>NC_090445.1:1378835655-1379139017 GCF_031143425.1 Pleurodeles waltl | reverse complement strand
TAGAGACCCGATTTCTAACAGTGCTCCTAAAAGGGTGTCGCCATGCTAGCAGTGTTTGCTGCCTGAAGATTATCAAATGATGTGGCCCACATGGGGTTCATTAAGGGGATAAATAAATAGCGGAAGTCCCAAAATAAAGGGTACTGTGGGAAAACCCCATTCCTGTGGACATGTATTGTATCGGCTTATGTGAAGGGTGCTTTGTTTACAGACATCTAAAGACTGTATATTGTCTTAAAAGCGTAATCTTACTCTTTGTTTAGAGAGGACTGGCTAACCTATTTTGGTCCTGAAGAAATATCGCCTGATCCATGGTGTGAAACATGTGGACCACACTCTGTAGTAGCCCTATACACAGATTTATGTAGAGAGGGTAGAAACATTATTTTCTGCAGTCTTCTGTCTTTGTTTTGAACCTTGACATAGGTACTTTTGGTTAGAATAAAAGGTGACTTTGGTACCTATAGTCAATTTTAACCTCACACTTCTCAGATCCTCACCAGATCACACCTTAGGATCCACAGTACTCCTTTAGTTCCTGATGGCACTACTACAAAAGATCTCTGTCAAAGAGCCCTCTTACGGAGCCTGTGGTGCTTTGCAGCACTGGCCTGACGGGTAGCAAGCCAGATGATGAAGCATGCCACCAATTGGTGGGGGAGGGCTCTTGCTCCACACTAGCGAAATACGAGGTGGTCTCCATTCTCCCCTAATTGGATTTGAGGAACATAACTTACGGAACAGTATATTGAGTTGCTGTGATTAGTACTTTGGGAGATTGTATATTGGTCCACCAACATCTCACCTCCAGCCCTGCCCCCCCCCTTTTTTTTTTTTAAACATAGGTGGACAATCCCCCCTTTGGTCTGCCGGCCTGAGACAGCGGACTGATGGAAAGTCTTGTATCCATTGATATGTATAGGATCCATGGCCACCATCTCTTGGAAGCAAAAAAAGCCAACATTTTGAAAAATAAATCCATCCAGGAAAAGGGAAGAATCTCACATTCCACATTCCAGAAAAGCAAGTTGTAGAAATGGCGCAGCTTGGTAACTGTGATCATAGGCTTGGAAACAGGGGTATGACTGATCACCATTGTGGGTATGGCCTCTGCAACTGACAAATGGGACTCGAGACTCAACTAAGAGGTAGATGGAAAACATGTTGGGCGGTCTTCTCAGGCACAGATGAAAGTCAATCAGTACCATCCCTCTCAGGCAACAAAGAAAAACGATTCTGTGTAGAAATTACAGACCGATGAACAGGGAGATTGACATGATCTGGTGCCCTGGGAGGGTAAAGCTTCACCTCCGAAACTGGGAGGCAAGAAAAATACCCCAATGGGAGATCAATCACTTGTTGTGGAGAAGATGAGGAATTAGCTCTGGTTCCGTTCAAGACAGACTGCACCAAAAGAGGAAATTTAAAAAGACATTACTATGCAATGCCAGGTAGATTGTTTATCCAACTAGCCCTTCTGACCATATTGAAGTCCTCAAAACTGCTTTCATCATAGATTTTTACCCACTTTTCACTTTTTAAAAGCAGGCTTGCATGGCTTGACAATGACTTTGGGGGTTTGTAAAGGTTCTTCCTGTACTGGGTTGGTCGGTTTTCCCGAAATGGAAACAGGAATTTTCATGCATTTAAGTGCAGGATCTGCGAATAATTATGAGGAAGAAACGGGGTTAACTACGTCTGTAGTGAACTGGATGCACCTCTTTGTTGTACGACCAGCTGTGTCCCCATGTTCTGTGGGGGCCAAGGTGGAGATCGAAATAGTGATGCAAGGGGATCTTCTAATGTCTTCAACTGTACGACTAAATAATACTAGTCTCTGTTTGATGGAGGTTATTTCTTTCTCAAGGGTGCCCATAAAGCTTGTCAGATAGTATGAGACTGAAGAACTGGGCTTACCTTGCACACTGGATGACTGCAGCTTGCGCTTCTCCAATGTAAGTGCTAGTGGAGGATTGAGAGGTCAAGAGGGGGCCCAGTCCAGCCTTTTCTAGCTATGGATGGGCACAGACTGGCTCACTCTTGGTCCGGTGTTCATGTGGGCACAGGCCCAGGTGCGGCCTCACCACGGGAGCTCAGCGTGCTCAGATGCGCTTACCGTACTCCTGGGCTCATGGTAACAGCTTGATGCTGTAGTCCTTGGTGCAGAGGATCTATAGTCTAGGTCACACTGTAATAACTTCAGGTTAGTAGGCCTGGCTGAACCCAACAAAAACTTGCAAAATGGTGAGAAATGTGGAACAACTCCTGATAGACCTCCTGGGGTGCAATACTTTTTCAGACATCTATGTGGCGGAACGCACCCACCAGTCTGTCGTGCCACAACCGGTGCCGGGGGCAAGGCCATGCCTGCTCATAGCGAGGTTAGTAAACTACAGAGACCACGATGCATGGGAACTAAAGGTGCTTAGAAACGAGGGTGCGGAGTTGTCGCTTTTCCCAGACTTCACGCAGCAGGTTCAGGAGGCACAAAGACAATTCATCCTAGTCAGGCAAAAGCTACAAGAACTCTAAATGGAATACAATATGCTATACCATGCTCGCCTGCGTGTGATGGTGGACGAGAAAGCAAACATTTTCGGCAACCCTAAACAATGGCAGCAGTTCCTAAAGCAGCGTGTGGCCATGGGCCATCTGCAGCGCTTGCTACCATTGGAAGAAGGGGAGCCCACCGCATCACAGGACCGGGATGAACAGGATTAGTACCCTTTGTGCCAAAAGGACCATTGATTACTGACTGAACTGTGACTCAGAGCTTCAGCCAGAATCTTTGTGTCTAATGTACAGTGGTTTGGTTTGAGCGCCTGACATTATGACAAGTGGCAGATGTGTCTGGGGCGGCGACCCCGAAGATTGGCTGTGGATGGCCGCCAGTGATGAACATGATTTGCCTACACTGTGGGGTGTGCGCTGCCTGGTTCGGAAAGGGGGACTCTCCGGTGGAGATCCATATGGCCCTGGCGTTGGATCAACAGTACGCAGAACAGAGGCAGAGATGTCTCTTCATTTACATTATTTGGTTGTATGTAAGCACACTCTATGCATGTTAGCGGCCCTCTGCGGTTGACATCAGTATGTCATCATCTGCCCCATGTATGCTCCACAATGGTTTGTCCGGGACTATGTTGTTTTTGTACAGGGTGGGGCATGGAGGGAGCAGGAATGCTTTGCTGTGCGGGTTGCGGGGTACACAGTATGGGAAGGGGTGGGTCTTGTTTAACATAATCACTAATTGCATGCTGGAGAGAGTAGAGTACTGAGCAGGTTCTGCAATATCTTTGGCACTGGCACTTGTTGCATGGTGGCAGCTGATGGTTCATGAGGTGGAGTGGTTGATACTAGGGGACTTCCATAGCTTAATTTCCTTACCTGGAACATCAGGGTTTTGAACAGTTGCAGGAAAGTGCACAGAGTCACAGCATAGTTACGGCAGAACCATATAGACGTTACTATACTTCAGGAGATGCACCTTGCTCCTGGAAGTGGCCTACTCATGCAGAGCAGGCCGTATGGTGGTGGTGGGGGTGGACTGCTCTGCAGCAGGCTTTACTGCGCGGGCATGGGGTGTGTTGATCTGGGTGCAGAATGGCTCTGGAATAAAAATGCAGAAAGTGTGTGTGTGTTGTGTGTTGTGTGTGGTGTGTGGTGTGTGGTGTGTGGTGTGTGTGTGTGTGTGTGTGTAAGGCCCTAATTATGATGACCAACAGTTTAATCACTGTTTGCGTGCCGGGCTCACTGGGTGTGGAGACATGCCGCATATATGGGGCACAGATTTTAATTGTGTTTTGTGCCCAGACTGGATCGATCCAGGGGGGCGCTTATGTGGCCCTGAGCTATGGCTGTGCCCTTATGAGATTTCTGAGCAGTGCGGTCTACTTGAGGTTTGGCGTCACACTCCCCTCCAAAGTGGCAGGATACCCGCCTTACTGTCAGAGGCACGACATCCACATGCCCACAGATTACTCGCTTATCTCTCGGAGTTTGGTACCATGGGTCTGGAGGTGTGAGCATTTACAGTGCACATACTCAGCCCACTCCCCAGAGTCAACAGAGCTGGTGCTGGACAGCTCACAACCCCCGCGTACACTTGACGTTATCGGTCTTACTCTCTTCTGAATGTAACATTTAAAGCTTACATCTGGTGGGGGTAGGGTCACGATTTATAAGCATGGAGGCGTGCTTAGATCACTGCGGGGCCAATTGACGTGGTTGGAGTCTGAAATAGCTGGCTTTGAGCATGTGCATAGAGAGACAGCTCAGCAGAGCATACTAGGTGACAGTAAGGCTGAATTGGAAGAGTACCATGAGGTGGCACAAAGTGAAATCACATACCTAGGGAAATATGCGACAGCAAGGGTTTATGGTGAGGGCGAATGCCCTAGTACAACACTTGCATTGCTCCTGAGAACTCAATGGGAGGAAAAGACAATTTTAGCAGTCAGTGATGAGCAGGGCATGCCCCTGTGCACAACAAAACAGGTCTCAAATGGTTTCTGCCATTAGTTTGTGTGTTAAATATATGCATTGTGTTGCGTCTCCCTCACAATGAACAGACCACTGCGGACTACCTCACCCATTTCACGATGAAGCGGACGGTGGAACATAAAGAGCAGAGATTGTGGCAACTCTGAAGGATATGTAATGTGGGAACGCACCGAGCACTGATGGGCTGACTGTGGCCTTTTATAAGACCTACCAGGCCAAACTCGACACGCATCTGGGCAGCTCTTACAAAGAAATAGTGGAGGGCTGCTTGCCACCCACAATGTGTGGATCTCTCATGGTCTCTTTGCTGAGATCAGGCAAACAGGCCGACTGTTGCTTGTCTTATAAACCTTTGTCGCTGTTAAACACCAACACTAAATGTTTTGAGAAAATCAGACGTTAGGCACCTCTGCTCCCGGGCACTGTTAGGCACAAGCAAGACAGGTTTATACTGGGTCGATTATTAATCTGCAACGCAGAACCCTTTTTGGTGCAATCAATCATATCAACCCAGATGTGCGTGCCACTGCCATGTTTCTGGATGCTGAAAAAGCATTTGGATTCGGTTGAGTGGGGTGGGGGGTTCATGTCAGTGTGCTGCGTCATGTGGGGGTGGGAGATGGTTCCTGCAACTCACCAAAGTGCTTTATTCGCGGTCGACAGCCCGTATCTGGGTTTACGGACTAGTCTCGGAAGCCATAGATTTTGCACGAGTACCATGAACATTGGTGGAATCATTCCCGCACTACAATTTGATAATCTGTGCTTATGCAGAGGATACACTCCTCTATGAGCAGAACCCTGAACACAATTTGTCACCGGTTCTCCAAAAGGCTATGCTATTTGGTGGGCATTCCACCTTTCATAATATTCGGGATAATATTTTGGCTTACCATGGCCACAATGCCATGCAACAGGAGGACCCATTGGAGTGGATGACAGACTTGGTGCGCTATTTGGGTATACAGGGCCACACAGACCCTTTAGTGATGTTACTGGCCAATTATGGCAGGGCCGTGAAGCAGCTCACAGAGGCGGTGGACCGCTGGATAAAACTGCTTTAGTCTCTCAGCAGGCGTATCCCCATAAGGAAAATGGTGGTTTTGTCCGGCTTCTTGTTTCTGTTTGCGAAAATCCCGATTCTTCTATCCTGTGCTGTTTTCAGTAACTTATGGGCTCTCTTGGTGTGCTTGGCCTGTGCTGGGAAGCAACCGTGTGTGTGCTGGACACATTAACTCTCTCCTATGGTAACTGCGGGCTGAATGCCCTGGATCTGGAAGCTTACTATAGAGCTGCGCAGAGTATGTTTGCCCATTATTGGCTGCATGGCCAATGTGATTGACTCTATTTGTGGCTTTAGAGACACGCCACCTCCCCTCTTTCATTGCCTAAAAAACTGTTTGATAGGTCTATGCGATACTACGAAGCCTTAGATCTGTTAAACACATGGCAATGTTGTGGAACAGGCTGCTGAATCCCAAACTGGGCCTATATTCGCCAGTGTTGCCGCTCAAGTGGTGCGTGTGGTTTCCATTGGGACAGGATGGGGGGGGGGTGCAGCAGAAGTACTGTAGGGGTTGAGCCTGTGGCACATGGTTGACTTCTTTCAGGATAGGGTGCTGAGCAGCTGGGAGCAGGTGAGTGCGCAGGAGGATATGCACACTTTAATAGCCCAGATTCATTACTATAGAGAGTGTCACGCAATGCGCAAGCTGTTGGGGGAAGGTTTGTAGGAATAACCAGAGTTACCAGCTTTGACATATTTGATGCAGACAGCGGCGTCTCAGCGCATTATAGCAAAACTATATGCATGTTCTCAGGGTGCGCTGCAACTGGGAGTTACGGAAGTTAGGCTAGAGTGGCAGTAGGAGCTAGGAATAACTATGTGTGATAAACAGTGAACCTTTTGATGCTCTGTTGTCAAATACATATCCCTGAATAGACGGCACCAGTTAATACATTTTAAATACCTTAACAGGATGTATTACCCTCCGGCCCGCCTGTTCCACTATGGCTTTAGGACAGTTTGCACTGCTTTCGATGCACAGAAAAGGAGTATTTTTGCCCACATGGTGTGGTTCTGCCCGTGGTCTTGGGACACAGTGCTGTGAGAGTTGTAAGAGATAATGGGCGAACACACTGAGTCGTCCCCACTGCTGGGCTAGGACAGGGACATCCCATAGTCCATAAGATGCTTTGTAGCCTTAGGATATTGCTTGCGAAGCGTAAATTAGTGATGCGTTAGGAGAAGGGACAGCTTAAGGAGTGGCATGTGGACAGTGCATATTGCAATAACCAGTCCGACACATACCATGACCTGATGCTGATCCATAATCATCCAAAGGACATTTGGGGACCCTACCAAGCATACCTGCCTCGGGCACAGATTGCTGTGGCCGACAGCCTGGGGGAGGGTCAGGTAGTGAAGGAGAGAGCGGGCTGTTAGGATGTGGAGTAGGCCACCTAACTGTTCGCTGCATGTATTAATCCATGGTGTAGCTTGGTGTGAGGGATTGGTGTACAATTTAGGTCTGGCTACCGCCCCAGAGAGACTGTGGTAGGAAGATGCATCTTGTACCCCTCAGCCTGGCGTAAAGAGCTATGGAAGTGCTGTTCTAGGGAGTGCATCTGGCCCCACTGAGGTTTGCTCCACCTGTATCAAGCATGAACCCTGAATGTATATTCTATAAACATGTAACCTGTGCTGTCTTAACATGCTCAGTGCACGTCATGTCAGTAATTTATATGCCATTTGTATTTTTACGATATTGTTTTGCTAGACTTGACTCCTAAAGGCCTTCAGAAGTGTCTTGATCTTTCATCATCCTAATCTGATGCTCTGTTTCTGAAGGTTGACATAAATAAGACTAAAGTTATGAGTTTTTGTCCAAAAGGATGTCCGACTAGCAAAAAGTAGAAGTGTTTTTATAATAATTCTACCTTAGAAGTAGTAAAGCCATATTCTTGTCTGGGAAGAAATATATCAGCAAATCTGGCTGAAAAGGAACATATTGCACATACATCTAATAAGGCATATGTCCACAGTAATGCACTAAAGGTACTTAATAGAGGAACAGACTACAGACACCTTAATCATCTCCTAACAGTATACAAAATGAAGGTTGCTTCAACACTTATATGCTGTGGAGACAATAAATATTAACCAATGGCATTTTATGCACAAAGATTATTCGTGAGCATTTTTATAAGAGGTCTAGCTGATATTCTAAGATGGTACCATTGTATTTTACATGCCAAAGAAAAGTCTGTAAGGAGTCTCTCATAGCTATAAAATGTCTCCTTTCCTCTGCCAAGACTAATAATTTATCTGCACTACAGCAGTTTTCTTTGACTATCTTATAATCCAGAATATGAGCTACGTTCACCTTAAAAATGTCTTAAAGTAGAATAAAGTAGACGGATATGGATCTATGTAGTGCAAAACCTGGTTTTCATTGTGTCATTCAATCATATCAGGAAGCAACATCGTCAGTATATCTAAATTGGAACCTGGAACAAAGAGTGCAAGGGTGTATAACGCTATGTAGGCTGAAATGTTTGCCACTAAAAACTGTAACGGATGCATGGCAGAATGTAGCCTAGGATTAAATAATATATAACTTACGCCACAATGACGTACAGACGATTGAATAGGTTATATTTTTTTGTCTTTTTTTAAGGGTCTACCAACATAGATTTGAATAAACACTCTTTAAAAAGTATGGAATTACAAGAGCGAAAGCTGCTATGGAGATGATAAACTGCCCAGTGAATGAATAATGTGTGGAAATGTTTTACATTTTTTAGTTCTTTTTTAAAACTGTATTAAATTGATGTATTTTATCTATTATAGCTCTCATTGTAAGATCTAAATCTCTAATAAAAACTTGAACTTGATAGTGCAAGATGATGGAGGAAAACTGTGCATTAAAGCACGTACTTAGTTTTTGGATACTATGCGACCTAAAAACAGGATGACTTCTTCTGAGGCGAAGTAGATGGGTAAAGCTGTGAACTTCTGCAAGCAGACTATTCGAATCGTGGACAGAAGACACAAAACAAGGGAAAGAAGAACTAAGGCGCACAGATTCTATAATTTCATCAGTAAGCACAACATGCGCAGAATACACAGCGTCCAACGCATCTTGTGTCCACACTGCCTGCTCTATGTCGACTCTCCTCTGTGTTATTTGAAAGGCTGGAGCGCTGAGTAGTCCAGAAATTCCAGAGCGAGCAGCAGATGGCCAGCCAAAGGGCACCTTGTCAATGCTAATTAATGTGTACTTGGTCAATGCGTCACTGCAAGAATAGGAAGTGGTGCTTGGCAAGCGATGCCTAATGAGTAGGCAGCAAAGAAGAGCAACAGTGATGCTAACTAATAGTAAACTATGGGCAGCTTCGAAGCCCATTACTGAAAACAAGAGTCTCACTAGCAAGAGAGCGCACGCTTGTGCATGCTTTCATAGGCTCGATCCAAAAAGTGCTAGCCTTTTACACAGCTGTGATCCTTTTGTTTATTTATCCTGCTGCCTGAGCTTAAACTTTCAGGGGCACACACACGGCACAGTAATACTATTAACGTGCCCTAGTTAACTCATTTATGGTGTGTTCCTCTGATTGCAGCACAAGTGGGAGTAGGGCAGTCATTAACCTGCATGATGTTTATGTTCGGCTTGAAAGTGCAACTGTATCCTGATCTTTTAACCTTATTAATGTGCAGTTTTTTGCTTCCATTTATAGATACATATCCATTTCCATGCTACTTATAATGCTTCACATTGCCGTACAACATTCCTTTAAAGCCAAACCTATTGGCTCTGCCAACGGTTGGTCATCTTGGGGTGTACTCACTAACTTAATTTCTTCTTTCCTGAGCCCACTGTTAACGTAAATGTAACGAGGTTAGTAGCTGAACACACAGAGTTTAGCTTCCCCTTCTAACTATCTATAAGGCAGCCAAGGTAGAGTTGCTGACACATGGTTCAGTAACACTCTGAATTTGCCACAACTGGCAAGTGAAAGGCTACTTAGGCTCAATGGCCGTTTACTCTTTGCAGCCTTAGCACGGCACGTTTGAGTGCTGATCAATGTACCTGATTACATTACTTCCTTATCTCTTCCTAAATTTCTCTATTATTCCCTAATCTTATTGCTTTCTTCAAACCCCACCCTTTTTTTTACTATTTCCAAATTCATACTTCTTTCTACTTCTTATGGACATTTTTCATGTGTTTCTTTTTCTTCCATTGTGCGTTACTTCATTCCATTAAATGCTTCTCCTGCCCTTCATGTACTGCCTTCTTCCTTTTTAAGGGTTCACCTACCAGATGGCGAAGGCTATCGTGTTTCGACAGACCTATTGTGTACTTACCAAAAACTTGGTGGGCTTTGGACCCACCAGTTGGCTTTTCTGTTACTCTTATTTTCCTGCTTCCTATTTGTTGTTATGCATTCCTCTTCTTAAGATCACTCCACCCCTTGAGCATAGCCTTTTTACAATCATTTTGATTAGCTGACTGGTAATTTTAATTGTAGGTCTCACCTACCACATAGCGCACGCAGCCTTGTTGCGAAGGACCAATTGTGAATTTACAGTGGGTTCACAGCACACATGGCTTACGGTTGGTTGGCTTTATAGTCATTCATTTGCTTGATTCTTAATAAATAGCTTGCCTTACTCCTCTTGTGTTTATCCCTTCCCTGGAATATAGTTTTTTTTACAACACTTTTGATTGGCAGAGCTGTATCCTTCCACTGCTCACATATAACAAACTACTTATGACTTTTTAATTCAGCAATGCACGAGGAGAGCATGTGTGTTCTAGCACTCTCCCTTGGGTGCATCTCCCCTGAAAGTAACTGTTTAATGCTATGTTGCTTTTCAACCCTCCCAGCTTGTTGGTAAAAGCAGAGCAAAACTAATATTGTAGATGGGGTGTGGCTGAAAGGCAGACTTTATAGGTTGTTTTTGTTTTAGTTCCTGCATTTAACATGTTGCATGAAAGCAGAAATGCCACAAAGGATTTTATTGTGGTGGGGCAAGCCACCTGCTGCACTCACTCAGTTGGTGTCTGAGGCAGGTAGTGTACTCAGCAGCACACGACTCTTTGGTGCCCATAAATATAAGTATTTGAAAAATAAATCATGGTACTTAAAAAGGTTAAAAGCAATGAATTCAATGTACAGTTTTGAGGTACCATAAGATATTTGCTTGCCTTTGTTCCAGTATTTTTTTTTTTTTTTTTTTTAATGACTTTACGGACAAATATTGGCAAACGAACATCTCAGCATTCGCATAATAAAAGGACAGATCTGCTGGCTTTACCAATGCGTGATTCTTTTTAGCTACGCAGTCCAGGGGAGTGGATGTGTTTTCCAGTTCAGATCCTTATGCGTTTCTACCCCATGCCCTGATGTTGCTCTCTTTGTTATGTGCTTCTCACTCTTGTGTGCTTCTCGTACACCTCCAAACTTCATGTTGCTCTCTCAGTCGAGATCTCTTCCCTTGTCTTAAGTGTAACCCTCTCTTATGTACTGCTTTTGACCTCCTCATCCTACCTGGCTTTATTTTTAATTCATCTCCCTTCCCACCCACTCCTCCGTGACTTCTTTTGGTGAGTCAGGCAGCAAATTGCTGCCAGTGCCTCTGTGCTGTACGACTTTCACTCTCCTTCAAATTATGTATATACATAAATATTTTTTTTCCATTTTGCGATCCACTCCAGATAGGTACACTTTAAAAAACGGTGCTTGCATGCACTTGTGTAATGATGCATGCACGTGCATACAATATCACACATACATACACCTACAAAAGGATGTGGCCGCCAAAAAGGACCGTGTCATTACATCTTTTTTTCTTTTGGCTATGCTGCACAGCATTTTGCACAGGCAAAGTCAAGGGTTCCCTAAGGCTTTGCCCAGACATCTCTCATCTCTTCTGTTTCAGAGCAGGTGCCCAGACATCTCGACCTTGACCTTGTCTTGCCCTTCTGACTCTGTTAGTGTCTGTCTCCTGTTTTTACTGTTAGCTGCTCGTTCTGCCCCAGACTCAGTAACTATTCTCTTTCTTCCATCTGTTCTATCTGCTCCATCTGTCTAACCGCTCCTTTTCTATTCTTTGTTGTTATTAACTACCTCTTTTTGCATCTTTTGTCCCTCTTACTGCTCTGTTTTGAATCTTTGTTTCTCCGGTCAGCTTTTGTCCTAGTTTGCTCTGCTGATCGCGTATTTCCACCTTGCCACTACCCCCAGACTTTCCCACTCTCTCCGCCGGACTTTCCTGCTCTTGCTGAGCCTGCCCACTGCTCCTCTGCAATCCTCTCACTCTCTAAAGTCCTACTTAATGGAGGCCGCACCCCGGACGTGCACAGCAGGCATGCCACCGGCATCAAAGAAGAGCATCAAAGGCAAGTCGGTCTGTGACCATCTGCGCCTGGGCTGCATCCAGCGCCAGGAATCCTGGTCCAAATGCCTCCCCCAGCTACACTGCTGACGAGCTCTACCTGTTCAACCATGGATGCCGCCACAAACGCTGCTGCCAAGCTGCACCTCAGTCCATGGTGGACCTCTCCGTCAGCTCCCACTGCCACTGCTCATGCCTCCACACACCTGCTCCCATCGCCCACAGCCACACACACCAAGTAAGAAATCAAGACAACACACTCATACCAAACAACAACACTCACTTGCATGCCTGCTCCTCAACACATGCTCACTCTAACAACTGCACTGAGATGTGGACCTCATCAACTCCAATGCAACAGACTTCTTCTTCATCATTGAAACCTGTCTCAACCCCATATCAGTGCCGGAAATCACTCAAGCCATTCCTACTGGTTACCAAATCCTGCACCAGACCGAACCGATAAACCAGAAGAAGGACTCTCCATCACCCACAGAGACACTATCAATGGTACATCTTTCACTGACCCAGAAGCCACTTTTATGGAACACATGTTCTTCAAGCTTCAGACAGATAGTTAAACCACTATCAAAACCACTCTCACCTACCGGAACCCAGAACCTCACACCCACTTCAGCAACCTCCTCACTGACGTCACAGGACCCCTCACCGTGGGCACCAAAGCCTTCATACTCCTACGTGATCTCAACTTTCATCTTGACGACCCCATTGATTCCAACTGCAAAAGCTTGCTTGAAAGTCTAAAGAACATCAGCCTCACCCAGCTCGTACAAGGCCCTACTCACATCGCCGGGCACACCTTGGACCCCATCTTCTTCAGAGAAAGGTTGAATCAGCCACATCACTCCACTCACATGGATGGACAACTCTATTGTCCCCTTCCATATTACAGAGCCGCCAACCACTCCTACCTAGTCGAACAATACCCTAAGATGCGTTTGGAAAAAAGTTATAAAATGGAGTGGCTCAATACCCTCCAACTAAACTAGCCAGACCCCACCAATGACATCACCTGCACAAACAACTTCAACTGGATAACCACATGCACCAATACCATGGCACCTCTGAAAGATACCAAACCCAAAAGATCCAGCGAACAGTCTAGCAGGTACAACATTGACCTCAGAAAATCCAAGAAAGTTTGCAAACAACTCAAAAGGAAATGAAGAGCCACCAGAGGAACCACTGCAGGAAACACCACCAAGGCCACACTTAATAACTATCAAAAAGTGAAAGAGACCAAGAAAAAGGCCCTGACCCTGAGAATTGAATCTTGCTTAAATAGGAACTTTTTGCCATTGTTGAGGAACTCACCAACCGAATAGCCGCAAAAAACACCATCACCACTATACAAAAACTCTGCAACAACCTCTCCAACATGTTTCTTCCATGAAAAAATAATCACCAAGATCTACAGCAACTTAAAACCCCAGCCACTCCACATCGACCTTCCCAGCCTGCTAACCTTATCAACCAAAGGCTACGAACTGACAGCATGGAACCCTCTATCCATTGAGGACACTGCAGCAATAATGAAGACATTCGATTCAGGGGCGCCCACAGACCCCTGTCCCCACCATATCTACAATCTGGTAAGAGCCCACCTTCAGCGCTGCACTCACTTCCAACACCTTCCCAGGTAGCTGGAAACACATGAAGTCACAGCCCTCCTCAAAAAACTCTCTGCTGACCCCTGAGTACTCAGCAACTACCAACCTGTTTCTCTGCCCCCCCCCTTCCTAGCCAAAGTCATTGAGAAGACCATAAATAGACAACTCTCTGACCACCCAGAACACCTTAAACTCATGGATGACTTGCACTCAGGATTCCGAAACAACCACAGCACCAAAACAGCCCTCTTCGATGCTACAGGTGACATGTGCATCATCCTTGACCATGAACAGATCGCCGCCCTCATCCTCCACAACCTCTTTGCCACCTTTGAAACTCTCTCCCACCACAAACTCATCGCCAGACTAGACACAGTGGGAATACAAGGACCAGCCCTCAAATGAATAGCCTCCTTCCTCTCCGGAAGAACGCAATGAATCAGGCTCATGCCTTTCACATCAGAACAGAAGTAACTAATCTACGGATCATAACTCAGCCACACACTTTTCAACATGTACATGACTCCTCTAGCTAATATCATCAGATCCCATGGAATCAACATAATCTCCTATGCTGATGATGTAGGAGGCTGGACTGGCTTGTAGTGAGTACCAAGGGGTACTTGCACCTTGCACCAGGCCCAGTTATCCCTTATTAGTGTATAGGGTGTCTAGCAGCTTAGGCTGATAGATAATGGTAGCTTAGCAGAGCAGCTTAGGCTGAACTAGGAGACGTGTGAAGCTATTACAGTACCACTTAGTGTCATATGCACAATATCATAAGAAAACACAATACACAGTTATACTAAAAATAAAGGTACTTTATTTTTATGACAATATGCCAAAGTATCTTAGAGTGTACCCTCAGTGAGAGGATAGGAAATATACACAAGATATATATACACAATAGCAAAAATATGCAGTATAGTCTTAGAAAACAGTGCAAACAATGTATAGTTACAATAGGATGCAATGGGGAAACATAGGGATAGGGGCAACACAAACCATATACTCCAGAAGTGGAATGCGAACCACGAATGGACCCCAAACCTATGTGACCTTGTAGAGGGTCGCTGGGACTATTAGAAAATAGTGAGAGTTAGAAAAATAACCCTCCCCAAGACCCTGAAAAGTGAGTGCAAAGTGCACTAAAGTTCCCCTAAGGACAAAGTAGTCGTGTTAGAGGAATAATGCAGGAAAGACACAAACCAGCAATGCAACAACTGTGGATTTCCAATCAGGGTACCTGTGGAACAAGGGGACCAAGTCCAAAAGTCACAAGCAAGTCGGAGATGGGCAGATGCCCAGGAAATGCCAGCTGCGGGTGCAAAGAAGCTTCGACTGGACAGAAGAAGCTGAGGTTTCTGCAGGAACGAAAAAGGCTAGAGACTTCCCCTTTGGTGGACGGATCCCTCTCGCCTTGGAGAGTCGTGCAGAAGTGTTTTCCCGCCGGAAGGACGCCAACAAGCCTTGCTACACGCAAATCGTGCGTTTGGCGTTTTTGGACGCTGCTGGGGCCCAGGAGGGACCAGGAGGTCGCAAATTGGACCTGCAGAGAGGGGGGACGTCGACCAAGACAAAGAGCCCTCACTGAAGCAGGTAGCACCCGGAGAAGTGCCAGAAACAGGCACTACGAGGATGCGTGAAACGGTGCTCGCCGAAGTTGCACAAAGGAGTCCCACGTCGCCGGAGACCAACTTAGAAAGTCGTGCAATGCAGGTTAGAGTGCCGTGGACCCAGGCTTGGCTGTGCACGAAGGATTTCCGCCGGAAGTGCACAGGGGCCGGGGTAGCTGCAAAGTCGCGGTTCCCAGCAATGCAGCCCAGCGAGGTGAGGCAAGGACTTACCTCCACCAAACTTGGGCTGAAGAGTCACTGGACTGTGGGGGTCACTTGGACAGCGTCGCTGGATTCGAGGGACCTCGCTCGTCGTGCTGAGAGGAGACCCAAGGGACCGGTAATGCACCTTTTTGGTGCCTGCGGTTGCAGGGGGAAGATTCCGTCGACCCACGGGAGATTTCTTCGGAGCTTCTGGTGCAGAGAGGAGGCAGGCTACCCCCACAGCATGCACAAGCAGGAAAACAGTCGAGAAGGCGGCAGGATCAGCGTTACAGAGTTGCAGTAGTCGTCTTTGCTACTATGTTGCAGGTTTGCAGGCTTCCAGCGCGGTCAGCGGTCGTTTCCTTATCAGAAGGTGAAGAGAGAGATGCAGAGGAACTCGGCTGAGCTCATGCATTCGTTATCTGAAGTTTCCCCAGAGACAGAGACCCTAAATAGCCAGAAAAGAGGGTTTGGCTACCTAGGAGAGAGGAAAGGCTACTAACACCTGAAGGAGCCTATCAGCAGGAGTCTCTGACGTCACCTGGTGGCACTGGCCACTCAGAGCAGTCCGGTGTGCCAGCAGCACCTCTGTTTCCAAGATGGCAGAGGTCTGGAGCACACTGGAGGAGCTCTGGACACCTCCCAGGGGAGGTGCAGGTCTGGGGAGTGGTCACTCCCCTTTCCTTTGTCCAGTTTCGCGCCAGAGCAGGGGCTAAGGGGTCCCTGAACCGGTGTAGACTGGCTTATGCAGAATTGGGCACATCTGTGCCCAAGAAAGCATTTCCAGAGGCTGGGGGAGGCTACTCCTCCCCTGCCTTCACACCATTTTCCAAAGGGAGAGGGTGTCACACCCTCTCTCAGAGGAAGTTCTTTGTTCTGCCATCCTGGGCCAGGCCTGGCTGGACCCCAGGAGGGCAGATGCCTGTCTGAGGGGTTGGCAGCAGCAGCAGCTGCAGTGAAACCCCAGGAAGGGCAGTTTGGCAGTACCAGGGTCTGTGCTACAGACCACTGGGATCATGGGATTGTGCCAACTATGCCAGGATGGCATAGAGGGGGCAATTCCATGATCATAGACATGTTACATGGCCATATTCGGAGTTACCATTGTGAAGCTACATATAGGTAGTGACCTATATGTAGTGCACGCGTGTAATGGTGTCCCCGCACTCACAAAGTTCAGGGAATTGGCTCTGAACAATGTGGGGGCACCTTGGCTAGTGCCAGGGTGCCCTCACACTAAGTAACTTTGCACCTAACCTTTACCAGGTAAAGGTTAGACATATAGGTGACTTATAAGTTACTTAAGTGCAGTGTAAAATGGCTGTGAAATAACGTGGACGTTATTTCAATCAGGCTGCAGTGGCAGGCCTGTGTAAGAATTGTCAGAGCTCCCTATGGGTGGCAAAAGAAATGCTGCAGCCCATAGGGATCTCCTGGAACCCCAATACCCTGGGTACCTCAGTACCATATACTAGGGAATTATAAGGGTGTTCCAGTAAGCCAATGCAAATTGGTAAAATTGGTCACTAGCCTGTTAGTGACAATTTAAAAGTAATGAGAGAGCATAACCACTGAGGTTCTGGTTAGCAGAGCCTCAGTGAGACAGTTAGGCACCACACAGGGAACATACACATGCACACCTATGAGCACTGGGGCCCTGTGTGACAGGGTCCTAGTGACACATACATATAGGCCACAAACCTATGAGCACTGGGGTCCTGACCAGCAGGATCCCAGTGACACATAACAACCATACTGAAAACATAGTGTTTTCACTATGAGCACTGAGGCCTGGCTATCAGGATCCCAGTGAGACAGTGAAAACAGTGACAAACACCCTGACATACACTCACAAACAGGCCAAAAGTGGGGGTAACAAGGCTAGAAAGAGGCTACCTTCTCACACAACCCCCCCCCCCCAAACGAAGGACAATAAGGCTAACCTTGGCCAGTTGAGACTTTATTGTCTAAGTGGTGATAAGTAGAGAGTAGCTCTGCAATAGACTGGTTACTCCCTTTATCATCCACTATATGGTTACTTCCCTGTGGGGATGTAAACCACCCTGTTTGAAGTTTTTTAGCTAAGCAACAATGTGAAGATGTATTTTCAGAGTTTCTATCAGTAAGTTTTAGTTTAGAGCAGTGGGAATTGTCCACTGAACCTATTTGTAGTGATGGAAATGCCAGACAGGGATGCTGTCTCAGAAAAGCCATAGCAGGGCAAAAACTTTGTCCATATGGCTGGAAGAGAGAACAGGGATGCTGTTTCTCTTGGGTTGGAGCAGGGCAGGGATGCTGTCCTATCAGCTCCACACTAGGGCAGGGATGCTGTCCTAAGTGTTGTGAGGCAGTGCAGAGTTTCTGCACTAAAGTTTCTCTGGGAGGGTTGGAGGGATGCTCCATGTTAACTAAAATGGTGCTCTTTTTCTCACCAATGTTAGTTATCCCACAGAGAGGTACTTCCACCTCAGGGAGTACAGTTTTGCCAACTGATGATTCCCTTGGAACAGGTGCCACCCCAGGAGAGGTTTCTCCCACCACAGGAATGGTATCCTGAATGGTAGGGTGGTTAGGGGATACTGTGATACCCTTTTTACCTGTTGATGGAGAGGGATCCTGAGTTTTCAGGCCTTCTCTCCTTTGCTTTTTCATTTCAGTAGAAATGAGAGGGAACAATTCCTCAGGGATGCCCAGCATGGCTGCATGGGCATAAAACTCTACATCAGCCCAACCTGAGGCCTCTAGGTCATTACCTAAGAGACAGTCTACAGGTAAGCTAGGTGATACCACCACCTGCTTAGGGCCAGTAACTCCACCCCAACTAAACTGAATTATAGCTAAGGGAAGAAACTTAGTGGAGTTATGGACATCAATAATCTTATACTGTTGTCCAATGATGTGTTGATCAGGGTGCACTAGGTTTTCAGTCACCAAAGTGAAACTGGCACCTGTGTCCCTGTAGGCCAAGGCCTCAACACCATTTATTGAAACTGTCTGCCTGTACTTATCCATTGTAAGGGGACAAGCAGCCAGTGTGGCAAGGCCAATGCCACTAGGTGTGACAGAAACTGTCTTGGGACTGATTACATCAGTTTCCACTATGGACCCATAAGTGAACCCAACTACACCCTTTGCTTGACTGTTGCCAGCAGTCCCACCACTAGTACCACTACTGCTAGGGGCACTAGAGCTTGATGTATTAGTGGTGGTAGGCTCAGGGGGTTTACCTGGACAGGACTTATCCCCTGGCCTATGGCCTCTGTTTTTACACACAAAGCACCAAGGCTTTTTAATGTGTGCAGGTTGGGAAGAAGAGGAAGAATTTGTTTTATCCCCACCCTCTGAAGAGTGTTTAAGATTTGAAGTGGGATCTTTGGTTTTACCCTTATCCCCATGCTTATCTTGAGATTTTTCACCATCTTTCTTCTTATTGCCATCTTTGTCACCCCCTGTATGAACTTTTCTGTTCACCCTTGTTCTGACCCATTTGTCTGCCTTCTTTCCCAATTCTTGGGGAGAGGTCAGATCAGAGTCTACCAGGTACTGGTGCAACAAATCAGACACACAGTTATTAAGTATATGCTCTCTCAGGATTGTGTTATACAGGCTTTCATAATCAGTAACTTTACTGCCATGTAACCACCCCTCCAAGGCCTTCACTGAATGGTCAATAAAATCAACCCAGTCTTGTGAAGACTCCTTTTTGGTCTCTCTGAACTTTATCCTGTACTGTTCAGTGGTTAAGCCATAACCATCCAGGAGTGCATTCTTAAGAACTTGGAAATTATTAGCATCATTTTCTTTCACAGTAAGGAGCCTATCCCTACCTTTTCCACTAAATGATAGCCATAGGATAGCAGCCCACTGCCTTTGAGGGACATCCTGTACAACACAGGCCCTCTCAAGTGCAGCAAACCACTTGTTAATGTCATCCCCCTCCTTATAAGGGGGAACTATCTTGTGCAGATTCCTGGAATCATGCTCTTTTGCAGGATGACTATGGGGAATACTGCTGCTGCCACCATGGGTATCTAAACCCAACTTCTGTCTTTCCTTCTCTAATTCAAAAGACTGTCTATCCAAATCCAGCTGTTGCTTTTTAAGCTTCAGTCTGGTTTGTTCCACCCTCAACTTATTGAGTTCCCTTTCTAACAATCTGTCATCAGGGTGGGTGGGAGGGACATTTCTAGATACAGAGGTATGATGGGAATGAACAGAAGGAGACCTGTCCCTTACAGAGGGCACCCTAACAGCTTGGCTACCAGTATAATGTGAGAGCACACCATCAGTATGGTGTGATTCAACCTCTGTACCAACTATGCTAGACTGTCTAGTAATGGGCAGGCTGAGAAGTTTCTTTCCTGAATCTTTTCCTGGGGGAGTCCCTGGATCAGATTGAGAACCATTAGCTACTTTTTCTACAGATTGGGCACTTATGGCCTTATCCTGTACTCTAAGCATGTTAATTAACAGTTCTAAGGAAGGATTATTCCCTACACTCAAACCTCTCTCTATGCAGAGACTCCTTGCTCCTTTCCAGCTAAGGTGATCATATGCAAGTTTGGACAGTTCAACATTTTTTCCTGTGCCAGACATTTTTTAGAGAGAGTTAAAGTGATAGAAAAAGAGAAAAAAGTTTTCAGAACTTTTTGGAAGTTTTAGAAGTACTTTTCAGCACTTAGAAAGAGTGCAAAGAGGAAATGCAAAACTTTTTGGCTATGTGTATATACACTGACCTTGTTTTGTATATTTTTCTCTTATGAAAAGTACAATGACAAGAGTGGTAAGTAGTCTCAAGCACTTATCCCACCACTGCACAACCAATGTAGGAGGCTGGACTGGCTTGTAGTGAGTACCAAGGGGTACTTGCACCTTGCACCAGGCCCAGTTATCCCTTATTAGTGTATAGGGTGTCTAGCAGCTTAGGCTGATAGATAATGGTAGCTTAGCAGAGCAGCTTAGGCTGAACTAGGAGACGTGTGAAGCTACTACAGTACCACTTAGTGTCATATGCACAATATCATAAGAAAACACAATACACAGTTATACTAAAAATAAAGGTACTTTATTTTTATGACAATATGCCAAAGTATCTTAGAGTGTACCCTCAGTGAGAGGATAGGAAATATACACAAGATATATATACACAATAGCAAAAATATGCAGTATAGTCTTAGAAAACAGTGCAAACAATGTATAGTTACAATAGGATGCAATGGGGAAACATAGGGATAGGGGCAACACAAACCATATACTCCAAAAGTGGAATGCGAACCACGAATGGACCCCAAACCTATGTGACCTTGTAGAGGGTCGCTGGGACTATTAGAAAATAGTGAGAGTTAGAAAAATAACCCTCCCCAAGACCCTGAAAAGTGAGTGCAAAGTGCACTAAAGTTCCCCTAAGGACAAAGTAGTCGTGTTAGAGGAATAATGCAGGAAAGACACAAACCAGCAATGCAACAACTGTGGATTTCCAATCTAGGGTACCTGTGGAACAAGGGGACCAAGTCCAAAAGTCACAAGCAAGTCGGAGATGGGCAGATGCCCAGGAAATGCCAGCTGCGGGTGCAAAGAAGCTTCGACTGGACAGAAGAAGCTGAGGTTTCTGCAGGAACGAAAAGGGCTAGAGACTTCCCCTTTGGTGGACGGATCCCTCTCGCCTTGGAGAGTCGTGCAGAAGTGTTTTCCCGCCGGAAGGACGCCAACAAGCCTTGCTACACGCAAATCGTGCGTTTGGCGTTTTTGGACGCTGCTGGGGCCCAGGAGGTCGCAAATTGGACCTGCAGAGAGGGGGGACGTCGACCAAGACAAAGAGCCCTCACTGAAGCAGGTAGCACCCGGAGAAGTGCCAGAAACAGGCACTACGAGGATGCGTGAAACGGTGCTCGCCGAAGTTGCACAAAGGAGTCCCACGTCGCCGGAGACCAACTTAGAAAGTCGTGCAATGCAGGTTAGAGTGCCGTGGACCCAGGCTTGGCTGTGCACGAAGGATTTCCGCCGGAAGTGCACAGGGGCCGGGGTAGCTGCAAAGTCGCGGTTCCCAGCAATGCAGCCCAGCGAGGTGAGGCAAGGACTTACCTCCACCAAACTTGGGCTGAAGAGTCACTGGACTGTGGGGGTCACTTGGACAGCGTCGCTGGATTCGAGGGACCTCGCTCGTCGTGCTGAGAGGAGACCCAAGGGACCGGTAATGCAGCTTTTTGGTGCCTGCGGTTGCAGGGGGAAGATTCCGTCGACCCACGGGAGATTTCTTCGGAGCTTCTGGTGCAGAGAGGAGGCAGGCTAAACCCACAGCATGCACAAGCAGGAAAACAGTCGAGAAGGCGGCAGGATCAGCGTTACAGAGTTGCAGTAGTCGTCTTTGCTACTATGTTGCAGGTTTGCAGGCTTCCAGCGCGGTCAGCGGTCGTTTCCTTATCAGAAGGTGAAGAGAGAGATGCAGAGGAACTCGGCTGAGCTCATGCATTCGTTATCTGAAGTTTCCCCAGAGACAGAGACCCTAAATAGCCAGAAAAGAGGGTTTGGCTACCTAGGAGAGAGGAAAGGCTACTAACACCTGAAGGAGCCTATCAGCAGGAGTCTCTGACGTCACCTGGTGGCACTGGCCACTCAGAGCAGTCCGGTGTGCCAGCAGCACCTCTGTTTCCAAGATGGCAGAGGTCTGGAGCACACTGGAGGAGCTCTGGACACCTCCCAGGGGAGGTGCAGGTCAGGGGAGTGGTCACTCCCCTTTCCTTTGACCAGTTTCGCGCCAGAGCAGGGGCTAAGGGGTCCCTGAACCAGTGTAGACTGGCTTATGCAGAATTGGGCACATCTGTGCCCAAGAAAGCATTTCCAGAGGCTGGGGGAGGCTACTCCTCCCCTGCCTTCACACCATTTTCCAAAGGGAGAGGGTGTCACACCCTCTCTCAGAGGAAGTTCTTTGTTCTGCCATCCTGGGCCAGGCCTGGCTGGACCCCAGGAGGGCAGATGCCTGTCTGAGGGGTTGGCAGCAGCAGCAGCTGCAGTGAAACCCCAGGAAGGGCAGTTTGGCAGTACCAGGGTCTGTGCTACAGACCACTGGGATCATGGGATTGTGCCAACTATGCCAGGATGGCATAGAGGGGGCAATTCCATGATCATAGACATGTTACATGGCCATATTCGGAGTTACCATTGTGAAGCTACATATAGGTAGTGACCTATATGTAGTGCACGCGTGTAATGGTGTCCCCGCACTCACAAAGTTCAGGGAATTGGCTCTGAACAATGTGGGGGCACCTTGGCTAGTGCCAGGGTGCCCTCACACTAAGTAACTTTGCACCTAACCTTTACCAGGTAAAGGTTAGACATATAGGTGACTTATAAGTTACTTAAGTGCAGTGTAAAATGGCTGTGAAATAACGTGGACGTTATTTCACTCAGGCTGCAGTGGCAGGCATGTGTAAGAATTGTCAGAGCTCCCTATGGGTGGCAAAAGAAATGCTGCAGCCCATAGGGATCTCCTGGAACCCCAATACCCTGGGTACCTCAGTACCATATACTAGGGAATTATAAGGGTGTTCCAGTAAGCCAGTGTAAATTGGTAAAATTGGTCACTAGCCTGTTAGTGACAATTTAAAAGTAATGAGAGAGCATAACCACTGAGGTTCTGGTTAGCAGAGCCTCAGTGAGACAGTTAGGCACCACACAGGGAACATACACATGCACACCTATGAGCACTGGGGCCCTGTGTGACAGGGTCCCAGTGACACATACATATAGGCCACAAACCTATGAGCACTGGGGTCCTGACCAGCAGGATCCCAGTGACACATAACAACCATACTGAAAACATAGTGTTTTCACTATGAGCACTGAGTCCTGGCTATCAGGATCCCAGTGAGACAGTGAAAACAGTGACAAACACACTGACATACACTCACAAACAGGCCAAAAGTGGGGGTAACAAGGCTAGAAAGAGGCTACCTTCTCACAGATGACACCCAGCTTAATTTTTCCCCTCTCAGACGACACAGTCACCAAGACCAACTTGAAACAATACATGACCAGCATGGCCAATTGAATGAAAGAACGCTGCTTCAACCTCAAACCGACAAAACTGAAGTGCTGATCTTCAGGAATAAGAACTAACCAAGCTAAGAACCTAGGCCTCATCCTCGCCACAAACCTCATGAAGCCCCATGTCAACATTGTCACTTCTTCAAGCTGCCACATCCTCCACATGTTATGTAAGATCTTCAAGTGGCTTCCACTGGACATCAGTCGTAACATTACACAGGCTCTAATCACAAGCAGACTGGATTATGGCTATGAACTCTATGCTGACATCCCAAACAATCTTCTTCACAGACTTCAAACTATCCAAAACACTGCTACCAGACTCATCCTTGTCCTGCCATGTGAAACCCACACCACACCAGTCCTCATACTGCTGCACTAGCTCCCCATTCAGAAATGCTGCCAGTTCAAACTCCTCAACATGCATTCAAGTCACTGCACAACATGGGATCCGCATACCTCAATCACCGGGTTCACTTCCACCAACCCACCAAACAACTTCACTCAGCATCACTCTCACTCACCTTGCATCCAGAGAAGCAGAACAGGAGATCAATCATTCTCCTAGCAAGCCACCTACCTCCCCCAACATATAAGGCCCTCCTCCTCACTTTTTGATTTCTGGAAGAAGCTGGAGACCTGGCTTTCAATTAACCTTTTTGCAGGACAATTAAGGCTGCCTATACTTGGGCCCAGCCTCGCCACATGCCTACACTCACCTACTCAGTGCCTGGAAACCCTCACAGGTGCCAAGCAGCTCTCTATAAATGCTTGAATTAATCTCAGCCACTGGTAATTACTCGAAGCAGCATCCCAGTGCACCATTATTTTGAACCCCAGGCAACCTTAGTTTAGAACCAGCTATATGCATGTCAGTCTTAACCTTGCTATGATAGGAACAGTCCGACCCAAACTGTCAAGCCAGGTCTCCATGAACCAGAACACAAGCAGCCCAGGACTGTTTTTGATCTTGTTTTGGGATCAGCAGCCAGGTATTGCTTGATTCCAGTGACTCAGTGTGCTTGGGACTCATGCCTGGGCATACATGTCCCACTTTTGCGACTAAAGTATACAAAAAAAGTGATGGATAAAATGCTTGAATTAATCACAGAACCGGTAATTACACGGGCTGCATATCAGCATGCTGCCTCTTTTTTCCACTTCCTGTCAGGTACAGTGTTGTAGATATTTGTTATATATATATATATATATATATATATATATATATATATATATGCTAGCAGACCGCTTGTTTCAAATTTTTGGTGTGTACTTGCAGGAGTGAATTTCACCTTTTTTCAGATTTTAGTTTACCAGTGTTACATGGCTGGCCACCATGTTGGAAAGGCAAAATCAATAGGTCTCGCTTTAGGGACCCATTGGCTTTGTCAATGCCTTTTCACAATGTCGGATCAGCGTGCAGTAAAAAGCATAAAAAGTAAAAGGACCACTGGGAGACTGCAATTAAGTAAGTAGTTGGTGGGGGTTGTGGGGGATAAATGCGAGACTCCAGGGAGAAAGCAACATGGGGGAGTGGCCGGCAGACTCAGCTGACAGTCTGATGGAGAGTCTGGCGAAGCGGCTGCAAAGTCAAAGTGTGACGAGTTCACAGAATCAATGGCCAATCAGAACAATCTTCTGCATAAAAAAAAAGTATAACTGTAAAACAGGGGTGTAAATGGAGGCTTTGCCAACGCGGCTGAAATGATATTCTAATACAAAAGATGAACGTGATTGCTTTACTGAAGGCAAGAAAGAGCTAACACTAACAAATGATGTGGAGAGTTTGAGAGAGAAGGAATGCAGGGAGTCACACCTCCAAATTAAATCTTCCAGCCACCTCCTAGTCACACTCTCTCTCCACTCTTGCCAGGGTACCAAAGAGATCAGAAGCACCTGAAAACGGTATGACGGCAGTATCCCATGCTTTTAATTAAACAGATAACGACTCCACCAGCAAGACCTATTATTAAATCACCCCTACCCTTAATCGAAGTTGGAATAATTGTCAAAGCAAGAGGTGTTTCGAAAATTAGTGAGAAACTTTATTTAAGAGGTTTATGATCCTCATTATTGCTCCTTTTATAATGTTCTACCCGAGCCGCGTGCACTAGGTGAGACATTGTAATCTGAAGGATAGTAGGCGCCGCTGGCTCTCTACCACAGGCGCATACATAAAGCCATGAGGTACAACTCTAATAAAGAAACACACATTTGAGAACGGCCTCACCATCCCGACAGCAGAACGTACCTTTCATTTTCAGCATTATCTTGCCTCCAAACGTATTCTTTTCTCTTCAAAGGCCCCCGCTATCGTTGGTGCAGAGCAAATGGACGCTGCTCATAAAGAGACAAAGCTGGACAGCACACCACTTCAGTCACAGGCATAATGAGGCAGTTCAACTCTTCCGGATCGTTGCTAGGAGACCCTCGTGTTCTGGGATAATGCTCCATCTCGTGGAGTGCCCCATCAGTAAGATAGACGCCCCTCTAATAGGAGATACGGTCTCCATTGACAAGAGATATGGACCCACCTCTATGAGACGTGCTCCGCTTGTAAGAGAATAAAGTACAGAAAAAAGCGATGGTGGGAATGCTTGAATTCATCTCATCCACTGGTAATTATTCTGGGCCGCATCCCAGTCCATTATTAATTTGCACACCTTGCAGCCTCAGTTTGGACCAGGCTGTTTGCAAATCAGTCTTAGCCTTTCTCCAATGGGAACAGTCCAGCCAGGCCAGATCCTCCATGAACCGAAACACAAGCAATCCAGAACCGATTTCGCCCTAGTTAGGGCTCATCAGCCATAGCTCAGTTCCACGACACTGTGCACAGGTCCAACATATCCATCCCATTTAGTGCGACACACTAAGGCCCTCATTATGAGTGTGGTGGTCTAAAAACCGCCACACTCACCATGGCTGTCGGACTGCTGCAGACTGTGGCAGATGGGCCACGGTCCGACTGCCGGCACCACCAGGTTGCCACCTGACAGCCTGGCAGTTTCGGAGGTCACAATCTGCCAGGACAGCATTGCAAGCAGAGGCGCCCTGGGTATTACGAGTCCCTTTTCTGCCAGCCTTTGCATGGCGGTCTCACCGCAATGCAAAGGCTGGTGAAAAGGTGGCATTGGGGGCCCCTCCACTGCCCATGCACTTGGCATGGGCAGTGCAGGGGTCCCTATGGACAGCCCGTTGCGCATTTAACTGCCCAAATTACGGGCAGTAAAATGCGCAACGGGTGGTGTTGCACCCGACACACCATCACATTACCGCCAGCTTGATTACGAGCCGGCGTCAATGTTGTGGCACGTTTTCCACTGGGCCAGCGGGCTGAAACGCTGTTTTCGCCCGCTGGCCCAGCAGAAAACTCTTAATAGGGTGGCCAGCATACCGCTACCAATAAGAGAGGCTCCACCCATCTAGGGGATGTGACCTACATTAGCAACATATATGGACCCATCTCTAGGAGACGTGCCTCAAAAGTAAGAGAACCCCACCCCCTCTTGGAGATGTTACTACCATTAACAAAAGACAATAACCGTACTCTAAGAGTGGATTTCCCCTCAAGGAAACATAAGCTCACCTCTAGGAGGGGAAGCCTCACCACAAGGAGATAAGCCCCATCTCTAGGTGAAAGGCACCTACGTCCAGGAAGCTGTCAGCAATTGCCAGAAGACTCCTACTACAAAGTGCGCCCCACCTCTGTGCAATGAGCTCCTAATCTCTAAAATCTATTGAAGGCAACCCATCATCTCTAGGAAATGTGACCCTGTCTAGATAATATCTAGGAAGCATAATTTGATCTCTAGAGTCTCAGCCTCAGTTGTAGGTGACTGGTGCCCACAATTTCTGCACTGGACATCCTCATCTCTACTGGACATCCTCATCTCTACTAGACACCTCCTCTTTAGGAGATGTAACCCACCCACAATTCTCTCAGAGAGGAGGCATCCATTTACAGAAGAGGATCTCCAACCATCAGCTTATTTAATTTCACCACTGTCAAACGTATCATCATCTTCAGGAGATAATGTCCTGCTCTAAAAAATGCAGCCCTGTCTCACAGCCCTGTCTCCAGGAGACACAGACACACACAAGGCTCGAGCTCTGGGAGACAGCCCACACTTTAGAAAGAGCACACCCGACTCTAGAATAAGCTCTTCAGATTCTGCTTGATGTACCCCCAACCGATGGAAACATAGTTTTGTCTTTGGGGCACATGAGCCAACACCAGAATACATGCCCTATCTCAAGGAGACTTCACCTCAATCACCCATATCAGTAGGAGGCAAGCCTCATAATTTATTGAATCTCTAGAAGAGGTGGTTCCTGATCTCTCTATCGGACTTATAACATTTCTTAGAAACCTGCCTTCATCTCTAGGATCTGCACCTCTATTACTCAGCCATAAACTATCTCTGACAGGACAGCTTAGATCTCAAACAGAGGCACTCCACATCCAGGGCACGTGTTTCATCACTGCACCCAAAGAGTTTTTTTTCCTCTACTTCAGTTCAAATCAAAGTCTCATGGGGATAGAGTTCCCAGCTAGGCTAAGAATGGCTAAACCACAGGCTCAGAGTGAGAAAATGTAGCAACAAATGTGGTCTTCGACTTGAGTGCATCATAATGCATTTGCACAGTTGGGCAATTCATAACAGTAGAAGCAGCTGGAAATTGGAGAATTTAGAGAATTTAGAAAAAACACCCATTTTTAGACATGCCATTATTCAAGGCAAGTCTCTTTCGCACTATATTCCACAGCTATCTGCTAAGCTGAATAAATTGCTTTGAAAGTTCAGTTTGTCATGGATGAAAGAGCACATGTTCGTCACCTATCCCTTTCGACTAGCCTTTTGGAAGTTGTCTTTTTCCACATATTAGTTTAATAATTCAGTCTCCGGTGATCACATAGCTTCTGACCATTTTGCTTGGCTGATATGAACAGGGGGGTCAATAATCGTTTACTGTTTCTATGATCTACACCCGGTTTGTCTTTTTTCTTAACTCTGGAATCTCAGAATGGCGGAAAGAGAGTTTTTGATAGATTATTATTAACAGCATCAATCCAAACTCAAGGTGGCACCTTCATGCATGGACTAAAATGGTGATGCATATGCCTCATAATTATAAATCAAACCAGGATCTATACTTTAGTGTCTCTGCCTCCTGTTCCTGCTTTTGATGTAATTCTACCAAATCTATTTTAGTGAGCTGTTTAGGTATGTTTTTTTTAGAGCCGTTTCAATTGTAAATTGTTTGTTTTTCAATCTCAGTCATCTTGTATCACTTTCACTTTCAAAATAAAAACATTTTAAATCGTCAACTTTCGAAGGAGTTTTAAAGCGGTCAATGTGAATGTGTCTGAGACCCAAAGTGGTGGCACTAGACACACCCCTTCTGGGATCAGTGGTCTTCTCCTCCTCGAGAAGGTACATCTAGACATCTCAGAAACTAGACCCACCACTGTGTCGGAAACTGGAAAGGAGGAATACGGAGAGGAACCTTGTCCCTAATGCATAGATTCCAAGTAGGAGGATTTCTTAGGCATCAAATAAGCAGCAGCTATATGGTGAAGGAAAGGACAGGCCGGCTACAATAGCGCTAATGGGCTCTGCCATGGATGGCCATTGCTGGGATGGACAGGCGGATGTTTGTTATTCCTGTGTGTAACCTGAAATGGATTGCTTTTCAAATTTTGGAGTCACAGAATGTGCTTTTTGGCAAACTACACCATAGAGCACTGCAAATGCCAAGATCAGAATTAATAGCTTCCCCTAACGCCAGAGCATGATTTTCTCTGAAGAGTAAAGGAAGAATGAGTTTAAGTGTATTTAATTTAGGGGTGGGGGATGAACTCAGCTCGCAAAGTTTCCAGAGTTTTTCCCACTTTGCGCTCTGCTTAGAGTGCAGTGTTCTGGAAAACTCCAGAGGAGCAGAGTTTTTTCCTCAATCGCGCTCCCCAACGTTAAGTTGGAGAGGGAGGAAAATCTCAGTCAGACCACCTCCCAGTGAGATTTCTCAACGCGGGCGGTCATGGGTAGGCACTACTGCTCGCGTTGAGAAACCTTTCGTTCGCATTGAGGAAGGTGCAGCTCAAGTAGAAAATCTACTCAAGTGGCAGGAAAGAAGCAGCACCCTCTTGCTCTGCATGTGGTACCTGAAACGCAGATGTTTCAGAGAAGGACAAACAACCGGCACTAAAAATACGTGCAAACAGCATGACCTAACGCACTCCACCGCTTGCAGAACTCCACGTAGAACGGTGGAGATTTTTGGTCAGTGTGCGGAACTCCGCGAATTCCACCCAGACCCAACTTAATTGAAAAAATAATAACTGACTACTGCTCTAATCTGGGTAGACAGTCTCGAGTTAAATGAGAATCATATTATAATGCTTTCTCTATCCCCCGCTCTATGTTATTTGAGCTGCCCTTCTGACCAAAAAATAGTGACCTCTGTCTAACAGATGTAAGGATTTAGCAGTCATTCATCCATGACTCAATATTATTGAATACATTTTACAAATGTCTACAGGGAAATCCTCCTCGGATTCGATGGAAAATTGGGCGTTCTCTGTATGTAACTGAACAGATACGTGGGTGATCCTTGAAGAGGTTGAAGAGTGAATTATCATAAAAATATTGTCACCTCTGTCTCGTGATTTCGTGTGTTGGGAAATTCTCCAAACCCATAATGGCCACCTTCAAGAAAGCACCCTTGCAATCTCCTCAACAGCAATAGCCGGTGTAGACCCAGTTCAATGTTCCAAGAAGAGTAAATAATGAACCTGCCCAAAAATACCATTTCTCCTCTTGGGAGGTTGGGCCTGTGAGTCTGAAATATAACTCCAACTTTTTAAGATGGGCAGTAAGTTAGCAAAGACGCAACCAGATTGGGTGGATGATGTGAATTTCGATGCAACCAGTTTGGATGGTTGGTGTGAATTCATTTATCAGTGGAACCAACTTAAAAGGCACTGGGATGCATACCAACTGCCACAAACTGAGACGATAATCTAAGACTTCACCCCAATTTGAAAAAAAACACTTGAACAAATCTGCCTGTGCTTCCTGGATAAGAGGCACGTGATGCCTTACCCCTCAAGGCTGGGGCTACAGCTGAAGTTATATCTGAGGCCCTGCTGTCGTCTGCCTGCCAGCTGCCTCGAAGTGCTAGCTGAGAAGAAACCAATGCCAGCCCAAGACCAGAGGCTCCGCCCAGACTTACTGGCAGCTTCCAGATACTAATCAGCAGATACAGTGAACTGTTGAAGCAACCATAACATCAAATGCCAGGTCTCCAACTTTGTGCCACTAGCACCAACAGGACTGGAGATACACAATCCCAAACGTCAGGGAGTCTGTAATCTTAAACTGGAGACTGCCGAGCCCCCCAGAGCTCTGAACAAGTGGAAGTTTTGAACTGCAGCCATACGTTATCCCCGTCAGTAGGCAATGACAATGTGTTAGACTATACAATCTGCTCAAAATGTAGACACCCCAACATATTAGTCGTTGTGGCCTATGTTGGCCCTAGATACAACTGTGAGGTACCAGAGGCTCAAACAACACAGAGGTGATGAAATATTTCATCCAGGTTGAACATGATTTTTTTTTTAATCAAAATGTATTTCTCTATGGCTTACTTCTTAATAAAACAAGTCAACTCAACCACACATTTATTTCAGGAACAATCCTGGATGGGTGGCACAGATCCATAATATACCTGATATTTAAAGGTGGTCATAGATCCAAGCCACAAAACTACTGCCTGATAGCTCTGCTGAATAATGAGGCCAAATACTCTGCATCATCGTCGGCTGACCTAACAGCATGGTCAAGCGTAATTAACACTGTGCCACCAAACCAAACAGAATTGTAAAGGTACCAGCACTCTAACATCCTGGCTCTGGCAATCATCATGGACAGACAGAGAAAAAAAAATCCGGTCATTTATGTTTCATCTATTTTAAAATCGGACTTTGATTGTGTGGACAGAGGTCAACTTCGCAAAATAGGGAGAGGGTTACACCTCCCCAGGAAGACATTGACTACCCAGGGGCTAAAACAAGTGGGTGTGCTTGCACCGACCCTCTTCAATCTTTTTCTATCAGATCAGACAAAGGTACTCGACTTGACTAACAGCCACTCCCCACAGCTGGGATCTTTCAATTTAAACCACCTTCTGCATGCAGATGGCGTTGTCCTCTGCAGCTCCACAAAAATCGGCCTACAGTGATTTATATTTGCATTATTTGAGTATGCTACTGAAAACGCATGGGAAATTAACAGAAACAAGACAAAAGTCATGCCCATCACAAGGTGCAAAAAGAGAGAATCAACATGGTTGCTCAACAAGCACTGCGGTGCACAAGGTGGGGACAGCACTTTTCGGCCCATGGATCAGCGTCCCTCCTATGGGGACCTCTAGCTCCTGCAACATATCGAAAGCGGCACGGCCTACCTGGATGCTTCCTCTTGGGACACAGACCTGACCGCACCCCCTGGGGGAGACTGCCCGTGGGCTCCCTCCTGTATCTGAAAATCGATCTGCGGCCAAACTTACTGCGCTGTTATTCTGCAGCAGACGGCAGCCTGTTGTGTGGACTGGACCCCCAGCGACAGAAGAAGGGTGAGTCTTTCTGTGGGCCCCTCCTACCTGCCTTTGAAGAAAACACACAAAGATCCATAAGCTGCAGCTTCCGCCATGATGGTGTCTAGGTGTAAGAAAGACCACTCGCTCAGGGATATACTGACAAAGACTTCAGGGGGTCCTGCGGGGGACAAGCCTCCCTCAGTGGGGGACGAACACCCACAGGAACCCAGTGATGCAGAGTCCAGTCTTGCGATCTTTCCTGGAAGAATGTTTAGGCCTCCCTGCAAGAGGACTCGCAGGCAGTCAAAAAAGACCTCTCCTCTGACCTCCAGGAGGTACATTGCGACTTGTACAGCGTTGGAGAAAGAGTCGTGGCCTTAGAAGAAAAAGATGCTGGACTCAGCAACAATATTGAATGGCTCCAACAAGAGATTCCTCAGCTACGAGAGCAGTAAATCAAACAACAATGACATGCCAAAGACTGAGAGAACAACTCGATACAGGATAACATACGTATTTTTTGGGTGGGGGGGGCACGGCTGCTGAAGTCTCCAACCTCAGAGACTATGTAGGAGCCCTCTTCCGTTATATCCTGAGAGGCCAGGCAGATATGGAGATAAAACTGTGTCAGCTCCATCGCGACGGCCTTCCGAAACCTACAAATGGCCCCCTGCGGACATCTTAGTCTGTGTGTATGACTTTCAGGTTAAAGAATACATCCAATGCAAAGCCAAGGACCAGCACCCACTCCAGATCTGTGGCCACGTATCTTGCTTTATCAAGATCTAGCGGCCATCACTCTTCAGAAGAGACATGACTTCCAGCCAGTCACATCTCACTTGAGGGAAAAGGGGATCACCTACTCCTGGGGCCACCCGTTCTGGATTATTTTCTGACTCGACAGTAAGCTGTATCAACGTAGATCACTCAAAGAGGCTTGCCTGGTACTAGGCATTGAGGAACCTGATCTTGAAAGCCGCTCAAGCAGCCTTCAGAATTGCTCGACACACAAATGACCGCACAGAGGGAAGCCTTGCTGGCCCTTAGACACTATGCGCCTAAACCCAGAGACTATGCCGTTGGAGAGAAAATCAGTCTTGCACACGCTTTTTGGGGATGCCAACAAACCTGGGGCCTCATGGTGTCGGAGGCATTTCTACCTTTACAGATGCAATATGCAGTTGAGGAAGATGGAGGTAGGGACAGGGCATGGGGATTTCTATACACAACATCTGAGCCTTCTTGCAGAGGTGCCCCCACCCCAAGGGGTTCTTCTCGGTGTCTGAACTCGCCAGTCTGGCCTGAACTCCCTCTCAAATATCCATGTTCTAAGGACGGATGTGTGCATTTGACGATGTTCTAGGTTTAATGTTTATTCCTGTTATGTCTTCTGCATACTGGCTCCTCCACACATCACGGTCATTTTCTGGCTGTTGGCAGAACAACATAAGGGTTGGGAATGGAGTTATCACTTCTATACCATGCGCTGACATTGCCTACTGTGGCATACTCTTGACACCTACATCTCTGACACACTGCTATGGCACTTAATAGTGTTAGTTTTAATTCAGGGGGTCTAAACAACTCCACTAAGACTAGTGGTTCTCTCACTCTTGAAGAGATCCGATGGTGACATCTGTCTTTTGCAAGAGACCCACTTACTCTCTAAAGACTCACACAGAATGCGCTCCCAGTGGTTCCCAAGTCTAATCTGATCCTCCTGTCCTCCAAGGCAGGGTGGATTGCCATCCTTTTTCATGTGATTTTAATAGGGAAATCTTATCGACATAAAAGGGTGCCTCCTGACATTCTGACTAAAGATGGGTTCCTTTTCCTTTACACTAGCGAATGTCAATGCTATTAACGAGTGCCAAGATGCCCTCATTGTGATTTCCTTGGCTAAGTACTTCAAACCCCTGACGGTGCAGTTTTGGTGGGAGGAGACCCGAACCTTGTCATGGACATTGGCTTAGACCGATCTGGAAAATGCTCTGCCCAAGCGGGTTCTTTTTCACAACTGGCCTACACTGGCTTTCTGACTGCAGACTTCATGACTTGTGGCGGAGACTATTCCCATCCTCTAAGGACTACACATTCTACTTGGCTGCCCACAAAAACGTATGCACGAACTGACCATTTCCTAGCGACTCCATTCATGGTCAAATTTGTCTCTGATGCATCCATTACTTTCCGCTCCCTCTATGACCATGTGACCTTGTGTGAGAAGGTAGCCTCTTTCTAGCCTTGTTACCCCCACTTTTGGCCTGTTTGTGAGTGTATGTCAGGGTGTTTGTCACTGTTTTCACTGTCTCACTGGGATCCTGATAGCCAGGCCTCAGTGCTCATAGTGAAAACACTATGTTTTCAGTATGTTTGTTATGTGTCACTGGGATCCTGCTGGTCAGGACCCCAGTGCTCATAGGTTTGTGGCCTATATGTATGTGTCACTGGGACCCTGTCACACAGGGCCCCAGTGCTCATAGGTGTGCATGTATATGTTCCCTGTGTGGTGCCTAACTGTCTCACTGAGGCTCTGCTAACCAGAACCTCAGTGGTTATGCTCTCTCATTACTTTCAAATTGTCACTAACAGGCTAGTGACCAATTTTACCAATTTACATTGGCTTACTGGAACACCCTTATAATTCCCTAGTATATGGTACTGAGGTACCCAGGGTATTGGGGTTCCAGGAGATCCCTATGGGCTGCAGCATTTCTTTTGCCACCCATAGGGAGCTCTGACAATTCTTACACAGGCCTGCCACTGCAGCCTGAGTGAAATAACGTCCACGTTATTTCACAGCCATTTTACACTGCACTTAAGTAACTTATAAGTCACCTATATGTCTAACCTTTACCTGGTAAAGGTTAGGTGCAAAGTTACTTAGTGTGAGGGCACCCTGGCACTAGCCAAGGTGCCCCCACATTGTTCAGAGCCAATTCCCTGAACTTTGTGAGTGCGGGGACACCATTACACGCGTGCACTACATATAGGTCACTACCTATATGTAGCTTCACCATGGTAACTCCGAATATGGCCATGTAACATGTCTATGATCATGGAATTGCCCCCTCTATGCCATCCTGGCATAGTTGGCACAATCCCATGATCCCAGTGGTCTGTAGCACAGACCCTGGTACTGCCAAACTGCCCTTCCTGGGGTTTCACTGCAGCTGCTGCTGCTGCCAACCCCTCAGACAGGCATCTGCCCTCCTGGGGTCCAGCCAGGCCTGGCCCAGGATGGCAGAACAAAGAACTTCCTCTGAGAGAGGGTGTGACACCCTCTCCCTTTGGAAAATGGTGTGAAGGCAGGGGAGGAGTAGCCTCCCCCAGCCTCTGGAAATGCTTTGTTGGGCACAGAGGTGCCCAATTCTGCATAAGCCAGTCTACACCGGTTCAGGGACCCCTTAGCCCCTGCTCTGGCGCGAAACTGGACAAAGGAAAGGGGAGTGACCACTCCCCTGACCTGCACCTCCCCTGGGAGGTGTCCAGAGCTCCTCCAGTGTGCTCCAGACCTCTGCCATCTTGGAAACAGAGGTGCTGCTGGCACACTGGACTGCTCTGAGTGGCCAGTGCCACCAGGTGACGTCAGCGACTCCTGCTGATAGGCTCCTTCAGGTGTTAGTAGCCTATCCTCTCTCCTAGGTAGCCAAACCCTCTTTTCTGGCTATTTAGGGTCTCTGTCTCTGGGGAAACTTTAGATAACGAATGCATGAGCTCAGCCGAGTTCCTCTGCATCTCCCTCTTCACCTTCTGATAAGGAATCGACCGCTGACCGCGCTGGAAGCCTGCAAACCTGCAACATAGTAGCAAAGACGACTAATGCAACTCTGTAACGCTGATCCTGCCGCCTTCTCGACTGTTTTCCTGCTTGTGCATGCTGTGGGGGTAGTCTGCCTCCTCTCTGCACCAGAAGCTCCGAAGAAATCTCCCGTGGGTCGACGGAATCTTCCCCCTGCAACCGCAGGCACCAAAAAGCTGCATTACCGGTCCCTTGGGTCTCCTCTCAGCACGACGAGCGAGGTCCCTCGAATCCAGCGACGCTGTCCAAGTGACCCCCACAGTCCAGTGACTCTTCAGCCCAAGTTTGGTGGAGGTAAGTCCTTGCCTCACCTCGCTGGGCTGCATTGCTGGGAACCGCGACTTTGCAGCTACTCCGGCCCCTGTGCACTTCCGGCGGAAATCCTTTGTGCACAGCCAAGCCTGGGTCCACGGCACTCTAACCTGCATTGCACGACTTTCTAAGTTGGTCTCCGGCGACGTGGGACTCCTTTGTGCAACTTCGGCGAGCACCGTTTCACGCATCCTCGTAGTGCCTGTTTCTGGCACTTCTCCGGGTGCTACCTGCTTCAGTGAGGGCTCTTTGTCTTGCTCGACGTCCCCTCTCTCTTCAGGTCCAATTTGCGACCTCCTGGTCCCTCCTGGGCCCCAGCAGCGTCCAAAAACGCCAAATGCACGATTTGCGTGTAGCAAGGCTTGTTGGCGTCCTTCCGGCGGGAAAACACTTCTGCACGACTCTCCAAGGCGAGAGGGATCCGTCCACCAAAGGGGAAGTCTCTAGCCCTTTTCGTTCCTGCAGAAACCTCAGCTTCTTCTGTCCAGTCGAAGCTTCTTTGCACCCGCAGCTGGCATTTCCTGGGCATCTGCCCCTCTCCGACTTGCTTGTGACTTTTGGACTTGGTCCCCTTGTTCCACAGGTACCCTAGATTGGAAATCCACAGTTGTTGCATTGCTGGTTTGTGTCTTTCCTGCATTATTCCTCTAACACGACTCTTTTGTCCTTAGGGGAACTTTAGTGCACTTTGCACTCACTTTTCAGGGTCTTGGGGAGGGTTATTTTGCTAACTCTCACTATTTTCTAATAGTCCCAGCGACCCTCTACAAGGTCACATAGGTTTGGGGTCCATTTGTGGTTCGCATTCCACTTCTGGAGTATATGGTTTGTGTTGCCCCTATCCCTATGTTTCCCCATTGCATCCTATTGTAACTATACATTGTTTGCACTGTTTTCTAAGACTATACTGCATATTTTTGCTATTGTGTATATATATCTTGTGTATATTTCCTATCCTCTCACTGAGGGTACACTCTAAGATACTTTGGCATATTGTCATAAAAATAAAGTACCTTTATTTTTAGTATAACTGTGTATTGTGTTTTCTTATGATATTGTGCATATGACACTAAGTGGTACTGTAGTAGCTTCACACGTCTCCTAGTTCAGCCTAAGCTGCTCTGCTAAGCTACCATTATCTATCAGCCTAAGCTGCTAGACACCCTATACACTAATAAGGGATAACTGGGCCTGGTGCAAGGTGCAAGTACCCCTTGGTACTCACTACAAGCCAGTCCAGCCTCCTACATTGGTTGTGAAGTGGTGGGATAAGTGCTTGAGACTACTTACCACTCTTGTCATTGTACTTTTCATAAGAGAAAAATATACAAAACAAGGTCAGTGTATATACACATAGCCAAAAAGTTTTGCATTTCCTCTTTTCACTCTTTTCTAAGTGCTGAAAAGTACTTCTAACTTTCTAAAAAGTACTAAAAAGTTTAAAAAGTTTTTTTCTCTGTCTTTCTAAAAGCTCTGACAAACTTTTTTCTCTTTTTCTATCACTTTAACTCTCTCTACAAATGTCTGGCACAGGCCAAAATGTTGACCTGTCTAAGATTGCATATGATCACCTTAGCTGGAAAGGAGCAAGGAGTCTCTGCATAGAGAGAGGTTTGAGTGTAGGGAAGAATCCTTCCTTAGAACTGTTAATTAATATGCTTAGAGTACAGGATAAGGCCATAAGTGCCCAATCTGGTGAAAAAGTATCTAATGGTTCTCAATCTGATCCAGGGACTCCCCCAGGAAAAGGTTCAGGAAAGAAACTTCTCAGCCTGCCCATTACTAGACAGTCTAGCATAGTTGGTACAGAGGTTGAATCACACCATACTGATGGTGTGCGCTCACATTATACTGGTAGCCAAGCTGTTAGGGTGCCCTCTGTAAGGGACAGGTCTCCTTCTGTTCATTCCCATCATACCTCTGTATCTAGAAATGTCCCTCCCACCCACCCTGATGACAGATTGTTAGAAAGGGAGCTCAATAGATTGAGAGTGGAACAAACCAGACTGAAGCTCAAGAAGCAACAGCTGGATTTGGATAGACAGTCTTTAGAATTAGAGAAGGAAAGACAGAAGTTGGGTTTAGATACCCATGGTGGCCGCAGCAGTATTCCCCATAGTCATCCTGCAAAAGAGCATGATTCCAGGAATCTGCACAAGATAGTTCCCCCTTATAAGGAGGGGGATGACATTAACAAGTGGTTTGCTGCACTTGAGAGGGCCTGTGCTGTACAGGATGTCCCTCAAAGGCAGTGGGCTGCTATCCTATGGCTATCATTTAGTGGAAAAGGTAGGGATAGGCTCCTTACTGTGAAAGAAAATGATGCCAATAATTTTACAGCTCTTAAGAATGCACTCCTGGATGGTTATGGCTTAACCACTGAACAGTACAGGATAAAGTTCAGAGAGACCAAAAAGGAGTCTTCACAAGACTGGGTTGATTTCATTGACCATTCAGTGAAGGCCTTGGAGGGGTGGTTACATGGCAGTAAAGTTACTGATTATGAAAGCCTGTATAACACAATCCTGAGAGAGCATATACTTAATAATTGTGTGTCTGATTTGTTGCACCAGTACCTGGTAGACTCTGATCTGACCTCTCCCCAAGAATTGGGAAAGAAGGCAGACAAATGGGTCAGAACAAGGGTGAACAGAAAAGTTCATACAGGGGGTGACAAAGATGGCAATAAGAAGAAAGATGGTGAAAAATCTCAAGATAAGCATGGGGATAAGGGTAAAACCAAAGATCCCACTTCAAATCTTAAACACTCTTCAGAGGGTGGGGATAAAACTAATTCTTCCTCTTCTTCTCAACCTGCACACATTAAAAAGCCTTGGTGCTTTGTGTGTAAAAATAGAGGCCATAGGCCAGGGGATAAGTCCTGTCCAGGTAAACCCCCTGAGCCTACCACCACTAATACATCAAGCTCTAGTGCCCCTAGCAGTAGTGGTACTAGTGGTGGGACTGCTGGCAACAGTCAAGCAAAGGGTGTAGTTGGGTTCACTTATGGGTCCATAGTGGAAACTGATGTAATCAGTCCCAAGACAGTTTCTGTCACACCTAGTGGCACTGGCCTTGCCACACTGGCTGCTTGTCCCCTTACAATGGATAAGTACAGGCAGACAGTTTCAATAAATGGTGTTGAGGCCTTGGCCTACAGGGACACAGGTGCCAGTTTCACTTTGGTGACTGAAAACCTAGTGCCTCCTGAACAACACATCATTGGACAACAGTATAAGATTATTGATGTCCATAACTCCACTAAGTTTCTTCCCTTAGCTATAATTCAGTTTAGTTGGGGTGGAGTTACTGGCCCTAAGCAGGTGGTGGTATCACCTAGCTTACCTGTAGACTGTCTCTTAGGTAATGACCTAGAGGCCTCAGGTTGGGCTGATGTAGAGTTTTATGCCCATGCAGCCATGCTGGGCATCCCTGAGGAATTGTTCCCTCTCATTTCTACTGAAATGAAAAAGCAAAGGAGAGAAGGCCTGAAAACTCAGGATCCCTCTCCATCAACAGGTAAAAAGGGTATCACAGTATCCCCTAACCACCCTACCATTCAGGATACTATTCCTGTGGTGGGAGAAACCTCTCCTGGGGTGGCACCTGTTCCAAGGGAATCATCAGCTGGCAAAGCTGGACTCCCTGAGGTGGAAGTACCTCTCTGTGGGATAACCAACATTGGTGAGAAAAAGAGCACCATTTTAGTTAACATGGAGCATCCCTCCAACCCTCCCAGAGAAACTTTAGTGCAGAAACCCTGCACTACCTCACAACACTTAGGACAGCATCCCTGCCCTAGTGTGGAGCTCATAGGACAGCATCCCTGCCCTGCTCCAACTCAAGAGAAACAGCATCCCTGTTCTCTCTTCCAGCCAGATGGACAAAGTTTTTGCCCAGCTATGGCTTTTCTGAGACAGCATCCCTGTCTGGCATTTCCATCACTACAAATAGGTTCAGTGGACAATTCCCACTGCTCTAAACTAAAACTTACTGATAGAAACTCTGAAAATACATCTTCACATTGTTGCTTAGCTAAAAAACTTCAAACAGGGTGGTTTACATCCCCACAGGGAATTAACCATATAGTGGATGATAAAGGGAGTAACCAGTCTATTGCAGAGCTACTCTCTACTTATCACCACTTAGACAATAAAGTCTCAACTGGCCAAGGTTAGCCTTATTGTCCTTCGTTTGGGGGGGGGGGTTGTGTGAGAAAGTAGCCTCTTTCTAGCCTTGTTACCCCCACTTTTGGCCTGTTTGTGAGTGTATGTCAGGATGTTTGTCACTGTTTTCACTGTCTCACTGGGATCCTGATGGCTGGGCCCCAGTGCTCATAGTGAAAACACTATGTTTTCAGTATGTTTGTTATGTGTCACTGGGGCCCTGCTATTCAGGACCCCAGTGCTCATAAGGTTGTGGCCTATATGTATGTGTCACTGGGACCCTGTCACACAGGGCCCCAGTGCTCATAGGTGTGCATGTATGTGTTCCCTGTGTGGTGCCTAACTGTCTCACTGAGGCTCTGCTAACCAGAACCTCAGTGGTTATGCTCTCTCATTACTTTTAAATTGTCACTAACAGGCTAGTGACCAATTTTACCAATTTACATTGGCTTACGGGAACACCCTTATAATTCCCTAGTATATGGTACTAAGGTACCCAGGGTATTGGGGTTCCAGGAGATCCCTATGGGCTGCAGCATTTCTTTTGCCACCCATAGGGAGCTCTGACAATTCTTACACAGGCCTGCCACTGCAGCCTGAGTGAAATAACGTCCACGTTATTTCACAGCCATTTTACACTGCACTTAAGTAACTTATAAGTCACCTATATGTCTAACCTTTACCTGGTAAAGGTTAGGTGCAAAGTTACTTAGTGTGAGGGCACCCTGGCACTAGCCAAGGTGCCCCCACATTGTTCAGAGCCAATTCCCTGAACTTTGTGAGTGCGGGGACACCATTACACGCGTGCACTACATATAGGTCACTACCTATATGTAGCTTCACAATGGTAACTCCGAATATGGCCATGTAACATGTCTATGATCATGGAATTGCCCCCTCTATGCCATCCTGGCATAGTTGGCACAATCCCATGATCCCAGTAGTCTGTAGCACAGACCCTGGTACTGCCAAACTGCCCTTCCTGGGGTTTCACTGCAGCTGCTGCTGCTGCCAACCCCTCAGACAGGCATCTGCCCTCCTGGGGTCCAGCCAGGCCTGGCCCAGGATGGCAGAACAAAGAACTTCCTCTGAGAGAGGGTGTGACACCCTCTCCCTTTGGAAAATGGTGTGAAGGCAGGGGAGGAGTAGCCTCCCCCAGCCTCTGGAAATGCTTTGTTGGGCACAGATGTGCCCAATTCTGCATAAGCCAGTCTACACCGGTTCAGGGACCCCTTAGCCCCTGCTCTGGCGCGAAACTGGACAAAGGAAAGGGGAGTGACCACTCCCCTGACCTGCACCTCCCCTGGGAGGTGTCCAGAGCTCCTCCAGTGTGCTCCAGACCTCTGCCATCTTGGAAACAGAGGTGCTGCTGGCACACTGGACTGCTCTGAGTGGCCAGTGCCACCAGGTGACGTCAGAGACTCCTTGTGATAGGCTCCTTCAGGTGTTAGTAGCCTATCCTCTCTCCTAGGTAGCCAAACCCTCTTTTCTGGCTATTTAGGGTCTCTGTCTCTGGGGAAACTTTAGATAACGAATGCATGAGCTCAGCCGAGTTCCTCTGCATCTCTCTCTTCACCTTCTGATAAGGAAACGACCGCTGACCGCGCTGGAAGCCTGCAAACCTGCAACATAGTAGCAAAGACGACTACTGCAACTCTGTAACGCTGATCCTGCCGCCTTCTCGACTGTTTTCCTGCTTGTGCATGCTGTGGGGGTAGCCTGCCTCCTCTCTGCACCAGAAGCTCCGAAGAAATCTCCCGTGGGTCGACGGAATCTTCCCCCTGCAACCGCAGGCACCAAAAAGCTGCATTACCGGTCCCTTGAGTCTCCTCTCAGCACGACGAGCGAGGTCCCTCGAATCCAGCGACTCTGTCCAAGTGACCTCCACAATCCAGTGACTCTTCAGCCCAAGTTTGGTGGAGGTAAGTCCTTGCCTCACCTCGCTGGGCTGCATTGCTGGGAACCGCGACTTTGCAGCTACTCCGGCCCCTGTGCACTTCCGGCGGAAATCCTTTGTGCACAGCCAAGCCTGGGTCCACGGCACTCTAACCTGCATTGCACGACTTTCTAAGTTGGTCTCCGGTGACGTGGGACTCCTTTGTGCAACTTCGGCGAGCACCGTTTCATGCATCCTCGTAGTGCCTGTTTCTGGCACTTCTCCGGGTGCTACCTGCTTCAGTGAGGGCTCTTTGTCTTGCTCGACGTCCCCTCTCTCTTCAGGTCCAATTTGCGACCTCCTGGTTCCTCCTGGGCCCCGGCAGCGTCCAAAAACGCCAAACGCACGATTTGCGACTAGCAAGGCTTGTTGGCGTCCTTCCGGCGGGAAAACACTTCTGCACGACTCTCCAAGGCGAGAGGGATCCGTCCACCAAAGGGGAAGTCTCTAGCCCTTTTCGTTCCTGCAGAAACCTCAGCTTCTTCTGTCCAGTCGAAGCTTCTTTGCACCCGCAGCTGGCATTTCCTGGGCATCTGCCCTTCTCCGACTTGCTTGTGACTTTTGGACTTGGTCCCCTTGTTCCACAGGTACCCTAGATTGGAAATCCACAGTTGTTGCATTGCTGGTTTGTGTCTTTCCTGCATTATTCCTCTAACACAACTACTTTGTCCTTAGGGGAACTTTAGTGCACTTTGCACTCACTTTTCAGGGTCTTGGGGAGGGTTATTTTTCTAACTCTCACTATTTTCTAATAGTCCCAGCGACCCTCTACAAGGTCACATAGGTTTGGGGTCCATTCGTGGTTCGCATTCCACTTTTGGAGTATATGGTTTGTGTTGCCCCTATCCCTATGTTTCCCCATTGCATCCTATTGTAACTATACATAGTTTGCACTGTTTTCTAAGACTATACTGCATATTTTTGCTATTGTGTATATATATCTTGTGTATATTTCCTATCCTCTCACTGAGGGTACACTCTAAGATACTTTGGCATATTGTCATAAAAATAAAGTACCTTTATTTTTAGTATAACTGTGTATTGTGTTTTCTTATGATATTGTGCATATGACACTAAGTGGTACTGTAGTAGCTTCACACGTCTCCTAGTTCAGCCTAAGCTGCTCTGCTAAGCTACCATTATCTATCAGCCTAAGCTGCTAGACACCCTATACACTAATAAGGGATAACTGGGCCTGGTGCAAGGTGCAAGTACCCCTTGGTACTCACTACAAGCCAGTCCAGCCTCCTACACCTTGTCTCTTTCACTTAAATTACCCTCCCCTTGAACCAGAACGTCCCATTGGCGTGACTCTCTGCTACAGTCCTAGACAACCGTTGCCGCTAGCAAGATGGCAATTGCGTCCTACAATCAAATCAATGACAATGGGGAGACTTCCCTGCACTCTCTTTGGGAAACCCTGAAGGGGTGGGACGTGGAGAGCAACCTTGTCATCCGGAAACTGACACCGATGAGATCAGTGAAGTTCCCTTGAAAGGTCCTGTGCCAAGTCTGGAACCATAGAGAAGCGCACTGGAGACCATAGGGTGTGGTGGGAGATAGAGTGAGCCCAGCTTCTCCTCTACTGTCTCCACTCACATAGGATAGAGTATGCTAAGTTACATCTCAAACGTAAATTTTATCTGAGAAGCAACCGGAGTGGTTGCAAGCTAGCACTCCGACTGAACAGCAAGATACACTTGTAGTCTGTGAAAAAAATCCGCACTGGCCCTGCCCCTGAAGTAAGCTCCACTTAGGGAATAGAATCAGCTTTTCTGGACTTCTACGGTTCCCTTCTTGATGGTGCTAACGCCCCAGTGAGTTATCTTCAGGATACAGCTCTCACCTCTTTACCAGCAGCTGAGGCTTGCAGCTGTGGAGCAGCCTATTGCATCCATGATGTGATCTGGGCCATAGCCCGGCTGAAACCTATAAAGTTCCCAGGTCTGGATGGCTTTAGCACACAGTTTTACAAGACCTTCTGCCAAGACCTAGCCCTCTTACTTTCCCATTTGTATAACTCCTTCTGATTCTAGGTCACTAACTGACTACATGCTGGAAGCTGTCATCTCAGTGATCCCGAAACCGGGTAAAGATCCAGCACTCTGTGGGTTGGACAGACCTATTTCTCTTTTAAATATAGATGAAAAGCTATTCATCAGTATTTCAGCTCATCGTCTCAGCCCATTAATGCCAGGCTTGACTGATACAGATCAAGTGGACTTCATCCCTGCAAGCCCTTGCTCCACTTTATAGGCAAAGCCTGGCGGTCACGCCAGGCAGCTCTGCTCCTATCCATCGATGCAGCAAAAGCATTTGATCGTGTCCTCTTTCCCTAGCTCTTCGATATGCTTTGAAAATTCAGGTTTGGTGAGCATTTCTGCAAATGGGTCAGTAGTATCTATAGCAACCCGAAAGCCTATGTCGCGTTTAATGGCATTTCCATCCATCCAGAGATGCACGCAACAGGGCTGTCGATAGTCCCTTCTTTTTGCTATATATATATATATATATATATATATATATATATATATATATATATATATATATATTAATATCACGGGCATCCCCTTCGGTGGGGAACAACATCTGATCAGCCTCTATGGGGACGACATCATCCTATCTATAACAGAGCCGGCAAACTCGCTCCCAGCCTTGATATATGAACTCTGTGCCTTTGGTAATATCTCAGGCTTCAAAGTAAATATGCAAAAATCACAGATCTTGAACCTCACTATCAGCCCTTCTCAAGAAGTGGCCCTCGGCTCCCTCTTCCCTTTCCTGTAATCAGCTGATACCATTCCATATCTGGGCATCGACTTAGCCTGCTTTGCCTCCAAAACAGTGATTGTCAACTATTCAGCTCTTGTTTCGCAGACCCTAAAGGCTTAGAGTCGTGGAGTCTCCTTCACCTATCATGAATGGGCAGGGTTACAGCGGTCAAGATGACCGTTCTTCCCTGCATCCTATATCTATTTCAGACCCTGCCTCTGACACCACCTCCGACCGCGATCTGCTCTCTTCAGCTGGCGAACAATATATGTATCTGGGACAGCAAGAAACCCCGGTTGCACAAGCATTTGATATGCCGCCCGAAGTGAGAAGGTGAGCTGGTGGCCCCTCACCTGGTCCAATATTTCCAGGCGCCTCAGCTCTGCTTTATTGTGGAATGGAACCGCCTACTCTCAGAGAAGCACTGGACATTTATGGATCAGGCTGTTGCAGGTTCTCCTATATGGAAAGAGGTCTGGCTTCCCCGCAGACCTAGGGCTTGGGACCTTTACTCCTCCCTAGTGACTCGCTCTAATCTAGGAGTGTGGGACTCAGTAGCAATCAAGGCTGACCTAACAACATTCCCTTACCCAATAACCCCAGTCTTGACCACCCCAGATTCCCTTCCTGGAATGCATCCTGAACAGTATCATCGATGGCGAGACAGTGGCGCAAGTGGGTGGGCTCCCTCTTCGACACTCAAGAGATGATACCTTTCAATCCGCTCAAAACTGACTATTCCCTGCATGACACTGACTGGGTTAGTTATCGACAAATGCGCCACTGGGTGTTGGAACCTGGGATGGGACAGGAAATGGGACGACCAATGAAACCCTTTGAGATATGTGCACTTCTTAAAACTGACAACAGACGCCTCATATCAGAACTGAACGCACTCCTGGGAGGGGAGCACTCACAATCAAATCTGAAGGGCAACTTCAATGGGAGACCAAATAAGGTAGAACTCTCTCCACTGAAGACTGGGCGGACATATTTTACAGGGCTCAGCACACAGTGCAAAACATGTCCAGCACCGAAATGGCATACAAGATTGCTTCCTCCTGGTACCTGACCCCTTCAAGACTGCAGAGGTGGAAGCCAGGTAGCTCCCCAGATTGTTGGAGGGGTGTGGTGGCACTGGGACTCTGCTATACCTCCTACGGCACTGCCCCAAGCTTACCGGTTAAGGGGAACCAGTCCTTCACAACAGTGATACTGCCTTTAACACCTCTGTCCAGAGGTTCCCAGCATACTCCATTTTAGGTCTTCCCAATCCCCTGACTTTGCTCTCTTGAAGAAAGACAAATGGCCCTATCTTTGGTTGGGGGCAGTGTACCAGAATATACTTTCTCTATGGGGCACGGACAAAACACCAGATCACATCTCCTGGCTACATAAAATGTGGTATATTTTGGGAATGTACAAGCTATCCCTTGCAATGGAACCAGGCCGCTCCAGATGCAGACAAGTGGCCCCCCTTCATTAACCTTCTTTCATCTAAATGTCTGGAGCTGATGTGCCTGACATACTTGAGTACTTCGCCGGTTCCCAGACATACCCCCACTAGAAACCTAAGGTGTCCTTTTCTTTCAACCAGTTTCCACAACCAGCACTTGATTTGCTATATTGCCACTGTTATTTACCACTCAGCCACTGACAGACCGTGTTTGATTTGTATGTCTTGCTTTATTCTATATGCCCGACTTACGCTGCGGCCTCCGTGTTGTAGGCAGAAGCTGTGTCCATGACGCTTCTAGTTCTTATGCTATCATCGCAGCCACCCATGGGGTTGTAGGCCACATGCTGTGTACGTAAGAAATGGCTGTAATATCAATAAACAGAATTGTTCCTAAATGCATTGAGGAAAAATCTCTGATTTAAGACGAGACACTTCTTAATGAAAGATCTCAAAATTGGGTGCAGGATAACAGCTATAAGCAGCTCAAATCGTCTTTATATTTTAGTCAAACATACTCTGCCTTTTTAATGAGAAGAACATTTTGACCCTTTGGTTTGGTGCATTTCCATATCTGGCAGAGAAACCATCAGGGCAAGAAAAAGAAGGCCCCGCAAGACGCTTGCGTGGTTAACCAAGAAAGGACCTACTCCAGCTTGTCTGCATCTGTCCAAAACTAAAAGAACCAAGAAGAAGTCTACCAGTAAAAGCATTTAACTCTAGAGGGATTAGAACTTGTAGACAGGCCATCACTGCCTGCTTAAGTCCCGACGATCCCATATTGAACTGTAGATTTATTGAATTTCTTGCCAGATTTCAACAGGTCTTGGCTGCAAGGTCTGGAGTGGAGAGCCTTAGATCAACAGGTCAGTCGGACCCCATGGTTATGGTCCGAGTCTGCCTGAAATTTTAAAGGCAATAGCTTTGAATTGGGTAGATGAGGCCAAGAAATTATTTTGACACTAGGTTATAAGACCATACAGGTGGTCATCTTTATGACTTAGTGATCATAACTGGTGTTGTTCCTGGCATGCTATAACCTATTACCTTTGGAATGGAGCAACTGAGTCAAGAAATTCCTGGCTTATGATTTGGAGGCTCCAAGGATGGGGCTGTTTTGAATGTTTGTGGTCATAGTTCCTGACCATTGAAGGGAGACTGGGTTGGAAAAAAGATGCTGTGGGGGTCTTCATCTGTGGCTCACAGTCAATCAGCTGCTTGACACCGACTGGCAATGTCAGTGCAGTGCTTTTAAAGAGTGGGTTGGGACACTCTCCCGGTATCATAGCCAAGAAGGGATTAAATTCCATTTTTATCGCCCTATCAGGCTAGCTAGGTAAATGCAAGGTGAATAGATCCCCCATACAAAGCAAAGTTTACATTTGTACATATTGACATCTACACTCCAGGGGAGGCACACCTGTGGATGAGGCCTTGCAATTCTCTATTGATTTATTAGTTTTTTTATAGGGCAGACCAGACCCAATGGGTGTCAGAGCACTTTATACCAGCAAACTTAGGTCAAAGTAGGACACTTTAAACAAATTATGAGGTGACTAAATGAATGAAGGATACACAATACTACTTAGAATATAGTCAGATTATGTGGATCACGAAAAGATTTGCAGACAGGCAACTGTTCATCTTAAGCAGACTAAGTCACATATCTGTCATTACATTCAGATGGGACTAAACGTTGAAACAACAGACATTTTAGTTCTTTTCTGAAAGTCTCAATTGACTATATTGTGCTGATGACGAAAAGAATGAACTTCAGGTCCTTAAAGGACTTCTAGAAAAGTATTGCTTTAGTGTATTTGCAGTTGAATGATTGAATTTCAAGGAGGGAATTGGGATATCCACATTTTTCTCTGATCACCTGTGATGGTCAATTTCTTTGGGAAGACAGCTGAGTGTGGATAAGAAGGAAAAGATAGAATTAAACTTTTCGATCCAGTGGCTAGCCTAGCTGCTGCACTGATAGCTGTTTTCAGTTGACCTAGTTGTATTTAAGGTATTCTGATGAGCAGAAAGTTCGATAATCTTGTTATACTACCATTGGGCTTGGATTAGTTTTTTTTTTTAAGTCAGTTCCCAGATTTAAGGGTTTAATACAACGCTAGAGTCTCAGTTGATTTTGTTCCAATTCAAATAAAATTACAAGACTCGAAAGGCAATTGTGTTAAAGCCACCTAAAGACATGTAAATAAACCTCTATTCCATTAAGCGACCAGGATGAATGGAAGGTGGAATGAGAATGAAGTCCTACAAAATGCATAGAGTTGGAAGGAGTGCCTCAGAATGCTCCAGCTGGAGGTGTGACCTGACGTTTTTAAAAACAGGGAGCTGGCATGTTCAGCTACAGGACACCTCAAAACGCATTCCCCATTCTTCAAAAAGTCAGAGTATGTTTCACTAAACTATAATGCTGGCTTGAGCTGCTTATAGCCGTTATCCAGCACCCACTTGAGAGATCTTTCAATAAGAACTGTCTTGTCCGCAATCAGAGATTTTTCCTCAATGCAGTTGTTTAAAACCCTTTTAGGAACAGTTTCTGCTTATTGATATTACAGCCATTTCTTACGTGCACAGCAAGTGGCCTACAACCCCATTGCCCGGCTGCAATGATCCAAGGTCTGTGATTTGTTATCTTACATACATGAGTTGGACAGGAGACCACATGTCTGCCAGGTGACGTTGTGGTCACTGCTTTGTCTTTAAAAGTAAAAGTAGACATTGTGTATGGAAGGTGGATTCTTCTCCAAAAGGAGAGCTGATATGGGTGAACATACAACTTAGCACATAATATATGGTAAGTTTCCACAACTCGGGTATTGAGAAATATAGGAAGTACAAAAGGACATCAGGATAATAAAACTGTTCTAAAAATGTAAGTGAAATTAATAGTAAATCTGCTAGTAATTGGGGTGGACCTGGAATCAAAGGTAGTGCCTGCGATTGTAGACTGTATGCATGTGTGCGTTCTTATAGCACACACCTAGCAAAGGCTGTGGTGCGCTGTAAAGGCTCAAAGCTGTAGATAAAGATGTGTTCTTTAAGGAGGTGTGTCTTCAACTCCTCATACATTGGATCAGGGTTTGGAGGGGTCTTGGTGGACAATGAAACATATTTCCAGATTCTGGGAGCACAGCAGGAATAGACAGGTTGCTTTGTTTTTTTCCCTTTTTGGGAGTTCTTTAACTTTAGTCCGACTCTGTCCTGACTGGACATGCTGAGAGCTTGTCAGCCATGTAGGTGGGAGTGATGGTTGTGACCTAAAGGGTGCAAGTGGTTTTGAAGATGATTTGGGCTGGTAAACTGGATCCAAAGGAGTTCCGTTAGCATGGGTCAATGTGGTCCTATTTCTTCAAGCAAGCAGGATGGTCTTAAGGGGGCCCAAAGTGGAATCTGGGAGTTTCTTGGTACTCCATTACCACCATCCAGTCTTTGTTTCTTGGCAATGTGCTCCTTGAGTGAGCGGCTGGTATCCAGGATGAATCCAAGTGAGCTGGCATTTTATAAATGTCTGATTTTTGAAGCTGTCAAATTTCATGGAACTCTGACAGATTTCGAAACACAGTCAATAAATGGATAAACACTCAAAAAGAAATCAGAGATCAATTTATAAAAATAACAGATTTGTATATATTTTTACACAACAAGTTCATCAATATCAAGGAAGTACTTTCCGAGTTATGAATTTCGCAAGTAAATCCAAATAGTACATAAATAATGGTTTTGAGGCAGTAGCCTCGACCGCAGTATTGTTATACTATGGGAGGAGAGACCTACTGCAAAAAGATACTTCCAGTCAAAATTCGGGGTTCCCTTTGGAACTTAAGGTACTAGAGGGTCAGTGTCCAGAGAACCACTAGCAGTTTCAGTTTACCTTCCCTAGCATGTCCGGGTGCAAAAGTGCTGGACCGGTTGGTAGCCTCATACGCTACACTGTTGAGGGCAATGGGCACCTGCAAATAAAGGCTGCAAGCAGAGACTTGGGGACAAGTCCGGCAGAACCTCAAGGGAGACTCAGCTGTTAAGGGTCTCTAGAGCAAGGGGGCACAGTTGGTAGTCGGGGACCCAGGCTGTGGTCCTAGGGTGCAGAGGTGTTTGGCCGGCCAGTTGTGTTGGAGGCTCTCATGGTTCTTCTTGGTCTGTCCTTCAGAGAAAAAGGAAACCGCAACTGCAGAGCCACTCTCCACGTGAGCCTCTGAGGTCCTGAAGTCCCTCATCGGGCAAGTCAGTGTTGTGGGCGGTGTTGTGCGAATGGACACAAACAAGTCTTGGTTGCTGCAGCTGCTCTGGTACTCAGGGTATTGGTGCAGGGTCTAAAGTCTCGAAACTTGGCAGAGAGACAGGGCTGACCCCATAGAACCACAAACAACTCCTCCTGGGGAGATGCTACCTCAGTGAGCCCAATGGCCATCAAAACATTCATCATCATCATCATCATCAAAAATGCTGTTGGTGCCTGCAGATGCAGGGGAATGGCTACTCTACCCCAAGGGAGATGTTACGTGGTTGGCGAGGCGCTGGATAGTCCTTCAAGGGCTTGGAAAGATGCACAGCTTTTGGATGAGTTGGGGCAGCACAACTGTTGAGGTACCAGCAGCAGGGTTTGGTGCCAAGTCTGGTGTAAGTCATGAGTTCTTGGGGTGAATGCACTTCTTGGTCCGTCTTCTGCTCCTAGGTAGTCAAATTTGTTAATGTGATGTAGAGGGGCCCCATAATTACTCAATTTAGGGGCATTAAGTGGAGTGTAGGGTAGTAGCCAATGTGCTACTTATTTCTGGGGTGACTACACCCACTACATGACCACTTCCTGTGCGGAGTGGTCATAACACTGATCCAGAATTCTCAAGTTTCACCAAAACCAAGATGGAGAAATCCTTCCTAAACTGTCCACTTCAGGTCGGCCACCTTTGAAGCCTCTAGCCATGATATGCTAAATCACTAGCCATCCTGCTGGTTTAGGTGTGATCACCTAATGCCAGATCAAGCATTGTTTCTGGCCTCTGAGAGTTCAGGCTGTCACCTGCAGGTGGTCAGAAACTCATCTGAAGTGGCAGGCTGGACACTACCAGTCAACCAGCACACTATGGGGCTGGTATGTTTTCAGGGTGTACCGCTAAGGTGCCCTCTGGATGCATGTCATCTTAAATCTTTTACTGGCACCTGTACGGGTTTATCAAGACGAGATGTTTGATACCAGACACCAGTATTTTCAGTGAAGGCATCAAGTAACTGGGTAACTCATAATGACCAGTGCACAGTACATGTCCTTGAAATTGCCTCCTGAACATATCGCAATGTCTAGCAATGGAACTAGGCAACACATGAGCACATCTGCTTATGCAGATGTGCTCTTACATGTAGTATAATTCACCCTGCCTTGGGGCTTTAAGGCCTGCTAGAGGGGTGACCTACATATAGGACATGGAGTGGGCATTGAACACAGGGTGTGTGCAATGTTTAGTTATCTAAATGGTTTCACTATTTCACACATCCTGCAATGGCAGTCTGCATGTATTTGAGTGTGGGTCCTAAGGGTGGCATAATGCATGCTGCATCCCTTAGGGACCCTCTGTAGTACACATGCCGTGGGTACCAAGGGTACCATCTAACAGGGACTTAAATGGGAGCTAAAGTCCTTGCCAAATGGGTTACAATAGGGCATTTGCCTTGTTTTTACGGAAAAGAGCACTGCCACTGGGGCCTGGTTATCAGGTATACAGTGCACTACCAAGCAACAACATCAGGAGCAGTGAGCAAAAAGTGGGGGTGACCATGTCAAAAAGAGCCACTTTCCTACAAGGAGGCGTAAACCTACTGTGGGTGGAAATCACTGGACACAAACAACACCATTACCCTCGTCACCTTTTTACCAGTCTCAGAGGAGAGGCCAATGTCTAGAGGGCCAGAAGTTTAAGCACCTCTGCTTGCTGCCCTCACAACAATCGGGGTGGTGGTGGGGTGGGGGAGGGGAGGGGTTTGGAGAGTGGTCCTCCGTGCAGCAATTTCCATGAATGTTACATTATTGAAAGCACAAAGAAGCCTTTAAGACCACAGTGGTGCTCTGCAAAGAACATTGCTGGAGCAAGAATTCTACCCACCCTCGGTGATGAACTCCGTGCAGTGCACCCACCTCTGGCAATGAGCAGCCGCTGCTGCTTGCAGTGACAATCAGACACCATCCTGGTAGTGTTGACAAAGACAGGCGCATTGTCCTGCCTTGGCCTAAAAAGATTTTTGGGCAACCATTCATTATTGAGTTGTAATCAGATCTATAAATCACTTGAGCATAAATATAATGATGGCTACTGTTCAAAAGCGCAGACTGAGAGCATACATGGAAGCAGCATTTCCACTTGCTCATCTATCAAAACACCAATAACAAAGATAGAGAATCACTCTTTTCAATGGAGCCAGAGAAATGAGATGTAGCCTGTCGGGACCAGGATCTGGCATGACGTAACCGGCGTCACGATGCTGCAGGCAGTTTGTAATAACTACTGCTTCTTATCATTAGGATCTGCAGTACTCAGCCTGCAAAGCCGAGCCGGCTCGGACCAATTTGTTATGTTCACGTGACAGCTCGCGCCGGGAGCGGTGTCTGGAGTGGGAAGGAAAATATGTCAACTCTCGTGACTGGGATTAGCAAAATGCCCTTCAACGTAACACTCACTTCAAACATAGGGTCTTGATTCCTACAGTCACCGTCATGCCCCAGTGCTTGTCGGGACCAGGACAATTCAAAGTCCAGTGGGGTGCGGTGAAGGGGTGCTGGTCTTTATGAAAGGTTGGAGAGCGTATAACAAATGGTGTTACCGTCTCTTAACTGGGGTGAGTGCCTGCACTTATCATTTTAGCTCCCCTTCCACGATGTTGGTGGGCATGGAGCCAGCCTGTCGGGCGGTGTTTTGCACTAGTCTGTTCCTGGTAAGACCCACACTCTAGTCCCCCTCCATTCACCGGAACCATCCGTCCACTCACCAACCAACACCCAGCCCCGCTCCCACCCCCAGATACCCTTGTTCTACCCAATGCAAGAGGTGTGTGAAAATGCCAGAGTGCAATTAGGAAGGTGAGGCTGATACTGCTTAGACCCAGAATGGCACCTGTCATTCTTTACTTCCGCTCTGGTTGTGAAATGTGCAGTTAGTCTATTCATTTGACTTGTTGGTATTCATTTGGGACGGTTTCGTTCTGGAGGGACAGATGTTCGGGATGGGGCATTTGATGGCTTGTAGTAAGAACCGTGTTCTAACTATGCAGATTTGTTTTAGGAGAGTGGCACTGGCATGCAGAGGCAGAGAAAATATTGTGAGTGAGTACGCATCCTGGCAGTTGGACTCACAGGAGTTCCGGAGAAATTCAGTGCGTTATGTGAGATGCACAGCACCTTAAGGCCGATGCGGCATGGCACAGACAGCCACTGGATTATGCTTTTTAACCGGCGTCAACATAAACTTTATAACTTCCCCCAGTCTGTATTTTGACAAATAAAGCAAAAAAATAACAATAATTCAATTTGACTTTTTCAACTGCTGCAATCTCGGGGAATATTGTGGTAATACATACGAGCGCAAATTATGGCAATATCTGGTACAAGAGTAGCTGGAAAAAAGAGAAAAATTACGCGTTTTTAACAATTTATTAAGCGCAAAATTGTTTTAAGGAGCAGCAGTGCTCTTTACAGAACTGCTTAGAATGTGCAGGACCACGCCGCCTACGGGTATGCGTGAGGGTGCGTAGAGAAGTAATATGGCTCCAGTAGATGCGCGGGAAACAGCGCAAGGCACGCGCGCCACGGGGCTGGAACCCTGGGGAAGCGGGTTGGTATCTATTGCAGTAAAGGACGAGTCAAGCAAGTGACAGTGGCGGATTTCTGGACAACTGACCAGAGTCAATGATGGCGGATTGGCTGACCGCGCGTGCCTGGGAGGGTTTAGGATTCTGGGGGCTGTAATAAATGGTATCATAGGAGCACACAAGTAGAAGACGACTCCAGGCAAGTAAAGGCTCCGTTCTTAAGTGAGAGTTTATTGCATGACACAATACTCATACGCCCTTAAGCTAAGTAACTGTGTCCGCCTCCCCACTTCTCCAACCTATTTTCTCACCCTCCTTTCAAATATGCACCTACTTCGCGAGACTGTAAAGCCCGTTCATTTCAAGGAAGGCATCATATGAAATTGGCACGAGCATCACACAAGCGTGTCCCGTACGGGGGTATTTCATTTACAACATGACACAAGTACAAATGTAAAAGTGCGCACGAGCGTGAGCATAACCTGTAACATGTCAGGCTGGTGCACTCAACACATCATCCCATTTTTAGGTCGAGCCTAGGCAGCACACAAGCGCTGTCTCTTGACATGCTGTAATCTACATCAGCGGGGTTTAACAACGCTCATCTCACGCCCATCACTTTAATTCGTTCCTTGGCCTGCCTTTCAAAATTCCCTTGATTTCGTAGGTAAATTCTTCACATTTGTCCCGCATTGAGGCTGCATTGTTACCCCTTGCAGACAGACCGTGTTACATGGATGATTGCACGATCCGCCATACAGCTTAGTGTGGCACACAATATTTTTTTTACCGCCGCCGCTTCGCGCTGCGTGGCCATATTTTGTTTCTACCTCGTTTTGGGCATGCCGCTGTTTGTGGTGTCGGAGCACTTTACATGAGGATGTGGAGTTTCGTATAGCATGAAATTGATAGTAAGAGCACTTTACATGATTATGCACATAGCGCAAACTCAATTGGAAGCGCACTTTACATCACTACATGAAGTTACATATAGCAAGACTTCGTACTTATTTTTATTTTCAAACAGCATATCTCGTCTCCCCTCCCTCATAGTCTGAAAGCACAGTGTAAAAATTTTCATAAAACGGGCGTCGCACTTCCTTTTTCAGCATGGCACCTGAAAGTCATTGGGGGTGTGTAAAATTTAAGATTGCAGGGTGCAGTACTTTATGCAGCGAAAAAAGGTCCCAATGGACACCTACAGACAGCCTGTGGTACTGTGCCCTTTCCCTGCTTTGTGCACATTAGAATGGTAAATTTGCAGGCTTTTTTCAGCCAGCATAATATTAGTGTAAAAGCGTTAACATAACCATGTTCTTCCTGATTACATTTCACATGCTGTACTTAATCTTTTTTTTGTTGGTCCATGGTATCCAAGCATTCCCACTGTAATTAATGCGCTCCGTCATTAGATGTCTCAAATGTGGATCAGCGCCAAAGCTGCTCCCTTTGTAACTGGGGAACAAGGTTCGAGTACCAGTGTTGGTTCACCATCCAGTGATTCTGGGCTACTCACTTAATCTCCCCATGCCCCCCAAAATCAATCTACACTTCTGTAATATAATTGGTGCTCCTGTAAAACACTTTGGTGCCTGCTCGGAAAGTTCACAATATATAAAACTGCAAAATAACTGCAGTGGTTTTGGAGAAGATTTTAAGCCATAAGTCGTCCAGCACCAAGAATTCACATAAATGCCAAGCTTGAAGTCGCTTTAAAATGTAAACCCTGTCATCCTTTGTGGCACGGAAAGGTGCTTTCAATCTGGTATAGTGCGGTGTCTTTTACATTTTGCCAGGCAAACAAAACGTTCACATTCTCTCCCTCTCTCTATTTGGAATGACTTCAAAAATGTTGGTCGTTTCACAAAGTAATGTGTTTTACCCCACTTACTACACCTACAAAATCTGCATTCCTCTCTGCTGCCCCTTAAGCTCCTCTTGTACGACCAGCTTAACATACCTTAGTATGTTTCAGCCACTGAAAGCGTGGGATGTAAAAGTGTACGTACACAGATTAGCGCTTGTCATGTTGATTAAAAGCCACCCCTCCAGTTCCAACTTATTCTTAGTAACGGCAGCGAGATGTCAGTCATCATGATTCAATTTTGCCCAATGTAAAGCTCCATGTCGGTCGTAAACTCTTGAGCAAATGCTTTTCAGCAGCCGAGCCATCTTCATAAGATATACTCTCTGCTTCTGACAACTACAGTCTAATCAAATTCCCTACTTGTGCAACCACATTTATCATACTTTCGCCATAGTTCTCCCCTGGGGCATCTTAAGGATTGTGGGGGTCCCTGTTCGCAACAGATTTGAATTTATGATCCAGTTCCAGCTCTTTCTCACCCTCTTTGGCCAGGACACTGACAATGCGCAGGCACACCTGTCCAAATTTTATATGTGTTTACAGCTAATATTCCAGGATAGTGATGTGTGTTTTCAATACATATGTGAGGTCTTGTTTTAGTCTCAAAGCACCTTTTTATGGATACTGCATGAAACAACCACAACATTTCTCAGAAAATGTCAGTAACAGTCCCTCACACATCAGCCATACTAAAAATACATTAAAAGAAAACAGTACTAAAAACAATCTAAGAAATGTTCAAGGTCATCAGGGCAAGACTCTCTGCAGTAAATTGAAGTGCTTTAGTTAAATGCAGGGCCAATGGAATTATGTGCCAGAAAGGACCAAAGTATGCGGTAGGGTTGACCAATTTATGTGGCAAGACAAGTGCAGGTTTGCATTAACAACACCAATAGCTCTAACTCATGTAAATGTGAGACCTATTGCATTGCAAATGCTTTTTTAAAAATAAAATCCTGGAGCTTCATAGGCGGACAACGTGATCTCACGTTCCTGCGATCAACCTTGACAGCATTTTCTGCTCTTGCATTGGCTACTTCATTCATTTCTGTGTTCTTGACACCCCTGTTCAGCCACACCCAAAAAACATGTCACTCCCATGTTTGTCAGAACTGAATTCCCTACCCTTGAACAGCAATACACTGTTAAGGTTCCAGACACTTGCTCCGTCTACTCGTACTGCATTCCTGAAAACCTCAATAACTTTTGTGGGATTCGACCAGCTAGCAAACCCTTTACAATCCATCCTCCCCTTTTTAAGGCGAACCATATCACCAAATTTCACAACCTACTTACTTACAACTCCCCTTCTTTTGTTTACTTCCTGCTTCATTTTAACTTTATACTCACACTCTGCTTTGGGCTTTGGATTTCTTCAAAACCCATCTCTGCAATCTCATTCAAAGTTTTGTTTTGTTCTTCAAGCACCAGGGAACTAACCTTGTACTCAGTTTTCACTCTCACAATAACTCAAAAGGGCTTAGAGAAGTCACAGAACTTGGAAGTTCTGTGCCCCAACAACATAGATTGCAATACATTTTTTGAATTCAAACCACTTTTCCCAGACAACTGAATCACTTCTTTGACCACACGTTTGAACCTCTCAAACTGATCGTTCACATCGGGATGGAACACAGCAATTTTTTCATGCAACACTCCACACTTCTCCAAATAATATTCCATATATTTACTAATACACTGAAGTATGTTGTCTGTTACCATTTCCTGGGGAATGCCTTCTCTACCAAAAAATTCCATCCCAAAACTCTACTACATTTGCTGAAGTAACATCCTTTACCATTTTAATCTCAGGCCATTTTGAATAATAGTTAACCAACACAATATCAAAAGCCTCCTGTCTTGGTAACAAAGTAAACTGGCCAATGATATCTAGACCCAACTTCCTCCATGGTACTTCAGAAAACTCGTCTGGTTGCGGTTCAGAAGATAATGGTTGTCACTATATGCACCTACTCTACACATCTCTACTTGGTGTTCAACAAATGTATCTATCCCCCACCACTGAACATTTACTCTAACACTCCTTTTAATGCTAGAGATACCCATACGACCTTCATAAGCCATACTCACAATTATTCTCCTCATATTAAAAGGAAGTATGATTCGATCACTTCGTACAATACCATTCTCCACAGCCAATTCTTCCTTTACTTTAAAATAAGACATTAATTCTGCTGGGATTTTACTTTTCTCTGGCCAGCCGCACAAGGTACACTGTATTACTTTGTTAAGCTCACCATCTTTCTCCATCTTATCCTTTAATTTAGTTTCCTGGACAAAAGATTGTTCTAAACCTACTGAATTAATATCTTGCAGTGTAAACACTGCCTCACATTCCTCTACATCCACTTCATTGGGATCATTTCCAGGTGCAGTTAATCTGGTCATGCAATCAGCAGGCATATATACCTTCCCAGGCACATACTCCAGCTGATACTGTAAATTTGTTACTCTAGATGCCAATCTGGCTGATATTGCATACATGGCCCTCCCCCCCCCCCCCCCCACCTGGCGCCATCATATGTACAAGTGGTTTGTGGCCCGTTTTAATGATAAACTTCGTCCCCGACAAAAGAGTCCTAAAATGTTCTGCACCCAACACGCATGCCAATAATTCCCTCTCATACAGAGTATTTTTTTTCAGGTTCACGCAAAGCCCTTGATGCATATCCTACAATCCACTCTTTGTCAAAATCTCTCAGCATTAACACACCACCCAGTCAAATTTGCTGGCTTCAACCATGATCAAGCACTGCTTCCCTATGAGGAAAGATTTGAGGCATGGTGTGTTCACAATTAATCCCTTCAAAACATTGAAAGCTGCAGTCATACCTTCAGTACATTCAATTATTATTATTTTTTTTTTAAATAAAGGTATTAAAGAATCCAATTTGGATGTATAGTTCAGAATACATTTTGCATTGAATTCAGTTAGCCCAAGGAATGCTACTAACTGCTCCTTGCCGGTGGGAACAGACGTGTTAGTAATGTTTTCTACACGGCTGCATTTGGGTTTGATACCATTACCATTAATACAATGCCTCAGACACTCAACCTCACATTTCTTAAATTAAATTGTTTTCTGAATGCAACGTTAGCCCTTTCATGCCAAAGCCGCTAAAACGCACTTCAAATTATTATAATGTTCTTCTGCGTTTTTGACAAACAGCAGTATAACATCTTGAAAGACTATAGTCCTTTTATGCCTTCAAGTGTTTCTTTCATTAGCCTTTGAAAAACAGACAGTGCACTAGCTAGACCAAACAGCATTCAACAAAACCTAAACAATCCCTCTGGAGTGAAGAAAGCTGTAAGGTTTTTTGATTCTTCAACCAAATGTTCTTGGTGATAGGCACTTGCTAGGTCCAAACAAGAGAACACTTGTGCCTCTGCTAGGGTAGTTGCCATTTCATGTAGATTGGGGCGAGGATGAGCATCCACCCAAATAGCACTATTAAGACTGAGCAAATCAACACCGAGCCTCAATTCCCCAGAAGATTTAACCAAAATCACCACTGGAGACACCGATGGTGATGATTCTACAGGTTCAATTATTTTTTTCACGTCACGTTTTTAAGTTTGTTCCTGTAAGACATCGGTACATTATTCACCCTATGGCGTGACAAAATAGTATTCACACAATCTGATGCAATGCTTAAATCCTTGTTATTCCCCCAATTTGTCACTGAAAACATTAGGAAATTGTGACTTTAATTCTCAAACGAACTCATTGACCTCACCATTATTAGGGTTACGAACAATATTGGTGTTAGGCGGATTTCCAATAGTGTAGACAGGAGGATCAGCCCTTCTGGCTGATCTAATCCCCATTTCTTCCTGGTATGGTCAAAACAGATAAAGATTGCCCACTTCTAGCCACATACATTTTCCCATATATGCTGTGTTCATCAAGCTATAGATTAGCCCATAAATAGCCAACTAGGTCAATCTTATGGCCTGTGTATCCACCAGGGGCTACCTCTGGAGGCAACAACATTTTATTAGGCCATTCTCCTTAATGGTATCACGCAATATGATTGTGCACCACGCACATGAATCTATCAACGAATGTATACCCACACCAACCACAAAAATTTCACATGAAGGAAATTTAGGCTTTTGCCTTCATTAATGTTCAACACAACATTGATGTCATGTTCATAATTATCATAACTAGTGTCATACTCTTTATAATGTTGTACGACGTTCAGTCTGCTGGGAACTGACCTGCACACTCTACCAAAATGCACCTTCTTGTTACACCTGGAACCATTTTTTACTATTTACTATGCAGGAAACCATGTTGATTTGCCCAGATGTCCACTATTACCACACCTATAGCAGAGACCTATATTTTTTTTCCTTCAGGTTTTTGCCATTTGGACTTTATACCATTACTTGCGTTACCTCATTTCTGTGTCTGAAATTTCTCTAACTTATCTCTTTTGGTACAATTTCTACCTAATACTTTTCATTGATCCTTATTTCTTGAACACATTTTTCATAATGCTCAATAGCTTTTGCAGTTTTCATGGCAGCAATGAGAGACATGTCACTAGTCGTCCATAACCTTTCTTACATTTTTTAATTATTAGTTCTAATCAAAATTTGATCTCTTAGAACTTTCTCATATGTGATATGCTCGGAAATGCAAGTCACAGCTAGAGATCTGAGTGTAGATACAATCTTCTATAGATTCATTAAAGCGTTGTTTTCAAGAAGATGAACCCCATACCTTATAGGCATTTGCTTAGAAGCATATTGGTAAACATTCATATTACCAGGATTTACCAAGCTTGGCAAATTCTTAAATTCTTTCAAGTCAAGGTGTGAGCATCACGGTTGTGGCACGCACTTGTAAATCCGGCGAGTAACGAACACTCTGATAGCTGCTTAGAAGGTGTCCGCATCACCATACTGTAACATGCTGGAAGGTCTGGCAGGAACTCAGTAATAGATTATATCCAACCCGACAAAGGAAATGAAAGAAAACGCTCCCCTTGGGCTACTGATAACTCACACACTCTTTGTGAACTGGTAGAAGCTGGCAATATACCGCACGAAATGTTGCCTCTCAGTAACTCGGTCCACCAATGAGAATGCGCAATAAAATCCAGTGACTTCCCCCTCCAATTGGTAGGTTATACAGATCCGCAAGAGCCAATCAGAGGATTCAGAGTTGAATAAATATACAATCACGACTCTAAACATTATCCATCACGGCTTGTCTGCAGAGCAAACAAGGACGTGTTTTTCCAGTGAAATTCGTGCCCGCTCATCGCTGGTGTAATAAATAGTATCGTAGAAGACACAAACAGAATTTGACTCCAGGCAAGTAAAGGCTCCGTTCTTAAATAAGGAGTTTCTTGAGGGACAGCACACTCTCCAAACTATTTTCTCACCTCCTATCAAATATACACGGACATCGCGAGACTGTAAGCTAATTCAGGAAGGCATCATATGAATTAGGCACGAGCGTTACATAAGCTTGTTCCACTTGTGACTATTTCATTTACAACATGATTCATTACAAATGTAAACATGTGTGCATGAGCATAACCTGCAACATGCCACGCTCGTGCATGCAACAGGGGCCCTGAGACAAATGTATTTGTGGGGGCCCTGTTCGGAAATGCTTTGAATGTATGATCCAATTTCAGCTGTTTCACGCCCTCTCTGGCCAGGTTACCGACAGCGCACAGGAACACTTGTCCAAATTCTGTGTTTACATCTAATATTCAGGGATAGGTGTCTTTTCAATATTGGAACACAGCTGCAGACCTCTAATATTACTGCAAATAATCCAAGTGACAGCCTCCGATTTCTCCTAAGTAAGGTCCTGTTTTGATCAAATAAAAAAATAAAAATGGATGCGGAATCAAACATAAACACACCATTTTCTGCAAAATGTCTTTAATAGACGCTCACAGATCACCCACAATAAGAATAAATTGAAGGAAAACGGTGTGTCAAACAATCTGTTTAGGCATTAGGGCAAGACTTTGCAGAACAGCACTGGCTCTATCAGGGGGTCCCATGAAAGGCTGGGGCACTGAGCATACTGGTGCTGTCCGTCGGCAGCACTGATGCCAATTAATGTTTCACTTCCGGCATGAGTTGAATGGATTTGACATCTGGGACGGACCCTGTTGCCAATGGCCTTTACGGAGAAGAGGGATTGAACTGATGGACTTCAAGGAGGCAGGTACTAGGCCTCATTGTAACTGTTGGAGATACATAGGGTAAATGAATAACTTGCCAATAACCAGTTTGATCAGATGACGAATGTTCATCTCACTGAGCTATCGTTTTGGCCTATTGATGGAAAGTTTGATAGCTGACCAGCGTGCAGCATGATAGGCCTCAAAATAGTATTATATTATAATAGCCATTGCACATGAGCCACTGATTTTAATGCGATGAAAGCGATGGTTTAGGCCTCTACAATAGTTGTGGCCAAGAAATGTAGCTAGGAATCTTTTATAAGAGACGTGTTAATGTAATTGTGGTTGCGGCCTAAAATGTGAGATCAGATCTTATGCTTTTAAGGTGTGCCATCTAATCAGTATTTGAATGCCCCTGTTAGTGAGTCCAAATAAATCACGGATGGAACACGTAAACCAAGTCAGACTATTTGCTTTACCAGAGTTTGCTAGCAGTGATTTGTATTCCATTTCGTAGAAATGAAAATTCTTCCCTTCACATCTCTTTCCACTGCAGTCTCCCGCTCTCCTTTTTCTTGCTTAGGGCCAGATGTACGACCGTTTTTAGTGGTCGCAAATTGAGAATCGAGCCGTTTGTTACTGCTAAAAGAGGTTGTAGCATGTAACAACCCCATTTTTCAAGTCGGTAACCTGTTACCGACTCGTAAAATGGGTTTACAAGTCGCTTGTAGTAAGGGGTGTGCCAAGAGCGTACCTTCCTAATAGCAAGTCACGGGGGGATGTACGATTGTTTGCGACCAGGAATGCGGTCGCAAAACAATCTCAGCTATGACCAATTTGAAATTGATGGTAACTCATTTGCAAATGCATAGACCACTGCCTACTTTGAAAAAATGAATATATATATATATATATATTTTTTTTTGGTGTAATGCATCCCGAGGCTGCATTTAAAGAAAACGTGCTTTATTTAAAAAACAGTACAGACATGATGGTCTGCAGACCCCAGCAGGCCACAATCGCTGTGATTGTGGCCATTCCCAAACAGGTCGTAAAACGCGACCTGCCTCATGAATATTAATGAGCCAGGCCCCTTGCGACCCATCGGCGAATAGCAAACAGTGTCTGAGACACAGCTGTACATCAGCTTTTGCGACTCGCAAATTGCGAGTTGCTAAAAATTGTAATTTGCCAGTTGCAAAAGCTGACCATGGTACAGATGGCCCTTACACTCTTTTCTGTTGGTGGAGTACCAAATAATGTGACCGGGATGACTAAATTATGTGGAAAGAGAAAGCAAATTATGTGGCATAATGTCGCACGTTTTGAAGCAGTAATGCTTCAGTATTTTGCATTTTTGCACAGGGAAACTCTGTTTGACCCAAGGTCAACACCTAATACATCTATTAGCATGTGAAAGATGACCTGCCTCTGTGGGGCAAAAGGCCTGCCACTGAGCTGCAACACGTGTTAGAACGTTTTTAGTAACTTTTGATTTGTTTGAGCTAAAGACAATTTATTTTGATTAAAACCTACAAATTATGCAGGAGATGATAAAAGATGTGAAAAGTGCAGCAAATTAATAATTATGCGGTAAATGCCGCGGCTGCAGAAACACAACTCCAGTGGACCTGGTTGCTTAAAAAACGAAACCACAGAATTACATCTAGATAAAATGAATAAGGTTACTATACATATAAAACGTTTGAAATGTGATAGGCTCTGCATCGGTGACCTCGATTTCTTAGGGTTCTCGCATGTCGAGCAAGAGATCAGTGATTTGAAATGTAAAGTTAAGGGCGTGTAAATAGGGCCTTGTAGGGACCCGTTTCATTGTCTGTTTTAGTGCTCCTGCTTAGTACTGCTGCTGCCAAATCTTGGTGTTCGTGTCCTTTAAACATGAAGTACGGATAAAACAAAGGTAACATAATGTCCGATCTCACTTACGTGTGGGTTCATGTATATCGACCTGGTTTCCATGGGCACAGTCTGGCCACTCTGCCTGGGATGGCCACTAATGAACCGGCCCAGCAGGGAAAGGAGGTGACAAAGATCTACCTGGTCTCTGCTTTCGTCACTGGAGAGGTTGCTCAGCCATCCCCACCCCACCCCACCCGTGCTCAATATGCAGTGTAGAGGAAGGACAACAACCACAAGCAGTTTCATTTCCCCCCCTAGGAGGACCCAGTAACCCCTGCTCCTTCCCTTTAGGGCAAGCGTCTAAGCTAGCCTTATACTTCAACGGGCTTGAGGCCACCAGATGGACCTTTGGTGAAGGAGCACAGTACAAAACTGCACAAAAGCGCCTCGAGACCCTCACAGGTGATTAGCAGCGCTCTATGGATGCTTGATTGATTGATTGAAAAATTGACCACTGCACAAAAAACGGGCGCACTTTTGACCCTCATGTACCAGCCCATCGCTCGGTGCCCCACTGCCCGCCTTACCAATCCAAGGCTGGTGCCCCTGCCCTTATACCCCCAGCTTATTGGGGCTGTGGTTGATTCTCAGTTATTTTTATCCTGGTGCATCAGAGCCTTTAAAGAGGCTTCTCAGATTTCAACGTTCAGACCGCATTGACCTTGTAAATTTCATCAGGATGACACAAGATGGAGATTTCTGAACCGGCAACAAGGATGGAGACATTGTGATACCTAAAATAACAAATAATCTGCCATCCAAAGCATTGTGTAAGCAGAGTTCGAAGCATTCCCTCGTTTTTGAAGGTGGACACCAAATCGGTACCACAGCAGGAGCGTCACTCGATCTGTAGATATCCCACTACTAGGAGAAAACAGGGCTATCAAATGGAAACCACAACTGAGGTGTGCTTGTTTTCACCAGACATCTCTCAGATAGTGTGGTGTCTAAAGAGACTGAAGGCGTACAGGCGTGCCGAGTGCCACGCCGAGACAGCTAGCTGCTGCTGAGGACCACCCTGATACAATGTTAATAATGCAAGGAATTTTAGAGAGCAGTTCTGCACATTTTGTAATCTGGCTTCACAACTGCTCGTTTGTAGGAGTTGTCAATTCACAGCTCTTTGAGCTACCACCCTTGAGTAGGTACAGGATACATTTGGAAGTTATAATGGTAGGGAGTGAGGCGGTACTTCAAACCATAATTACGCAGGAAAGAAGGTTGTTACATTTCTAGAGCCATTCCATGGAGCAAAGAAAGCGATGTCTGGCGAGGACACATAGATGTACCCCCAAAAGAGTTGTTGGCAGCTTAATAAGGTTTTTCTCAGTGTTTGTTATTCTGCTCCATGTTGCCAGCTACCGATTCTTATAGGGTAGATACGCAAAGGGGTTTGCCAGGCCCACTACCAGAATGGAGGCACTATGATCATTTACATAAGAAGTGATAGGTCCCTGCAGTACGTTTTGCACAGGCAAGGAAGTGAGTTCACTTATGGGCAGGTTAGAACCAACTCAGTCCCATAGCAGTAGTACCATAATTTGAGGGAGCATTTAGCACCCGAATGGGGAAAAGAAAACAAGAGATATAGGTCATCACTTACACCACCATCACCTCTACCTGTAACAGCGATCTGCACAGATTTACCATTTTAACTGAGGTCCTTGAATGCTAGAGCCATAACGAGTTAATGACCACAGTTGAAGAAATGATAATGCCAAGAAACAATACTAGAAATGTTGATAGTTCAACCTTTTTGAACTGCAAGTGGAGCATCACAAACAAGATGGTGTACATAGGATAGTACCGGGCACTAGGCTTCTGATTCGAGTCAAATTACAACAAGCACTGGCAAAGCCAATAGGTCTCGTCTATGCAAGAGTTACTTGCTTTGCTAATGTATTTTAGACATGTTGTACACCAGAAAAGCTATTGTTCAGCATGGCTAAAGGTTAGTGGCATGGCATAGAGTGTCAGAGTGATGTAGCATGGGCGTAGCGTGGTGTGGAGTGGCATGGAGGGAGTAGAGTGCTGTGTAGTGGAAGGGCATAGAGTGAAGTAGAGTGTTGAAGAGTAGAGAAGTGTAGAGTGGAGTGGTGTAGAGAGCTTAGTGGAGTACAATGTTGTAGAGTGGCGTAGAATGAAGTAGATTGTTGTAGAGTGGACTGTCAGAGTGAAGAAGGGTAGTACAATAGAGTGAAGTAAAGTGGCATGGAGTGGTGTAGAGGGAGTTGCGTAGAGTCACAGACTAGAGTATCGTAGAATGGAGTAGACTTTATTGGAGTTGGAGGAATATCATGAAGTGGACTGAGTGGCACAGAGTGTCATTAAGTGGTACGGAGTTGAGTAGTGTGTCGCAGAATAGAGTAGAGTAACGTGGCATGGAGTAGCGTAGAGGGAGTTGCGTAGAGTCAGACTGGAGTAGAGTGTTGTAGAGTGGCACAGAGTGAAGTATGGAGTAGAGTTTATTAGAGCAGGGTGTCAGAGTGAAGTATCATGTAGTGTAATGTTGTGGAGTGGAGTGGAGTGGAGTGGAGTAGAGTGGCCTATAGTGAAGTAGCGTAGAGTACACTGGTGTAGAGTAAATTGGCATAGAGCGCAGTGACCTAGAGTGGTGAAGAGTAAAGTGTCACAGAGTGGAGTGGCGCAGCATAGATTGCAGTGGAGCAGAGTGCAGTCATGTAGGGTAGAGTGGAGCAGTTCAGGGTAGAGCACAATACCACAGAGTAGAATGGTGAAGAGCAGAGTGGCACAGAGTGGAGTAGGGAAGCGTAGACTGTAGTGGCACAAAGTGCAGGGAAGTGGTGCAGAGTAGATTAGAGTGGCGTACAGTGCAGTGGCATAATGTGAAGTGATGCAGAGCAGAGTAGCAGAGTGCACTGGTGTTGAGTGGAATAGAGTTGAGTGGTGCAGAGTAGAGAGTTAGAGGGTACTGGCACAGAGTGGTACACAGTAGAGCTACGTAGAGGGCAGTGGTGTAGAGTACAGTCCTGCACAGTAGAATAGAGTTGCGTAGAGTGCAATGGAATGGAGTACAGTAGCATAGAGTGCATTAGTTTTGATTAAAGTGGCGTAGAGTGGCATAGAGTACAGTGGTGCAGAGTGGAGTGGCGCAGAGTGGACAAGTATAAAGTTTAGTGGCATAGAGTAGATTGTTTCAGAGTAGAGCAAAGTGGCATGGAGTGGAGTGGTGAAGGGTACAGTGCAGTAGCCTAGAGTGCAGTATCAGAGTGCCGTGGTGCAGAGTAGACTAACTACAGTGGATTGGCATAGAGTGGACAGATGCAGAGTAGAGTGGCATAGAGTGCACTGTCGTAGAGTGGAATAGTGCAGTAGAGTGGTCCAGAAAGTCAAATTCACACTAAATTACCAGCACAAAGAAAGCCTCTAGAATCCCATTTGCATGAGCTTCCAACTGTCACGCAGGAGCTGATTAGCTTTTTTGATGAAGAATGATCTTGCTCCCACAGCTGAAACAAAGGCCTTGGGTATAGGGAGGTGTTCTGTTTCTGTGACAGGATGCCTATTTAGGCCGGGTCCAGGAAATACATTAACCTCAAAGAGGTCTACTGTGTCACAGTTAGATTAGTTAAAACCTTCGAGTGTGTCCTCATTTGCTAACCTAGTCAGACAGGCACCAATGCCTGTGGGAGAGGTGCTGCCCCCAGAACCACATATGAGTGACCACAGAGAAGCGGTTGCTCATTTTCCTGGCCACAACCTCTGGGACGTGAACAGGAGCACCTCACAAGGGAAGAAAGGTTTTGCCAGGTTGGATTTAGGTAGAGAGGGGCACTGTGGGATTGTCTGCGGTACGGCACACAGGAAGCGCTGCCAATGTGGGTGGCCTTGGACCTCCAAGTGTTATTCCGAAGGTCTGGAACCCCCTGAATGGTATCATTATACTCCTCACGACTAACCAGAAACGCTGAGACTTAGAAACGTTTTGCTAAGTTTTTGCCTAGTATACTGTCATGGAACAGGATCAGCCGGCCAATCCACTGATGGTGTATTGCCTGTGGAACACACTTCACCGCAGCTCCCGATATGTTTTACTCGGCAGCAGCAAATCTGATTCAGGGGGATGGAAGTCAACTGGTATCGGCATTGCTATAGCAGGACCTCCAACCTTCCTCAGCTACAGCCTACAACCTTGCCCCCCGAAGAAATCTGACTGCCAGAGTGCAAGTTCGAAGGCAACAAAAAATGACCAAGCCAAAACCTGAGCAGTAACCGATTGGCATTGACAGCTTCCAGGGCACAAATCTGGGACTTTTCCCACCTTCTCTGACAGCTTAACTGAGCCCTCGTCCTTCATAAACCCACTGTTAAAAGCCAGTCTCCAGATCTGATCTGCAGCCTTGCCCCACTAAAGACTCTACCCTCCCTGAAATTTCTGACGTATCATGATAACTTTTTAACAGACACATTCAACCCACATATCAAAAACGTGCTCCATCAAGGTCGGCCTCAAACTTTACCCTTGTCCAGCGACCAGTTGCCCAAGGTAGGAGTTATTATTATTTAAAACTTTAAAAAAATAATTTGTTTTCCCTTTTGTTGTTATTTTGTTTACCAGAATACTCAGCTTTTACAAGTCAGAGTGGGATTTCATTGTATTGTGCTTTAAACTTTTTAACTGTTTTGGTACTTCTAAAAGCAAATGTGCTGTGTTAGGGTGAATGCGCTGCTCCCAGGGCAGCCAGGAACTAGCGTTGCTGTAGAAAAACAAATTCTTGTGAAAAACTGAGCCGCTGCTTTGAATCCTCTCCATGCTTCACAGTGTAGGTGGGAACCCACCTGCACTTTTAAGGGGGATTAGAGATCCCTTTGCAGGCGGGTGCAGTGAGTGACTGATCCTGCCTGCAAGGGGATGTCAGGGGTGGGGGTCCATGGGACACCTTTACCTCCTTCCAGAGGGCTGTCTTCAGGGGGCACTCTAACAGCTTCTTTGCCTCTGCTCCCACGTGTATGATACAGCACGGGCGCAGAGTCAAAGATTTCATTTGCATGGGGCCATGCCCCAGTGCAAATTAGGGAACGCCCACTGATGATAGTGCTTTATGTGCAGCAGCGCTATAGATATTACAGTGGCAGATGCACACGCATCTGCAGCCCCTTCTGTAATACCAAAGTGCTCCAGGGGTGTGCAAAGTGGGCACAAACTCCTGTTGTGCCCCCAGGGAACTTCTGTAATAAGGCCCACGGGTTGAGCTCAAGTTTAAAATACTGGAACCAAAAAAAAATAGTGACCTTATTACTTGTGGTGGGCTAACGCCCACCCAATTAATAATCCACTTTCTCTCAACATATCCACACACAATATTTGTTGGAAGTATTGGTTTCAAAGGGGTTGCTTTTGGTACAATAAAGACAACTAAATATGAATATAAGTGCCACATAATAATAATGTGTGATTATTCTCACCGAAGCCTTTATAAACTTCACACTGTTAGAATTATAGCTAATGGTACAAGTGCTTTCTTAAAAAGGGTGAGAGAGAGGTGGAGACGTCTTCAGATCCTTTAATTTTTAAATGATAATTTGTTTTTACTAACATTTGGGCCTTTGTGCATAGAGTGGGCATGGTTAGTGCTCCAATAATGCACTTAGGACTAAAATCTATTTTCTAAAATGTTGCCTTAACATTATCATTATCAAATTTCTTTCAGTATCAATACTCAAATGTACTGCCATTTCCTCCTTTCCCTTATAATGTTCAAAGATAATGGCCAAGGTTTTTCTTTTATCAACACAACTGCCTGTAATAGAGCTCACATGGTCTGTTTGTAATTATATTTTAGAGAACCACTTCTACATGTCTTGATCTAACGTTTGTCAGTATAATCTACATTTATTCGAGAAAACTGTCAAACTCTGTAAACATGTTCCATTAATATATAGCACAAAAAAAGAGAGAAAGTCCATAAAGCCTAATACCACAGCTCTCCCCGAGGTGACATTTGTGCTAAATTCAATTCAGAAGACAAAGGGGGTCATTCTGACCCCGGCCGGCGGCGATAGCCGCCGGCCTGGCTGGGCCTGCCAGAATACCGCTGCGCGGTCAATAGACCGCTGCGGGTATTCTGGGTTTCCCGCTGGGCTGGCGGGCGACCGCCAGAAGGCCGCCCGCCAGCCCTGCGGGAAACACCCTTCCATGAGGATGCCGGCTCCGAATGGAGCCTGTGGAGTGGAAGGGGTGCGACGGGTGCAGTTGCACCCGTCGCGATTTTCAGTGTCTGCATGGCAGACACTGAAAATCTTTGTGGGGCCCTGTTACGGGGGCATGCCATTGTCATGGGCACTGCAGGGGCCCCCAGGGGCCCCACGACACCCCATACCGCCATTCTCTTCCTGGCGGCCAAAACCGCCAGGAACAGGATGGCGGTATGGGGGTCGGAATCCCCATGGCGGCGCAGCAAGCTGCGCCGCCATGGAGGATTCCCCAGGGCAGCGGAAAACCGGCGGTACACTGCCGGTTTTCCGTTTCTGACCGCGGCTGTACCGCCGCGGTCAGAATGCCCAAGGGAGCACCGCCAGCCTGTTGGCGGTGCTCCCGCGGTCGTTGGCCCTGGCGGATTTTACCGCCAGGGTCAGAATGACCCCCTAAGTCTTCCACCGTCCAATGGTAACAATCAAGTTTCAATCACAGGTACAGCATACACATAAAAATCTTCCCTTCACAGGCCCAAGTTCCTGCAGCTTGTACCTTAGAGCATCAGGAACCTGCCGAAATTAACATCCATATAAAAAGCAACTCTATTTCCTTGGCGCCAATACCATCTGCTAACATAGTTTAGTTATTTTAGATGTGCAGTTCAGTACACAAATTGTTCTTGTATAAGTTCCATACTGAGGTAGGGCAATTCGACCCTTATCTCTATTTAAGACCTCATGGACTCTCAGTCTCCTGTCACCAATAAAAGTCTTGGACAGTCTTTTAGGAACATCTGTGACTGAAATTGGTTCTTGGGCCTATTAAAGAACCTCATGACCCAACACCCAGTTGTAGGAAAGTACCATCTTGCCTGGCATGTTACCCCCATTTTTCACTGTATATATGTTGTTTTAGTTGTATGTGTCACTGGGACCCTGCCAGCCAGGGCCCCAGTGCTCATAAGTGTGCCTGTATGTGTTACCTGTGTTATGACTAACTGTCTCACTGAGGCTCTGCTAATCAGAACCTCAGTGGTTATGCTCTCTCATTTCTTTCAAATTGTCACTAACAGGCTAGTGACCAATTTTACCAATTTACATTGGCATACTGGAACACCCTTATAATTCCCTAGTATATGGTACCAAGGTACCCAGGGTATTGGGGTTCCAGGAGATCCCTATGGGCTGCAGCATTTCTTTTGCCACCCATAGGGAGCTCTGACAATTCTTACACAGGCCTGCCACTGCAGCCTGAGTGAAATAACGTCCACGTTATTTCACAGCCATTTTACACTGCACTTAAGTAACTTATAAGTCACCTATATGTCTAACCTTTACCTGGTAAAGGTTGGGAGCTAAGTTACTTAGTGTGTGGGCACCCTGGCACTAGCCAAGGTGCCCCCACATTGGTCAGGGCCAATTCCCCGGACTTTGTGAGTGCAGGGACACCATTACACGCGTGCACTACACATAGGTCACTACCTATATGTAGCTTCACAATGGTAACTCCGAATATGGCCATGTAACATGTCTATGATCATGGAATTGCCCCCTCTATGCCATCCTGGCATAGTTGGCACAATCCAATGATCCCACAGGTCTGTAGCTCAGACCTGGGTACTGCCAAACTGCCTTTCCCGGGGTTTCACTGCAGCTGCTGCTGCTGCCAACCCCTCAGACAGGTTTCTGCCCTCCTGGGGTCCAGCCAGGCTTGGCCCAGGAAGGCAGAACAAAGGACTTCCTCAGAGAGAGGGTGTTACACCCTCTCCCTTTGGAAAATGGTGTTAGGCCTGGGGAGGAGTAGCCTCCCCCAGCCTCTGGAAATGCTTTCATGGGAACAGATGGTGCCCATTTCTGCATAAGCCTGTCTACACCGGTTCAGGGACCCCTCAGCCCTGCTCTGGCGCGAAACTGGACAAAGGAAAGGGGAGTGACCACTCCCCTGACCTGCACCTCCCCTGGGAGGTGCCCAGAGCTCCTCCAGTGTGCTCCAGACCTCTGCCATCTTGGAAACAGAGGTGCTGCTGGCACACTGGACTGCTCTGAGTGGCCAGGGCCAGCAGGTGACGTCAGAGACTCCTTCTGATAGGCTCCTTCAGGTGTTGCTAGCCTATCTTCTCTCCTAAGTAGCCAAACCCTCTTTTCTGGCTATTTAGGGTCTCTGCTTTGGGGATTTCCTTAGATAACGAATGCAAGAGCTCATCCGAGTTCCTCTGCATCTCTCTCTTCACCTTCTGCCAAGGAATCGACTGCTGACCGCGCTGGAAGCCTGCAAAACTGCAACAAAGTAGCAAAGACGACTACTGCAACTCTGTAACGCTGATCCTGCCGCCTTCTCGACTGCTTTCCTGGTGGTGCATGCTGTGGGGGTAGTCTGCCTCCTCTCTACACTAGAAGCTCCGAAGAAATCTCCAGTGGGTCGACGGAATCGTCCCCCTGCAACCGCAGGCACCAAAGAACTGCATCACCGGTACCCTGGGTCTCCTCTCAGCACGACGAGCGAGGTCCCTTGAATCCAGCAACACTGTCCAAGTGACTCCCACAGTCCAGTGACTCTTCAGTCCAAGTTTGGTGGAGGTAAGTCCTTGCCTCCCCACGCCAGACTGCATTGCTGGGAACCGCGACTTTTGCAGCTACTCCGGCCTCTGTGCACTTCCGGCGGAAATCCTTTGTGCACAGTCCAGCCTGGGTCCACGGCACTCGAACCTGCATTGCATGACCTCCTAAGTTGTCCTCCGGCGGCGTGGGACTCCTTTGTGCAACTTCGGGTGAGCACCGTTTCACTCCACTTCGTAGTGCCTGTTCCGGCACTTCTGCGGGTGCTGCCTGCTTCTGAGAGGGCTCCTTGTCTTGCTCGACACCCCCTCTGTCCCCAGACGCAATTGGCGACATCCTGGTCCCGCCTGGGCCACAGCAGCATCCAAAAACCCTAACCGCACGACTTGCAGCTAGCAAGGCTTGTTTGCGGTCTTTCTTCAGGAAAACACTTCTGCACGACTCTCCACGGAGTGAGGGATCCGTCCTCCAAAGGGGAAGTTCGTAGCCCTTGTTGTTCCTGCAGAACCTTCAGCTTCTACTGTCCAGTAGCAGCTTCTTTGCATCCACAGCTGGCATTTCCTGGGCATCTGCCCATCTCCGACTTGCTTGTGACTTTTGGACTTGGTCCCCTTATCCCACAGGTACCCTCGACTGGAAATCCATCGTTGTTGCATTGCTGGTTTGTGTCTTTCCTGCAGAATTCCCCTATCACGACTTCTATGTCCTTTGGAGAACTTTAGTGCACTTTGCACTCACTTTTCAGGGTCTTGGGGTGTGCTATTTTTCTAACCCTAACTGTTTTCTTACAGTCCCAGCGACCCTCTACAAGGTCACATAGGTTTGGGGTCCATTCGTGGTTCGCATTCCACTTTTGGAGTATATAGTTTGTGTTGCCCCTATCCCTATGTGTCCCCATTGCATCCTATTGTAACTATACATTGTTTGCACTGTTTTCTAATACTATACTGCATACTTTTGGTATTGTGTACATATATCTTGTGTATATTTGCTATCCTCATACTGAGGGTACTCACTGAGATACTTTTGGCATATTGTCATAAAAATAAAGTACCTTTATTTTTAGTATATCTGTGTATTGTGTTTTCTTATGATATTGTACATATGACACTAGTGGTACTGTAGGAGCTTCACTCGTCTCCTAGTTCAGCCTAAGCTGCTCTGCTAAGCTACCATTATCTATCAGCCTAAGCTGCTAGACACCCTATACACTAATAAGGGATACCTGGGCCTGGTGCAAGGTGTAAGTACCCCTTGGTACTCAATACAAGCCAGTCCAGCCTCCTACACCAGTGCCTCAATCAAGTCTCATGATGGTCTCCCTTTTAAGCTGCTGCACACTGTCTTTGACATACTCTGTCTGCATTCTCTGGCATTGCAAGGATTCAGGTGCTGTGATTTTTACACATGTTCCAAAGGGCAATAGGATACACACACAGGAATCATGCTTCTACTATTGCTTTCGTTCAATCTGGTAAGACTTCTGCTGCACAGGTGTAAATATGCCCCTAGAATCCCAATGTGCCATAGGTGGTTTATTACAGGGGTGTCTAATACTGCTGTTATGTGCTGCAGTGCCACAGTGTCCGATTCAGCCAAGCGAAAAGTTAACACCTTGAGAAATGATGCTCTAATCTAAATGAGAATGATATTTCCAGAACCATCTCACTAAAAAATGGTTCAGCTCCTGAAATAGCTAGAAAAATCATGCCTCCGTGTCCAGGACATTTTACCTTTGACTTAACACGAATAACATTCATATCAACTTCCAACTCCTGCCTGGATCTCATGTGCTTTGTAGATAATAGCTTAGTTCTGGTTGATGTGTAACTGCATTTTATATTCTTTATAAATACTGTTTCAAAAATACGAATGACATGTAAATATGTAATAGCGATTTATTAATGAAATGTACACTGCACAAGTTCGTAATTTCTGATTCCTAAATGTACATTCTGTGATGAAACTATTCTCCAGAATGGAATCTTCAATACATAAAGTGCTCCGATGTCTAACGTTTTGTAGTTTGTACAGTCCAATACCACATTAACACTTTTGTCTTGTTCATCTAATTGATTTAGTAAACAGATAAGGCGAGCAGGTTTATTTGACTGCCAAGTAGAATAAGTAGAGTTTTTTTTTTTTAACAATTCCTCACACTTGGCCCTTTGCACGGATGAGTAAGTCCAATGTCTATATGCATTCATGTTATTAGCTCCAATAAAAACATCAGCTGTGAAAGAGACAATATTTTGTTGGTAAACTTAATTGCATACAAATAAAACAAAAAGACTGTTCATTTGAGGAGCTCACTAAAGTATACAAAGGTGATGTATGGAATGCTCAAATTAATCTAAGCCACTGGTAGTTACTCGGGGTGCATCCCAGTCCATCATTACTTTGCACACTATGCCATCTCAGTTGGACCCAGACAAATGCAAACCAGATTTATTCCCGGCTTCCTTGGGAACAAGTCCAACCCGAACTTTCAAGCAAGGTACTCCCTGAATCGGAACACAAGCAACTCAGGACAGCTTTCCCCCAGTTAGCTTAATTCCAGTCACAAAGCATGCACAGGACCCACGTGGGGCGTACCAATTCCCCTTTTTTTTCTTTGAGTACTTATGTGCCTCATCTTAAGTGAGACGGGTATTCCCACACGAGGGTCCTGTGCACACTAAGCTACGGGAAACAAGCCAAAACTGATTTACAAATGGCTGGGTCCAAATTGAGGTGGCATAGTGTGTAAAATAACAATAGACTGGGATGCAGGCCTGAATGATTACCAGTGGCTGAGGTTAATTCAAGAATCCAATCCATCACTCTTTTGTGTAATTTTCATCCGAGGAGCTCAGCAGCATTTCTAATAGATACTCAGAAGTCAAGCACGTAGGACTCAAGACACTGACTGACAACAGCAGCAGGTTATTTTAATATATTTTTTAAAATATTTACCCTCATTCTCTTTGCCAAGCTTTTAGTTTATCTATGCCCAAGTCAGGGGAGGAGTTAAACTCGTATGCAATTCACAATCACATATTTGTAAGTGATCTGTGCGGATGTTTTTAGGACATTTCGCTCCGAATCTGGTCTACTGTTTAGCAAAGGGTGCTAAGGTGGAGTGAACAAGGAAGATGCATAGGCATCTTGGGTACACGCTGCAGGTCAAACAATTCATGTAACTCAGTTTTAGTTAAAATTAAGGAATTTTCTTTTAAATAAAAAAAACCAAAAAAACATTGGTACATTAGACCCCGAGAAAAATGGCCAAACAGAGCAAATAGCCAATTAATGGCTAATAAATTAATGTTATGATACGCAGACCATGGAGAATACTGAGCTGCTTTTCCATGGGAACACTTCTTTCTTCCATTGCCCTTAGCATCATCTGTATCCCTTTCTACTATGTAACCATTTTTAGTTTTACATTTCCCTGCTAGCTGCTTGATGATAAAACACCTTTACAGCACTTTATGAAATCTGCAACGCTCAGTGATTGGAAAGGAACTAGGTCTTTCAAAATTAGCAGTATACCGTTCACTCTTTAAAAAGTGTATTACTTTGATGTCCAGTGCCAAACAAAATTCGTTCACTGGTGTAGTTTTCTCTTTTACCCATCATAAAGAAGAAAGCGTATCCCATCTAGAATATCAATTCTGTATGTTAATGATTTCAAATACCTATTGAATGCTTTTATTGTCTTAGAATGTTTTATGGACAACGATCTTAAACTTGTTTTCTACCTGCCTACCTATTGATGTCTCCAGTAGTAAATTTAATCTCCAACATCTGTAAGAATACTTTCTTAGAGGTCAGGAATTGAACAGGTTTAGCTCACCAGGATCCATCAGTTGACACTCGAAAGCTGCTGCAGAGCTTCTGGCTTTTGCGCCTTCTTTAAATTGGACGACTTTCCTCTCTCAGTTTTTCTGGCAGGCTGAGACATACTAAAATAAACAAAGAAAAAGGATGAATTTTTTTTGATGAACAAAAGCACTTAAGCCTATTTAAGATCCAGAGAGAGAAGAGCTCAGCACTGACTTCTCTTTGAAGACTGGCTCTCCAATCTCCCCAGACCCCTGAAGCTAGTTTAAAAGTAAGTGTAGAAAGAGGAACCTTAAAACTTACATTCATTGTGTAAGAGCTAAGGCTTGCCGAGCTTGCCAAACAGCAACCTTAAGCTGACATTGTCGGGAACTTCCAGGGTACCGGAACACGCCTGACCGACACAGAAGCAAACACTTCCAGCAAAGAAGGAGATAAACTGCCATGGGCAGGGTAAGCAGTGGAAAAGGACACAAAAAGAACTGTTTGGATTACCGGAGGGGGGGAGGCTTGAAAAGCATGTGTAGAAAGGCTGGGTGTAGGAGGCTGTACAACAGAAGCATGAGGATTGGTGTGCGGTGATTTATTACAGTATAAGGATCAATACAGGAATCACAGGTAATGGAGATGATTACTGGGATCAGGGGGAATGGTTAAGACCTTAAGTAATCCATAGCGACTACGGAAAATTAGGAACCTGCAAAGCTGTTGCCACTCCATCCATGTGGCAAACCTGTACATGCAGCTACTAATCAATGATGTAAGGCAGTAATCCTGTGTTGTATTTCCTCACTTTTGGTAGCAGTAGTTAAAAGTAAAGCAAATTTCGACAGGCAGTAGTTGGGGGTGGAGTGAACCATAGTAGAGTGCAGTGGCTTACATTTTAAGAATGGCCACAAATAGACACTTACTTAAAATTAAACATCTTTGTACTGAATTTACAATGTAGAACAGAACACGTGCAAGGAATAAAACAGACTTAACATTCTCTGAAATCAAAACTACACCTGAAGACACAGGACAGAGTCATCAAAGAAGTTGTCTAGGTATACCTGTGCACTTTTAGATATATATGGTCATCAAGGTCCTTTAAGGCAACGCATTCTGAAGTTAGACCATTACTATTAAGCACTCCCAGGTAGTTGGCTTGTGGCTTCTGCAGATTTCATAGTTATCAATACAAAGGCAAAACAGGCCTACAGTCTCAGAGAGTGCCACTTCATTTTGTCTCAAGGTAGAGTTCTCCAACCATACATAATGCACTGAGTTGCATTTGCAACAGGAAGACAGACTTTCTGCAGTTTCCTCAGATAAGTAGGGCAAGTACACAATTATCACAAGATCAGGACTAGGGTAAGACCAAAGTACTTTTCCTGAACATATGGCCTATGTTGACCTCATCATATCAGATTTTCCCGGATTTGAAATTTTGACACTGTGTCTGATAAAAATTCAAGTCGTGAGCTCTGATTAAGGATTTAAGTCTAAGTTACAAACTAGCATAGTTCATAATAGGTTACAGTGCCTTCAAACACAAAAATTTACAATCATGTGACAGTACATCTTCATCAATTCGAACCTCTGCTACAACACAGTGCATCTACTCTTTCCTTCTTTAGGCTGTCTTCAGATTTGGAGGGAGAAGGACAGGGATTCTGCCTGGTTCAAATAAAATCATTACATAAAATATGTACATCTCGGCTACAACTAAAACATTTTAATTGTACTCCAAAGAGGATAGGTTTGTGGAGATGTAGTCTAACAAATACATTCATATACAAACTCTGGAAATGCCCAGTGGTGAATGCACACTGTGCTAAAGTACTGAAAGTAGTTGATGAGGCCGTTGGCGAGCCTCTAATGCTAGACTCACCCACAATCCTGCTAGGGATATGGGAGGGACCTAACTGTTAATCACTACCAGAAAATATTTCTTAACTTTCAGACTAATAGTTGTGAAGCGGAATGTAGCACTTTGATAGAGAAATGCAACTATCCCATAGCATAAGGAGTGAACCTGGAAAGTGGATTGGTGCCTGGCTCGTGAAAGCGCAGTCTACACAGGAAGTGGATGTCCCAAAACATTTGAAACTATATGGGGAAGTTGGAGAGCATTTTCATAGAATAGACAATATTTGAAAGGGGTAGAAATAGCGTAACGGGTCAAGAGAAGGATGCACAAGGTAGGGCTACATGTGGAAATTAGTAAGTAAATCAGTGTAACACCAAAGGAACAGGTATAGAAATGCAATGTTCTATTGACAGACTTGTTGGGTGAGATATACTAAAAGCCCAGTCCTACTCTAGCCTACCCTCCCAAGCCAAAGCCACCTCAAACATGTCCAGGTTGATCCTTAGAACTTTTTTCTCATGGCAATAAGAATTATTGAAGCCGATTTGAGGAGTGGTGGGATAATGGATGAATATGAGAGATTGATTAGTGAAATCAGGTCATAACAGGCAGAGGGCAACTGATAGAAGCAGATGGCGTACTATTAAAATAGTCCCTGAGTGATGTGCATAAGCACGTGGATAACCCATGGTTAACTGCGCTTTAGAAGCACTATGGACATGAAGAACATTACTGGCTTAGAGACTATTACTATGTTAGGCATAAAAGGCATTGCTGAGGGTTGAGAATGAGGTGTAGATTAATAGGGGGAGATTATCTGAAGGAAGGGGAAGATTGCTGAAGGACAGAGGGCATGTGAGAATTACTGGTCGCGAAGAGGCTGACAACCAGTTCGGTGTCAAGATTAAAAGGGTTCTGTGAAATAAGTCATTAGAATACCTAACCTCGACTTTGATAGAGAACAGTCCTGAAACAGAGAAGGAATCTTCGGAAAGTTGGGAAAGATCACACAACCAGGACATCAACCTCTAGCAAATAAAAATGCTGTGATCTCAGGTATCATGAGTCATATGACAGTGATCCAAAATACAAGGAGCCACAGAACAACATGATCTACGACTTAATGAGGCATAGTAACAAAGATACTGCAAGCCACAATACATCATAAGCCAAGGTCGACAGTGACCAAAGATTTAAAATAAAAATGCATCAGGAACTAGGATATCAAACCATGGTACACAGAGATTCCAGTTATCACAAACCAAAGAAAATTGTTCTTTCAAACCAAAGGTCAGTAAATCTACTAAAATGACATCTTTAATCAAAACGTCAATGTCAGTATGTTTCTTCTTGATATAAAAGACATGATAGTATTCTTTACGCCCATGAAAGAAGTAATGTGTGTAATAAATATTCATATCAACAACTGTGAAACGATGAAAGGATGAGTTCAATCGGTCTTTGGCATTTCACAGTGATTTGGATGGTCATGGCCATGGAGGGAAAATGCAGGAGATAAGCGGAGACTTACAAACATAAATCTGCAGTTGTAATTATAATCAACTCCGCATTTGTACTAAACTACTTACTGTAAATGAAAATATCCACCTTAAGGAAGTCTAAAGTTATATCTGGACATATCTAATAAAAGTCCTTAAATGAAGCCACTATTTTAGAACAATTTACTTCACACAATCTGTGTAACTTACAGTTTGAATGGTACCAGATAGCAGTTGGGGCTAAGACATAAGCTAGCTAACCATAATCCCAAAACAAAAAGAACAAAGGTTTTTACCTTTGTGGGTCTAAAGGAGGGACGATCAAACTATTACCACCGAAACGTGTCAACCATTTTCCTAGTCCCTAAACCATTATCAAACAACTGTAAAAGATATAAATAACAATCTCCTCTTTTTGGTATTGAAGGAATGGTTGGGTATGAGTGTGCATCAGGCTGTCTGAACTGTATGCTTGTTGGGTTTTTAAGTTTGTTTTTGGGTTGTGACTAATGGACTGAATTTTGTACCTTAAATTGTGCAATAAAAATATAAAGTATGATATGTATTGTTGACCTGACTTTTGAAATGAAAATGCTACAACAAATGAACATATTTTATATTGGCAAGAACTAATTAAGAAAGAAATATTTTTGATAAAATATATGTTCGGTGATTATCTGTTGATGTGTTTTGGAACTGAAGGAATACAGGTAAAGCAGGAATTTTGTTTGTGAAATATTAATCTCTACATGATCAACTGTAAGCTAACGTGGCCACACTTTTCTGACTCATGGTGCAATATTCATAAAAGTAGTGCGATCAAACAACAGATAATACACAGAGATGGCTCATCAGAGCAAAAGAGGGCCCTAATCGCCTACGCACAAATAACCGGGCAGGGATGAGAAGCATCCTCCTCAGCCCCTTGCATCAAGAGAAATTAGAGAGGCCTGAGACAACAGTCAGGGAGACCATTCTTAAATCTATGGCAGTGGGAGACCCAACACAGCCTTCGTTTAGTTTGTCACTGGGAGGAGGAGATTTGTCTCTTCTTAAAACTCATATAGAGGAAGAGGGGGAAAAAAAGCAGTTCCCTTCCGGGCCAGTGGCTCCCTCACCCTACAAAACAGATCCTGGTGGCTCCAGTCCAACTACACTCAGGGAATCTAAGAGAGCACTATCACCATTCGAGGAAACAGGCCACAAAAGATGCAAAAAAGCACAGGAAAATTGATCAAACCAATCAGCCCACACCGCAGAGGATTTACAAGTTCTTGCGAAAGTTCTTTCACATCTCCACTCAAAGGAATGGGAGAACATATTGGCTTTGTATGGCAACAAAGCACCTAAAAATTCTTGACCCATTACAACTGGAAATGAGGAACACCAAAAGGTCCCCAGAGACACTCTGGGTTACAGTGCTTGGAATCCTGCCGAGCACTGTGGAAGCAATACATTTCCAAGCCAACAAAATGGACATACAGATCATCCTCCTGAACACCCTAGCAATGTATGTGGCAAGAATTGATGAAAATATCTCAAATCTAAACGACTTGATAAAAAGGGCACAGGCTGACACACAAGGGCCTGACCTGGGTTGCAACTGTTCCCCAGTTCTTGACAAGTTATCTACGCTTCCAGAGATGATGTCAAAGTTAGTGGGCGACTTGAAGCAAGTGGACAATGTGAAATCACAAAAAAGAAAACGAGGCTCCTAATAAAAAGAATCAACAGATGATTATGGAAATTAGGTTGGACAAGGAGACTGCTTAAATGTGATTATGTCCGGTGAAGCTGTGAAACCACAGTATGATATTTCCAGTGTTATCCCCACTGAAGGCAAAAACCAGAGCGTGTCAGTTAACCCCTCTGGTGCGGGTGTCGGCCACTGGCCATCACACTTGTTTTCCCTACCGGAGCAGGAAGCAACAAGTAAGGCCGTTTCCTGCTCCTGTGGGGAATACATGCCCAAATGGGCCTCCCCACCGTTCGGCAAGGCCTTGTTTGAAAGGAGAGATTCTCCCCTTTCAAATGAGGCCTTCTTGAAACGGTTTCCTGGCCCCACTAGACACCAGGGAATTCCCTTTGGGGGTTGGGGGGTGGGGGAACGATGACTGCTGCTCAAGCCCTAACTCAGGTTATATATGACAGCTCTGACGTAGGATCAGAGACTGAGACAGCAGATACTGAGACAGCATCTGAGAGACAGGACAATGGGGCAGACTCTGAGTGATTTTTCTGACAACTCCTCTCCAAGTGATTCTGCGGGAGGTGATGAACTCAGTCCTGCTGTCCCTTCGCAAGCACAGCCTGTGCAGCGGGACAATAGCGGGTTAGCCCAACCCAGAGAGCAGGTGCGGTGGTGGCAAGCACAGAGAGAGTGCTCTCTTGGGAGCTCTCCAATTTAGTTCAGCCCCAAATTCCACCACCCAAATCGTACTGTGGAGACATCAAAATTATCTATTACAAAATAATCTGGTTTTGTAAGGCAGGCACCTGTGTTTTTGGTCCCGGGCTCGGCGACCATATAGGGAAACCTACCAAACACAGACATTTCTGGAAACTAGACACCAAGGGGATCCGCAGAGGTGTGGCTTGTGTGGATTCCCCAACGTTTTCTTACCCAGAATACCCTGCAAAGGTGAAATGTTGAATAAAACTCTATTTTTTCTTGCATTTCTGTCACACACACTACAGAAATTTGCTGGATCCACAAAATTCCTCCACCCAGTGTTTCCCCACCTGTCCTGATAAAAATGCTACCCCATTTGAGTGTCTGTACCTAGTGCCTGCGTCAGGAATGGATCACCCCAGGGTCAACATTTGCACTCATGTAAGGACTAACATTGACCATTGTGTGATCCATTCCTGACACGGTCACTAGGCCTACCCACACAAGTGAGGTACCATTTTTGTTGGGAGACTTGGGGAATGCTGGGTGGAAGGAAATTTGTGGCTCCTCTCCTATTCCAGAACTTTATGTCACCGAAATGTGAGGAAAAATAGTTTTTTTGCCAAATTTTGAGGTTTGTAAAGGATTCTGGGTAACAGAACCTGGTGAGAGCCCCACAAGCCATCCCATTCTGAATTCCCCTAGGTGTCAAGTTTTCAGAAATGTCTGGGTAGAGCGATCTCAGGTTCAATCACTCAGTTAGTGGGGTCCTCTTTCCTCTCTTGATAATGTGCACACCAATAAGATTGGGATGACTGTGTATGAAATAACCAACATCACGGAACGCCCCCAAGGAAGTGCTCTATATAACGTCACAGGAATGGCCTCGATAGGTAATCTGGAGCCCCAATACAACACTCCTGCCGACAGTTAACATAGGCAGGTGGCCTTCACCTCAATTACCCACATCCGGAGACCCACTGTTTCCCTTAATAACTTGCACAGTAATAATGATGTGGCAACAGTCACGTTCCTTAGTCTTGAGGGGGAATTTCACAAATCGCCATACTTCACCACCCTCCTCCACAAGAGATCTTGCATTACTCGCTTACCTGGACTGGGGTGCTCAACCACCTTTGGAGTCATGTGCTGGTCTTCAAGACAATTTGCAAGCTCCAACCTGAACAGCCTGCACGTTACTCTATCCGGAGTTCTAAACAAGGGCAATATCCTCAAGCTCGTTCGATCAATGGGCACGGTTGGAGAAGTCACATCGCAAGATGATTTCTCTATTGAATTCATCGAATCAGGCCCTGGCCAGAGCAATGAACCCACCAAAGTAACCTGAGGATCTACTGAGCTGGCCCAGAAGGTTGTGGGAAATACCGAGACCTTAATGCAGTGGGGGATTATAATCACTCTGCATGTTTTGGAAAGCTTGAGGAAAGAGGCCTCTACACCAATTCGACATAGACCAGTCTATTCAGTTCTGAGAAATTCCCTAAGTAAAGCCCAGTCTCAGAATCTCAGCAAATCAGCAGGCCTTATGTTAAGCCTGCTTCTGGTCCCGAAGCGGTAGATAACTGGGGTTGGTAGTCAGAAACTTTAAACTCTACAAGATTACTACATTGACAAAACAGTAATTTAACCAATTACTCAGATTGATCTTCAAGGTATGCTTCTGGAACATCAATGGACTGGCAAACAGGCTGGAAGACCCTGTGTTGGAGGCTGGTTATTAGCAGAGGTAAGTACGCACTTAACACTAACAATAATGCCCCCAGACAATGTTAGCTTCAGTCAAGGTCTCAAAACATCAGCCCCTGGCTCATCTGCTGGTAGCTTGGCAATGAGCAGGCAGGCATAGCTCAGGTGACAGGTATGTAAAGCATTTAAATACACCAATACAGTAAATAAGTAAGCCACAACACACAATAAAAGTCCCACAGGGGGAGTGATTGGGACGTCAAGACAGCCGGACCCCTCTGTCATCCACCACCATCGCCCGTGGTGTCCTACCTCATTTACACGAGCTAGGAACTGTTCTAATCACTGTGGAGCTCCCCCATTGGCATGCGGCGATTCTGTGATCCTGTACAGCCATTTGAGACACCCACAGCCTGAGCTTGCTGGGGTGCCGAAAATGACATACCAGGATTCTGCCTAGGCCTGCTACTAGTGCCGCCAACTGTGACCCTGCAACGGAGCTGAATCTCCCAAACGCCTGAGGCCCTGGGTGCAGGAGACCGGGACCAGCCTGGTGCAGTGCTGCCCCACTTGGATCAAAGAGAATGCCATTGTTACTGCTGCATGATCGTTGAGAGTGATAGGTGCTGCCTTCCTTGACAGAGACCACAACTGGGGGTACAGAGGGGACACCCAGTAGTTCACAGCGACTCCCTCTCCTGCAGCGGGCCTGGACTACACCTTGCAGCTGCCTGGGTAATCGACCGGCCGCTTCGCCCAGAACTTTGAAGCCCCGCCGGCCAGGCCTTTAAAGAGCACCGTCGGGTCGGAGTTAATCCTGCCAGGCCTCTGGGCCCGCTGACCACCTCGCCACACTCGGGGTGGGGCCCTTACACGCCCTTTGCAACTGGGGGCCTTGCACTGCAACATCTGCTGAAAATAGGCCCTACCTTACGAGACAGAGGCCCCCTCTTGGGAGACCGGTTCCTGCAGGAGAGCGCTTTTGGCAGACGCCTGGGCCCGTGCCTTGGAGGGTGGCAGAGGCCTCCCTTTTCACCCCATACCTGTGAACAAGATACCACCTGTCAGCAGCGGCCCACAGCTTGAGGTAAGACTCTCCTCCTGGAGGCATCCCATTGTTGAACCACCTTTTTCCTCTCATGCACATGCACCCTGTGGCCTGGGACTTCCTGTGAGGAGAACACTTAACTCTGTTGGCACTGGAGGAAGCCTCAAAGTGGACCTCTTCCAGTGTGGGTCCCAGTGGAATTTGCTTCCTCCCTCCACTCTGCTTTGGATAATCTAACTGTCCTAGGCCCCACATGTGGCTCCTGCTTACCCTGTCCCTCCTCTCCTGTGCTTCGTTTCTCCCCATCCACCTAACATCCCAGCTGCAGATCGTCGATCAGCTCTATACCTGGCGGCTAATGCTACCTACCGTGAACAGCAGTAAGTGGGCCAGGCCCTCACAACTTGAGGCAGTGTCATAGTTGCGGCTATGTGGAAAGACAAAGCAGGAAAACTGCCACCCCCTCTCAACCCTACATTGACCAACTCACCACTCCTGCTGAACCAGCCGGGGCGAACCCCTCAACAAGGGAGCAATTGACAAAGGTGGCTTGGGCAAGATCCTTCAAGCCATACCCAACTCTCAGACCGTGGTTGAGTCGAAGATAGGGGAGGTCCATGAGGATGTGGCGCCCCTCCACCAAGAATTGAGCAATGCCTCAGGCCAAATCACGGAAGAGAAGGAATGCATTTCCACGGTTCAGTAAGAAGTCGCGACCTCAAGGTTAAAGTAGCTTCCCTACTAACTCGCACAAACCAACAATCTGCGCTTCATGGGCTTCCCAGAGATGTAGCGTGCTCTCAACCCCCCGAGTTCCTGGAACAACGGCTTAGAACCTGGATGCCTACTGACAAATTGTCCCTGTGGTTCACAGTCAAAAGGGGCCACAGGGTGTTTACTTCCAAGCCTCCCCCGGGTGCGCAACAATGACCCATAATAGCAAGCCACCTCAACTTCAAAGAAAAGAGGCAATATACTGAGGAAGGCGAAGGCACTACTGGACCTCCACCACCAAAACTCCAGAATACTTATCTTTCCAGACTACACGGAGCAGACCCAGGCCAAATGCCGATCCTACGAATCTGTAAAACAGAAACTCCATGCCCTCAAGTTGTCCTACATGCTCCTATTTCCAAAAACTCAAAGTTATACATGATAGTAATCCTTTTTCTTCGATACACCAGAGTCGCCCTGGGAATGGCTCCATTCTATATCTCAACCCTCTCCCCCGGCCACTCTGCATTAACTGACACATGAGCACCCATTGGATTGGTGCCAGAAGAGGGGCCGCACTCGCTCTCTGCCTCGCCGGCTGAAAAACATCCCCAGTGCTGGTTCCTTGATGCCACCTCTCAGATCTGACCAATCGTTGAGAATCAGAGGTGCCTTGCACTTATCAACAAAAACCAAGAAGGGATTGAGCCAGACACCCTCTCCCATCTAACTCTGGCATGACTCGCTTATACCACATCCCTCGCATGTTAACGCAAGATGTTTACTGACTACCTGCGTGGTTACAGGCACTGCACTGCACTGATCCTCTATCTGGAGGGAGCACCACTCCACACCCATCTTAGAAATGTTTGTTTTGAGTTTGGGTTTATGTTACAGGGTAAAAAATGCTTCTTGGAGGGGGAGTTATGAGGGTGAGGCGGAGCATGGGGTGTGCGGAATTACGGGGAATGGGGTTTTTGGGCAGGTTTAGTCCTGTCATTTGTTTCTTGTGGTTTCCTTTTTCAGTTGCTCATATTGGTCTGCTACTGTTAGGACAGGATGTCCGCAAGGGGTGTTTCATACATAAGCGCGCACACACACGAGGGCTCACAACCTCACATACCTGCCCCCACTGACGCCTCATGCCCGCTATGATTCCTTTCAGTGTTATGTCTTGGAACATCAATGATCTCTTAGAGCAGGTTAAGTGCTCCGCTGTGCTTAACTACGCACGCTACACCTTACCATCCATCCTGTTGCTGCAGGAGACCCACATGATGGGGTCCAAGTGCCCCATTCTCACCCGTGAGGGCTATGATAGAGTCTATCAAGCAGGGTACAGTAGGGGATCCCGGGAAGTGGCAATTCTGAAGCAATGCGGCTTCCCCTTGGTCGTGACCCAGGTTTGGCTAGATCTCAGGATCATTACGGTACACTGACAGGTATGTGCCTTTATGCCCTGTGCCACTCTAGAGTCCTTCCTGAGTATTCTCCTTGACGTGGTAGCGCAACTTCCTCAAGGCCTTAAATCATTGGGCGTGACGTCAATGCGGTCCTAGACCAGTCTATGGACTCCACAAGTCCCCCTTCGGACATCTGTCATAGCTGCGACAGGTCACTCCACAACTAGGTCACCATCCTAGGCCTTTGCCACCCCCCTCCCCTCCGCCGCGGGCCACCACATTCATGCCAGTATAGATATGCTCTTCATGCCAGCTTCAGACATTCGTTCTGCGTCCCACATTCAGATCCTACCAAGCGGGCTATCCGATCACACCCTGATTCTCCTGCGCATCGGCAATTACTGTCCCATGCGGAGACTTAATGCCTGGTATCTTCATGAGTCGTATACCTGCGAAGTGGGCCAAGAGATCATAAAAAAAATTCTGACCAACATAGGACAGTGCAGTTGTCCAATACTCTTTGGGTGACGTGTAATTCTACCGTGCGGGGCTTCTACAAAAGAACCCTCAGAAACATAGAAAGAGAAAGACATAAATGTATTACACAACTAGATGCCTGCGCCCATCGCTTGGAAACACAGCTTTCCACAACTGCTCACAGTGCCATTACTAGACAAGTGGAGATCAGACTCCTTTCCCTTGAGGCAGCAAAGCACATCTGGCGTGTGTTTACAACACGGGTCTACGGATGGGGTGACAAAAATGGGAAGTTGCTGTAATGGATAGCATCTGGACCTCTGGCTAGCAGAGTCATATCTGAGATAGTTGATGATGATGGCCAATCCCATCGTGCCTCTCCTGCCATCACCCACGTCTTTGCTAACCATCCTAGCTACTCATCTGTGCCATATTTTCTGGTCCTTAATCCATCCAGACCAGTGTGGCTTTATGCCTGCTCGGAGTACGAGATACTGTCTAAGACAACTCCACATCGCACTAGCTCATCGTCTTTGCTTATCCCAACATGCATTACTGCTAATAGACTTCAAAAATACAAGCAGCACTGTCAACTGGGGTTACCTGGCCAGAGTGCTGGAGAGGGCGGAGTTCGATACCAGGTGTGATTGCCTTGTACAGGTCCTATATTCCACTCAGTCTGCACAGGTTCAAATTAACAGGGTGGGTTTCCTCGGCATTCCCCATAAGGCGGGAGACCCAGCAGGGTTCCCCCTATCCCTGCTCCTCTCTGCGCTGGCCATCAAACCCCTGGCAAGACTCCTGAGAAGTAACACACAGATGAGATGAAGGGAGTGGCCCACCGGAAGCGAAGATCGCATTGCACAGTATGCAGACAATGTCCTCCCATACCCTGCACATCTAGCCAGTAGTGGCCCTCGATGCCTACAGCTTCAAGCACTTTTTGCACAAGCCTTACTGTTAATCATGCCAAATTGGTGCTTGTTCCATGGACTCCCTCGGGGGACAGCACTGAGTGGCAAACCACATTTTTGATTCATAGCCTCAGTTTTCGCTATTTAGGCGGCAGCAGAGGAGCCCTGAAACCAGCGCTCACGTGGTCCCTCAACATTACACCCCTCACAAGTAAGATTAAAGAAGACCTTAAGAAATGGAAGACACTCCCATTAAATGTCATGGGGAGGATAGCACTCTATGAAATGATGAGATTACCCTGCTTCCTTTAACTTTTACAAAATTTCCCGCAATTGATTTCCAGACACTGGTTTAGGGAAATGGATTCTGTGCCAATGAAGTTTTTAATGGCATAACTTGCGCCCGCATTTAACATTCATGACTTGTCAGCGAGCCCCCTAGGACAGCGGCCTTGGCATGTCCAATTTATAATTGTACTATCTGGCCTCACAACTTCTGGGTAGTTAATGACTGGCTCAGTGGCAGATGGACTGACCCTGCATATCAATTGGGGCTCCTGACTCTAGGTTTTCCTCACACTCTGGCAATGCTCTAAGGTGGCTCTGTCGTCAATACACTTCCTGAAATGCTCTGGATGGTGTTTTAAAGGGTGGAAGGCTGCACTTCGACACACACAATGGTGGTCTAAACTTACGCAGCAGAGCTCTTTATGGCATGGCACCTGGTTGGGTGAGGTGGCTGCGCTGGAGGGGTTTAGTCGGTGGGTCACCATTGGAATCACTCTCCTGGGGGACGTTTGGAGTGGCACGTATATGTAATCTTTTCAGGAGCTCCAACAGACGTACTCCTTATCAGAAACACAGATTCACAAATATCTACAACTGCTTCATCACACACTATGAGTACATATTCAATCAACTACACAAATTCCAGAATTTAGCCAGGTAGAGGCCAGGATCATGATGGGCACCCTTGGCAAAGGAGGCATATGCAAATCTACCGCACCCTGATCATAAATGCTGCAGACACGCTGACAACCATTAGATCTTAATGGGAGGGCTGGCTGGGACCACTGGATGACAACAATTGGTGGGACCCACTGATGGCCCCTAGAGTTTTAACGCTGCCATCACATCTCATAAGACGAACACAAACATATTACCTAGACTGTGCATACCTCATCCCAGACAGGTTGTTCAAGGCTGGATTCCTGGCCACCCCCACGTGTTTTTGCTGTTCACAGGTCCCAGCTGACTTCTTTCACATGACGTGGTTGTGCCCCATAACAACACGATATTGGGAGGCGGTGGTGGCTGAAGTCTCCAAAGTCCTAAACCTCGAGACTGAAATGTCCTTGTGGTTGATCCGTCTAGGTGTACGTGAGGGGGTTTGGGGTACCAGGACAGCCCATGCGTTCCTAGGGACGGCCCTGCTGATTGCTAGGCATGACATCACAGCTCATTGGAAAGTCTCCAAACTCCCTAAGATGTCGCAGTGCAGATGCAAGGTGTACTGGTGTGCTCAAGAGGAGAGGCCAGTCTATGAGGCTCGGGGGTGTCCAGTCAAACAGTAAAATATGGAACAAATGGTGTAGGGCCACGGGCATTGACATGTTGGAGAAAAGTTGAAATAGCAAGGTCATTGTGTCCAGTGTATAGAATGTAGATGACTGCATTCATTACACCCGAGAAGGTCCCGATCGCAGACTGTGACTTTTTGTCAGATCTTACTGTGACTTGTTTTATCTTTCATAAGAGAATAAAATACATTTGTCAAAGAAAAAAAATCTCACACCAATTGATGAAAATAGGAAATATTATTTATCTTTGAAATGACACCAACACAACAAAAATCCAATATACGGAACCGGAGTTATGAATTTTGAAAGATTAAATAAAAAAATGTGCTTTCTACTGCTTAGAAACCAATAGCGCCACCCAGGGACAACAGGTCACAATTGACTGGGACAAAGACAAGTTTTACCTTCGAACGTAGAAACTTTTCTGGAGCTTGTCTCTCTCTGCATCGTGCGGTCCTCCTCAGCAAGCTGATTTTAGGGAGACGTTGTTAGACTGCTTTTCCGCAGGGCCCTGGTCAAACCTTGTAAGTTTGGAGTTCAGGAGCTTTCAGCGGGCCAAACCTGAATTCCTGGCCCGGTCACGGTTATTTGTACTCTGCTTGATTCATGACAGATTTTTAGTCCACTTATGGAGCTTTTCCAAAAGTTGCTCTAAAGATCTGAAACTTCTTCATGAAGTTCCTCTTGAGCGTTCAAAGTGTCCAAAACACAAATTCAAAGGTCTAGAAGCTCTGAGATGGTCTTTGGAAGTTTAGGACCATGATTCCAACAATGCACCTAGCCAAATCTTTAAATGTCCACTTGATACATCCCAGGCCGGGGACTTTTGTGATTGTTGGTGCAGGCAAGTTCTGCTGACCTGTTGCTTTCACAGATTCCACTCCTGAGTCCTTTTTAAAGCAAGGCATAGTCCTTGGAGCTGTTGTTCCAGTGTGCAACAGGAGCAGTACTTCAGTGTGCAGTCCACATGGTTCCAGAAGGGCAGTCCTTCTTCTTTGGGTTTCAGGAAGCAGATCTGAGTTGCAATGCAGATCAGCCACTTTTATTCAATCATCTTGGGGGATGAGCGGGGGGGGCACCCTTGTCCAATGAGCTGCAGGATGCCACCCAAAAGCATGACAGCTTCCTCCGAAGTGTGGCATTTTCTTGTCCCATAAATAACTGAACTTTAAAATTCCAGGATGGATGAATTACCTTAAGGGGAACAAGATTTGGTTAATCAACCTACTGGTGTGGCTCATTCCCATTAACACTCCTCCTTTGGACATCTGCAAATTCCTTTCCTGGGCCTGCTATCTCTCTGTGGGGTACAGGCAGGGTGAAAGGGCAGGTCCGGATGGCATTAATTTCTCTCCTGCTTCCTCTGAAGCCCACTTTGATTTACCAAGCCAGCTTCCTGGCCTGGCCTTAGCATCTGCCAATCTCCAACCATAGATAGTGTAGGCCATTTATCACCTCATCAAAGCAGCCTGGCTAATCCTGTTAAGGCTTACCTATGAGGAAAGGCCAGAAGCAGGCTGGAATTTGGCTTACAGAAAAGAAAGTCTTAAAACAAATGGTAATGATAAATGCAACAGCTTGCCACTGTAGAGTTTATCATTCCAAATGCAGAAAGTAAGTTAGGAGTCCTTTCATAACACATTTAGCTTCTTCCTAGCAATACTTAAGCTTATGGAAAATATTCCCTAGTTAGACTATCAAGCTAAGTATCTACAATCAGGACAAATTAAAAGGTGCAGTTTTTTCCTCACCAGGGCATATAAAACATTTTATAATGTTCCTGCTTGTAATTACATGGCACCCTATCCCTGGGGCACCTAGGGGAGACTTTAGGGTAAACCTTAGGGTAACATATTAAAATAAGGCAGATTATCACTTTGGAATTACCATTAATTCCAAAGTCAAATTTTCATACATTTTACTTTTGAAACACAGTATGCAAGACAGGGCTGCCTTTAAAAGGGACAGCAGGCAGCACAGCAGTGTACAATCCAGTGCAGGAAATCTACTGGGCCTCCAAAATTCCCTAACCTATTATATCCTAGGAACTTATAGGTAGTTTGAACCCTCCTTGCCCTATTATCAACTAGGGACTTACAGGAGTCTGTCACTGCCAATTGTAATTGTACCATTTTGCCATATACCTTTTATTCAGAGCACTGGCCCTGTTTAGCAGGGCACAGGCAGGGTCATTTACCACCAGTATCAGTCAGAAACATTGGGGTGAACATGTTAAAAGGATGACTTTCTCACATGGCCCCCTCCTACACGAAAGGTGATGGGTAACTAACCTACATCCTGGTAGTCATGATCAGCAAAGTGGAAAAATCTGGAAAGTCCATCTGCATTACGATGGGCCACCCTGGTGTGTGTTCCACTGTGAAGGCAATGCCTGTAGGGAAACTGACCACCTCAACAATTTAGGGTTCTTGCCTCTCATCTACATGAGCCATCTTAGAAGTATGTGGTCAGTTTGAACACGAAGGTGAGTACCAAACAGGTAGGGCTAAAGTTTTTTCAGGGACCAAACCACAGCAAAGGCTTCCCTCTTGATGGCACTCCATCTTTGCTCTCTCTGGAGCAGTCGCTTGCTAATGAAGGCAAGTGACTGATCAAGGATCTCTTCATTTACCTGTGCCAACACTGCCCCAATCCCATGCTCTAAAGCATCTGTCTAACCCACAAATTCCTTTGTGTAATCAGGGGCCAGCAACATTGGTGCTGTACACATAGCTTCCTTCACTGTAAAAGGCCTTCTGACACTCTGGGGTCCACAGAACTCTCTTTGGTCTCTTTTTAGAAGCAAAATCTGTGAGGGGAGCCACAAGTGTCCCATAGTCCTGCACAAATCTTCTAGATTACCCAGTCACACCAAGGAACGCACCTGTGTCTGGGTTGTAGGAGCAGTCCAATCCAATATGGTTTGGATTTTAGCCTGAAGAGGTTGTACATGGCCGCCACCTACAAGGTGACCCAGTTACTCAACTAAACTCTGCCCTATTTGACACTTACTGGCCTTAATAGTCAGGCCTGCCTGCTGCAGGACCTGAAGCACTTCCTTCACGTTGTTCAGGTGATCCTCCCAGGTGGAAACGGGCACAACTATATCATCTAGATAAGCTGCATTGAACTGCCTCAGCCCAAACAGGACCCTGTTCACCAACCTTTGGAAGGTGGCAGGGGCATTCTTAAAGCCAAAGGGCATTACTTTAAAATGATAATTTCCCTATGGGGTGGAGAATGTGGACCTCTTGTTTGCTCCTACACTTAGAGAAATCTGCCAGTAGCCTGAAGTCAAATCAAATGTACTCAAATACTTGGCAGCCCCTAATCTATCAATCAGCACCATGACCTTCTCTAGGACTGAATAGGGCCAAGTCCACTTGTCCTGGCGGGCCCTAGGTGTCACAGGTTCCAACACCCACAAAAAAGTGTTCTGGTTTGTAATCAGCATAGCAGTCGTCTAGTCATACCAGAGCTTCATGATCTCTTGGCTGGCCTCCAGGTTCTGGCTTGCTTTGTACATGTACTCTGCCACGCGAGATCTCAGGCCTAGTACATAGTCCCAGCACATTGTCCTTCACTTCCATGAGAGACATTTCCCAACACGCGCTCATCAGGTACATATGCGGTGCAATCTCCCAAGGACCTCCTGGGCAGATTGTTGAGTGCTCTCTGAACCCCATATAGGTGGTGAAGCCAGCTATGGCCTGAACCTAAACTCTCACTGTTAAGGACTTCTTTAAGTCTAGCTTCCTCCTCTCCCCTACGCTGTTTCCCTCAGGATGATAGGGTGAGGGATAATGGAGCTGAACACCCATCATTCCCATGGTGCTCCTGAATGCTCATGAGGCAAAGGCAGGGCCCTGGTCGGAGCGGAATGCTGCATCTGCATATGTACTGATAAAGACTTGCAAATCTTTACTAACAGTCAGGGCGTCAGCCAACTGTTGTGGCCATACCCACAGAAATCTATAACAGGAATCAACAGTGACTAAGATCTATTTGTATGCACCATCAGGTTGTAGGGGACTACAATGGCCAAGGTACACACACTATAGTGTGAACAAACATGTCCAAGGCACTCGTATACAGAATAAAGTTAATATCCATAGTTTCATAGGTAGCAAATTTTCTTGTGTTTACTGCACATTTCTTCTTCAGTGTCATCCAAATCGGCCCAGCCAACGCAAGATTCATCATGCGACCAATCCTCGCTTTGCCTTCATCAAGGCTGTAATTAACAGGATTACCATATAATATCACTGAATAACACAAGCAAACAAGATATGTGAGTGTGCTCCCCAGTGCTCACATAATTATTAATTTGCCACAGTTGTCCATTCTTGTGTATCATTGGTTAATTGAGCAACTATATCAATATAAAGATGAAAGAAAAAAGAAAAAAATGGTGGGTAGTAAATTGTACCATTAATACCATATAATCTCTTTAATAAAATAAACACCGACAGTCAAGGTTAGTGCTAGCCACCCCAAGTGCTGCATCCATAAAGGTATGGCACCCACTTCACCAACATAGCGTGCACCCCAGGTATAGTGCATTTAAGTAATCACAAGTATAAAGTCAAAGTCAAACTTGCCTCCGCTATATGAAAAAAGGATCAAAAGTTCCACAAATTTTAGAATTCTTAGTGTTGTCTATTCGCAAGTCTCTTCCAAAATCTTGTATTACACCAACACTCCAGAGATCAGTGTGGCTCCTATATATAGTGTCTGTCCAAAAAAATATCGAGTATTGAGATACCATCTGTGAGATAAATGCCATCCACACAGGACACCTCCTCAGGATCAATCTCATGTAGTATTGATGTTACTCGGGCTAAAAACAACCCTGGGCTGTTCATAGATCTTTGTGGTAAACAACAAAAGCGCATCTGCAAGCCTAATGAGCTAAAGGCACTAAGATCATGACTTTCAGGTGGTAGATTTTGGCAGGAAAAAAAATGTAAATATCCAAGGTTGTTTTGTATTATTTGTGCACTGGGTTGTTATCTAGTGCTGTGCTGTGCGCATTTGCTATTGCATAGGTGCGCATGTGACCGATTAAGTGTCTGTAATCTAAGACTATTCTATATGAATGATCTGGTTCTGAACGGGGAAGAACGGTTATTCATTGCAGAGACACATGGCTCAATTACTTCCTGGTACACAAGTTGTGTGATAATCTCTCTCACCAAAGCTTTAGCCTCATGTTTAATAGGGTATTGCGGTTGAGGCTGTGGTGAAGATTTAATGGGTATTACATGGTAGGGGGAATCTTTATCCCACCCTACATGGTTGGGGTACAGAGTGGGAGCCTGCGCCAGAGGCCAATTACCGGCACAGGCTTCGTTTGCAACGTCCGAAACCAGGACTGAGAAAGAAGGCAAAATGACATCTTCCCCATGTGGGAGCCTGCCGACATATTCAGGAGGCCAATCTTTTTCTGCCAATAGTATATCACAGTTTAGGTTGTCCCACAATATTAAATTGTGCGCTCTATGTCCCCCCTCAATTAGGATATTTAATTCATAAACCACCCTGTTGTTTATCTCAGCGTTTTGTTTAGAACCCTCTGGTGCATATTTATGACCTTGCTTAGGGGTAGTAATTTTAATTGGTGGTTTAGTTGGTCTGGCCCCCAGACTATCCGTTCCCATACTGGTATAGGTTTCAGAGATAATTTTTGCCAGCTCGCGCTCCTGCTCCAGTTGAGGAATCTCCCAGAGCCATTGTACATCCATTTCATCCCCAAGGTACCATGTGTGGTCGTGTAAATTGTGGTGAAAACTGAACCCCAAGTGTTATAGTCCTCTATTGTGGGAACCATACTAAATGGCAAGTACATTGTGAGAATTATATGTTTGTCTTGGGGTCCCATATGGGTTAGCACTCCATCCAGCTGATTAGTTTTTTGTGAAATCCAGAACAGAATCTTCTCCCACTCCGTTGGTGCTTTTCCTATTACTGAGTGTACTGCTTGTGGATTAATTCACTGAACGGCCAATTGATGAACAGATAGATCAACCCTTGATGAGGTGGTGTTCAAAGTTCGCAATACCAATTGTATTACATGTCTATATATTGCTACTAGCTCTTTGTAAAGTGTGCATACTTCCGCCATATAGCCTGCACATTGAGGTGTGGCATGTACGTGCTAATTGTTGGCCAGGTCGGTCCATCATTACTTAAAGGACTCAAAGGGTTGTATTACATGTGGAAGAGCGGCATTAAACAGGTTTTGTTGTTCTTGATAAGGGAGAGGTATCGCTAAGTATTGATAAGAGTGGTTCTGCTGTGGTATGTATGCTATTCTGTATGTGTGAAATGTACTTTCATTATCATCTGTTTCAGGGAAGGTAAGCCGGGAGTAGAATATTTCTTTTCTATATGCATAGTGGGGTTCCGTGACAAATGTAACATCTCGCCCTCTTCTGTTAAGCCATGGGCTAAATGAAACTGCATGAGCCAATGTCTGCAGTTCTCCTGAATGTTTATCATCTTTGCCATACTTAAGAATTGACATCAGGGCTAGGAACACCAACTGGGGAAATCCTTTTAAGGGTTCAAGCTTGAACAACCTACAGCCTAGATAGGTACTCCCTATTTAGCTGAGGAGGATTGTCCCCAAGACCACGATCTCCATATAATGGTACTTAGGTTACTTTCACTGTGTGTATGAGACAGAGATACTTAGGAGTCTCGTAAAATTAATGCCTACACCTTCATTTGTGGCGTCATGTCGTATGGACTCTCGTATCTCAACGAGACTGCTGGATTTGGGGCGGCAGCACCTCTGCTTGTAGGCTACGGAGTCACTCCCACACCAGTTGGCAGTTGTCAACCTAACCCTCTAGACTCTCTAGCAGCACCTCACCCAAACCCAAATGGCAAAAGTGATTTGTGGTAGCCTAGCACATGGAATTCTGAAAACCCCTCAGGGAAATCATGGTGAACAAGCCTTACCCTTTTCTCTCCACATACGAGTCTAGTAAAACACATAGGCAAGAAAAAGAGATGCAGGATAGTTTTCAATACATTTATTGAAAAGACTGCCACCTAAGATAAAATGCATGAGCTGCAATTATTAGGATAAGGAGAAATAACAAAATTAGGATTGTGAATTTTAGAGATGCAAAGATGAACAACCCCAACCTATTACAGTAGCATGAATATATATAATTCCTACCTCGAACTAATCTCTAGCCCCTAGCGATAGCATGGCGGTGTAAGCCAAATCTATCCATGCAGTGTCCATGAGAAGCACACCCAACCCCCATTACCTTGGAACAAGGTCAGGTCTCCAGATCAGGCTCCAATGAGACACAAAGGCTGAGGTCAGACGCAAACCGGCAAGTAGTATGGATGGAAAATCCTGGCTGGAAACCCCTCTAATGCCCCTTGGTCTTACAAGATGTTTATATTGGGGACATGTTTTGTTCTTGCACAGAAGCAGACGTGGGTATGTAACTAGGTGCTGGACTGTTACCTCAGTCTTCTAGTGGCAATACAAAATATTATCCTATGTGCCTTGCACTGTGTTCCTGCTAGCCCGAGGTAAAAGAACACAATGAAAATTATGTCATCCATAACACTGATAGTGACATTCTTGCAGAATAGCAACGGATTATGAAAACAAAGACACTGATACTAAAACTGTCTCTGCTAAAATAAATAAAACTGAATAAATGAAAATAGAGCATATTATCTAGGTAAAAGGACACAGGTCGCAAGCATAAGCTAATATTGTGCCCAGGCAAGGAGCCAAAATGGACCCAAGACAGTGGCACAGGACTGCAAAACTCCTTCACTTTGGCAGAAATGTTGGGCCAATAGAAATGGTTCCAAGTCTTATTCTGACCCAAATGACCTGCCAAGGGGATGTCATGTCTCAAAGTGAGGTAGAGTTCCCTATACTTTTGAGGTGCCACCAACCCTCTGGTGGCTCCCTCCTTGAGGTATCTGGCCTCAGTGTATAGGACTCCCTCATCCCAGTAAACGTTATGGGATCCACTAACATCATCCACTTCTTGCCTAGAGGCAATCTGCCTCGAGCTCTCAAGAGTGGGACACACTCTCTGTCCCTGGCGAAACTCCTCTCTGATGGGTTCACCAGTTCCTCATAAGTTGGGCAGATCTTGCAAGGGTGGAATACCACCATCTGAGGTCAGATCCTTCAGTACCTCTGGAGTTCTCTGGGATGGCTCACCAGATCCAGTGCCCTTTCCCTTGACATCGGATTCTTGGTCCACTATTCCAGAGTCCAAGCGTCCAGCCCTACCCTGCTGAGCAGCCTGTGTCCTGGTCACAGCACATAACCACTCAGGGAGATCCAGCATCCTTGCTTTGACCATTCTCTCTGCCTCTGACCAGTCAGAAGCTTCAAGATCATTTCCCAGTAAACACTCTCCTGGGAGTGCAGGAGACAGAGCTACCTGCCTTGGGCCCGTCACACCTTCTCATTCCATACTCACCATTGCCATGGGATGGAGTTTGGTTCTGCTGTCTGTATACGTTACCTGGTGGTACTCACCAGTTATGATCTGCTCTGGAGAAACCTGCTTCTCTGTGACCATAGTCACACTGGCATCTGTATCTGTCAGAGCCCCAAACACAGTTCCATTGATATTAGGCCTCTGCCTGTACCTCTCCATCCTGGGAGGCAAGGGGGCCTTCACTGCAATTTCCGCCCCACTCAAGGACACTAAGGTTGCCTCTGTTAACCCCTTCATCTCTGGGACAATCTCCAACCCCACACCTACACTAGCAATCGCTGTGGACTGCCCACCGGTGGGGGCATTGTGCAAACAGCATCTCCACATTTGTGTCCTGGCTGATCACAGTCAAAACACTAGTCACAAAACTTTTCTGCCTTTGTAGGATTAAAGTTCCTCCCCAAATAACCCCTTTTCCTAAAAGTGGCATGGCTTGGGGTCCCACTCTCTAGTGCAGGTTTTTGTTGGCCTTGTGGAGACTCCCTGTTTTTGATCTTCCTTCCGCTGGCCTTTCCCCCTGGAAGAAGATCTGTCCTCTTATCTTTTGGTCACCTCCCTGGTGTTGATTAGAACCCCAGGTTCTCACCCTCTCATTAGCTGTCTCCCCCAGTTCCGTGGGGCCAGACAACCAAAGTCCACTAGATACTGGTGTAACATCTCTTGTACACAACAAGTCAGGATGTGCTCTTTAAGAATTCAATGATGTAGCCCCTCATAGGTACTCACTTGGTCACCCTTAACCCAGCCGTCTAGTGCCTGCCCTGAGAGATCTACAAAGTACACCTAGGACTGTGTGCACACCTTTGAGTGTCCCTGAACCTCACCCTGTACCGTCGTGGGGTCATTCTTGACGAAGCATTGCTTTATGTGGGAGTAAGATTTTTCCCAATCTCTCAGTAGAGCCTCTATGAGCCTATCCCTCCCAGTTATTAGAATCAGTTCCCACAGGAGTGAACCTCAATTCAAAGAGTGGATCTCTTTCATCTCATGGGCCCTTTCAAATGCAGTCAATCATTTATCAATATTATTCCCCTCAGTGTACATGGAAAGTAATCCCTTGGGGAAGTCTAAAATTACCTCTACCCCACTTGGGTTTCTCCGCACTTTCTTTAGTGTCACTACCACCATTTCTTCTCTCTTCTTCCCTTGCCCACCTCTTCTTTTGCAGCTCTAGCTTCTCCTTTTCTATAGCTTTGAACTGAGCCGGACGTTTTCTCTCTTCAAGAGACAGTTTTGGCTCCCCTCTGAGAAAGCCGTTCCTTTCTCTCCTAGCTGGGAGCACAACTCTAGTACTGCAAGTTGTAGACAGGGTGTCATCCTCCTCCTTCTCCTGGTGGAGGTTGTTGGGCGGGTTACCTTCCCCCCACCCCTTTATTCTTTGGATCTGTCTGTACCCAGGCCTTCATGGATCTAATCGACTCTGCCTTCCTGATCTTGTTGCTAGTAGGTAACCCCCAGACCTACACTGAACCCTAAGCTCAGCCACTTTGTTCAGTTTAGCCAGATCCAGCTCCAAGGTATCCCTTGTTTTAGTCACAAAAACTTCACAATCAGAAATAGAACATGCTTGGAGAATCAAAAGAATGGATTAAAAACCCGTTTTTAGTCCAAATTTCAAAAATCCTAAATCAAAGGTTTTGTTCTAAGTCAATTTAGCAGATCTTTACTGATCTTAACTCACTTTACAGTATGGTGTAATTCAAACACAAGTCCACATCCACACCGCTGAACACCAATTATGTTGGAGGCTGGTTATTAGTAGACTAAGTATTCACCTACCACTAGCAATAAGGCCCCCAGACAATGTGTGGTTCAGTTAAGGTCTCACAACATCAGCCCCTGGCTCAATCCCTAGTAGCTTGGCAACAAGCAGGCAGGCTTAACTTAGGACACAGGTATTTAAAGCATTTAAATACACCAATACAGTAAGTAAGTATTGCACAACACACATTAAAAATCACACACACATTTATAAAAATAGTAAATATTTTTATCTTTAAAATGACACCGCACCGATAAAAATCCAATATGGGGAACCAGAGATATGAAATTTTAAAGATGAAATAAAAACAAACGGGCTTTCTAATGCAAAGAAATCAATAGTGCCAACTGGGGACATCTGGTCGTGCTTGACCCCGACCGCAATGGAGCCCTGCTTGGATATACTGAGCGGGAGGCCTCAGGCAAAGTTTTATCTTCGCAATTAGAAACCTTTCTGGAGCATTTCTCACCTGACGTTTTCAGTCCTCCTCAGAAGGTTGATTTCCATGCAACGTCGTGGGAGTGCTTTTCCAAGGGGCCTCTGTCAAATCCAGGAAGTCTGGACCTCCGGAGCTTTCAGCAGGAAGAAACTGAAATCCTGACTGGGTCGCGGTTGAAGGTAGTCTGTTTGACTCATGACGGCGACTCGGTCCACTTGCTGACCTTTTTCCAAAAGTCTCTCCAAACATCTCGAACTTCTTCCTCTTGAGGGTTAAAAGTGTCCAAAATACAAATCCAAGGGTTTAAAAGTTGTGAGACGGTCCTTGGACGTTTAGGACCACAATTCCTGCAATGCACCTGGCCAAATCCTTAAAAGTCCACTAGACGGAGTCCGGTCTGGGGACTTTTGTGATTGTTAGTGCAGGCAAGCTCTGTTGACCTGTTGCTTTCGGGGAGTCCACTCCTGAGTCCTTTTTGAAGCAAGGCAAAGTCCTTAGGGTTGTTGTTCCGGTGTGCAACAGGAGCAGTACTTCAGTGTGCAGTCCTCATGGTTCCAGAAGGGCAGTCCTTCTTCTTTGGGTTTCAGGAAGCAGATCTGAGTTGCAATGCAGGTCAGCCACTTTTATTCAATCATCTTTGGAAACAAGCAGGGGGCACCCTTGTCCAGTGAGCTGCAGGGTGCCACCCAAAAGCATGACAGCTTCCTCCAAAGTGTTGCATTTTCTTGTCCCATAAATACTACACTTCAAAATTCCAATATAGATTACTTTCCTCCAGGGGAGCAAGGCCTGGTTAAACAAACCTTCTTGTGTGGCTCATTTCCATTACCACTGCCCCTCTGAACAGTTGCAAATTCCTTTCCCGGGACTGCTATCTATCTGTGGGGTACAGGGTGAAAGGGCAGGCCTGGCTGGCATTCCTTTCTGCCCTGCTTTCTTTGAAGCCTATTTTGATTTACCAAGCCCCTTTCCGGGCCTGGCCTGGCCTCAGCATCTGCCAATGCAACCCCCCATCAGATAGCCTCTGCTCAATGTAGGCCACTTATCACCTCAAAGGAGCCTGGCTAATCCTGTTAAGGCTGACCAATCATGAGAGGCCGCTAGCAGGCTGGAATTAAGTTTACAGACAAGCAAGTCTTATAACTTCTTTTCTGCATTAGTTATGATACATTCAACAGTGGCAAATTGTTGGATTTACCCTTACCATTTGTTTTGAGTCCTTTATTTCATGACACATTTAGCTTCTTCCTAACAAAATATTCCATAGTTAGCCTATAGAGCCAAGTGTTTACAATGAGGAAAAGAAAGGTGCAGTTACCCTCACCAGGACATAAAAAAACATATTTTATGAAGTCCCTGCTTATAGTTACATGGGACCGTATCCTTGGACCATCTGTGGGAGACCTTAGGGTGACATATGTAAAAATAAGGTAGATAATCACTGTGAAAGAACCTTTAATTACAAAGTCAAATTTGTACACATTTTACTTTTTAAAGACAGTCTGTAAGGCTGGACTGCCTTTAAAAATGACAGCAGGCAACACAGCAGTGTACGCTCCAGTGCAGGAAATCTACTGTGCCTCTAAACATCCATGCCCTATTATATACTCAGGACTTACCAGAGTCTGCCATTGCTAATTGTACCATTTTACCATATACCCTTTATTGGGAGCACTGGCCTTGGGCATGTGTAGTAAAGCCCTGAGCACTGGGCAGGGTCAAATACCACCAGTATCAGTCAGAAACATTGGGGTGAACATGCTAAAAGTCTTCCCACACCCTGAAACCTTTCGCTACCATAGTTTGTTTCAAATTATCCTACTACAAGAGACCTGGTCACAGAAGGCTCATCATTTGGAGGGCTACACAAATCACTTCATCCCTGCAAACAACAGAGCATGAGAGAACCATGGGTGGCTTTGCCATTTATGTATCAATCACCAGTGCAATTGAGTCCTGGGAACAAGAGTGATGATGCTGGGCTACAAGTAGTACGTCTGTCCCTCAAAACTTCTAGAGGTTAAAACAAGAAAATCACCTTAGTAGAAGGTTACATTCATACAAATGCTAGATCAAGGACAGAGGCCTCTGACAAGCTGATTGACATCTAAATAGGCTTAGGGTCAAAGAGGCCCAGCAATGATCTCAGGTGAGTTCAATATGTGGCCAAAGAGCGCACTAACCATGAGTGAGATAACAGAGGTACAAGATAGCAACTGGATGATACCGCCTCAAGATTTTCCTGGGTGGCACAAAGACAATAAAAAAGGACAGGCCTTACAAGGCAAACTTGAACACCTAGGCCTCGGAGACTTAAATGGTCGCATACCTCTGGACAAACCGCCTGGCCTCTCATACTTAACAACAACTGCAGCATATTTAATTGATTAAACTTTCGTCAGTCTCTCCCTGCTGAACGCCGTTTCTTCCTTTGGCTTTAGAGAAAAAATTAACAGTAACCACAACCACAAGAGATAACCGTTGCTATTGGTCTGGATAACTAAGACTGTGCAGCAGACCAAGGGATTGAAGGTCATACAATCAATCTCAAATGCATCAAATATACCACAGACACACACTCAACCTTGGCCTTAGAGGCTAACTAACTACTGGCATCCACTCATACTCTTGCAGGAGATTCTCTGTCTCCCTGGGTAAGGTTTACTGAATCATTTGTACACCAGCATGATAAGCCTGTTCTATACAGAAATAAATACAAATCACAAAACATGATCCTCCATTAAGGATGGGGAACCAACCACTTGATAAGGAGGGCCAAAAGGATGGCAAGCTCGCTGTGGAGATTCCTTAAAACGTCGCCAATCGATCCATCAATATTACACAAGCAGAGGCAAGAAGAAAGCTGAAGGAGGAGAAAAAGAATAACCTGAGGGAGAGATGAAACTCCTTCCGGTCAAAATTACTGTACAACATCAGGGCAGACAATTCCACAAACTTCTAGCGGGCTGTAGAGTGGGCAGAAATCTCCCAAACGTCGCCTCGGAGACAACCTGGTTCCTCTTCCTGCTTGACCATTTCAATCACTCGGCACAGCTGAATTAATCTCATGTACAGGGAAATGGCTTGGAGTCTATTAACCTCTTGCAACTGCAGCCCTAGAGCAGCGATCACAGAACATCCTGGTGTTCTATCTCTGCCAGTTGAGTCGAGAAACATATTGCAAAAGGCCAGAGAAGGGCACGCCAGGCCCAGGCAGAATCCCACCTGCTATTTACAAGGAAGATCGAACATTCTGGACAATTAGCTCCACTTTTCTCTACCAACTTGCAGCTGAACTGCATTCCTCCTTCAAGGTGTGGCACGATTTTCGCACCAATATACAAGGGTGGAGACAAGGGGGTTTCTAGGAACTATCGCTTGGTATCAACATTTGATAATGATGTCAAATATTTTGCATGGGTGTTATTAGAAGAGCTTACAGCTTTGGGTTGAGGCTAATAACATCATTCCGCCAAGCCAAACCGGGTTCATGAAGCATACTGGGACCTCGGTCAACCTCATGGTTCTTTCCCTAATATCTGACCAAGCAAAATCCAGTTGCCAACCAGTCTATTTGGGTTTCATCGATTATAAGTCTGCATTCAACAAGGCCAACAAGGAGAGGCTTTGGCAGAAATTGGCCGCTCTGATAAAGTAGACCCGGGTGGCCTACTTAGGGCCCTGGAATTATTGCATAAAGACACATGGGCTTGGCCAGGCCAAACAAAACCGCGTAAGGTCCCAAGCAGGGTTACGCCCTTGCACCAACACTTTTCAACCGTTCCTATCAGTTCTGACTTCCACATTAAATTCAGTCAATTTCTATCCGTCCAAATTAGGGGGGCTTTCAGCTCTCGAATTTGTTGTATGCAGATAATCTAGTCTGATTAGTAGAACCAAAATCAGCCTGCAGCGCCTTCTTGACGTAACCTCAGCCTTTTCAATTAGGAATGGCTTGACAAATCAACAAAAAAATTCTAAGATCCTGGTAAATTAAGGAGCTAGATAACAAAAACCTATGTAGTTTCTGGATCAGGAAAGGTCAGAGTCAACCAAAAGCTTTAAGCACCTCGAAGTCTACTTCAATGGGAACAGGAGCGATAGCGATCATTTAGGAAAAATCAGAAAGAAAGGCAATGCATGGATTGTCGGCCTTAGGCCCCTTTGTCTCCCACAAAATTAAAAGACCCTACCTCTGCTTATGCTTATGCTTCAGGTAGCCCAAGCAAAGATGCTTCCGACCTTAACTTATGGAAGTGAAGCTCGAAATTGGAGGGGGTTAGTGCAATCCTGGATAACATACTACTTAAGGGCTATAGATCAAATTTTCAGCTTCCTTCCCATTCATTTCCAGCCCAGATAAGGCTGGAGTTTGGTATTGTTAATCAATCATTGGCACGGAAGGCAGCATTTATGATGTGTTGCCATAAACTTAGGTCTGCAAAAGAAGAGTCACTAGGCCATTACCTTTGGTCTGAACTGGAAACTAAGCAAAGCTCCCCAGCAAGATCTTGCTAGTCACAGGCCTTGAGCACTCTAGGTCTAACAAGGTCCTGCAGTCTATCTACTAGCCATCAGGAGTTCAAAAGGACGGCAAAATCAAGCACACAACACTCTCATTGTTAGCGGACAAGCCTCCCTACAAAACACGGCTGAATGAAGCTTCATACCTATATATGGCTGAAACCCCAAAGCTACCTAAGCAAACTTTATAACAATTGGTCCAAGGTACAGTTTTTGAAATACAGGATGGGGATAATACGGACTCCAATTTATTCTCCCGTATGGAAAAGACAGACGGGACTATCCATATAGTGTGCTTGTGCCCCACCTTAATGGAGGACCGACAACAATTGCTACGAAGAATTTGGGATGCATGGGGCATAAGGATTTGCAGGGAGACTGTTGGCCTGCTTTAATTCTATGGATATTAGGTTAAACTGTGCACTGGTAAAATTCCTTCAGCGATTCACGAAAAAGGTGGAGGTCATGGCTCAAGCAGATGAAGGGAAGAGTTGTGGCTAGATAATTAACAGCTTTGGCTTCAGCCTAAACTCCTGTCCTTAAAATGTTTTTGTTTGTGTGTGGGCTCTGTAAGCCAGATAAAGTATCTGAATACCAAGTCTGTTGTAACCGCACCTCTTACAATAAGATCCTCAACATCCTACCGACTTGGCAGTGTGGTCATGGCTCCTCAAACTTCATCAGTCACTCTTGTTTATCACTTAGGAAATCAACAATATTTCCAGCCCTATGCTGGTCTGTTACTCAACTATAGTCTTGACATGCCTGGACCCTTGCACCTGTACTTTCTATTGATAACAGTTCAAGCACCATAACCACCCTGAGCTCTGAAGCAGCTTTTATTCTTACTCTAGATACACTGCACTTTATCTTTTGCACCTGTATGTTTATGGTTTTATTGATCACAAAAATTGCTTCTTATGCAATCCCAACAAACTTGCTCTTTTACGGAATAATTGTTTATAAAAACAGCTTTTTACCCTAGCCGAGTTGCACTGGGGGAGGGGGCCATGCTTAGAATATAGGCTACAGTTTACCGGCCTGCCTTAATTATATATACACCAGCCTGTTGTCACAACTGGCGTTAACCGGCTTGGGGTTGATTCACCTCATGCACAGGGTCCGAAGTGATCCCCTTTTAAATCTCGCCACAAAATTTTCCTCCAGATGGGACAATGGTGATGGCACTATGTGACTGTTTCATGCATTTTTCTTTTTGACATATTTTTATTGTGTTTATTTTATACTGTATTGCTTTAACTTCTTCTATTCCAGTGTCGTAACATTTACATCTTGGCCCGGACCCACGAGGGAAGTGCTGGTGCTCCCCCCGCGGGCCACCCACGCCCCCTCACCGGGAATGGCAGCAGCCGACCACCCCCCACTCAACCCCCCAGCAATCTGATCACATCAGCATGCCGACATCATCAGATGGTGCCAGTGGCGGTGGAAGCCATTTTGATTCCTTTGCTGCAACTCGTTGTGGCAATGGTAGACCTGCAGTTTGTTTAGTTTCATGTGTTTGGCAATGCCATTTATTAATGATGTTTTTGTAAATGGTGTACTAAACGCAAGATATTTAGCTTATGTTTCAAATTGCCTTTAGATTTGTGCACAGATATTTGTGTTGTCTTATGTGTAATTTTAGTTTGTTTTTCCTTTTTAGTGGTATATCATTGAGGCTTGCTGTGTCTGAGCAGAGTGGGAGTTGGTGAATCTAGCTGTCCCAGGCAAGTGAGTGGTATCCTTTTGGCATATATGGGACTTTGTCATAAAACCACACTTTGTTTATTACTTATTTTTACACAGTGTTGGTTGTTGTTGGCGTTTTTGTCAAGTTACTTTTATTACGAAGGATCACAGCTAGCCACAGGATGACTGCTCAGCAGGTTATTGGTATGCTTTTTGAGTCTTCTTCTGACCATGATTATGAGACTGACTTTGCATCTGAGAAAGAGGAGCAAATGCAAGATTCTGGCAGTGAATCTTCTGTCCTAGAGGAATCATTTGATGAGGAAGCCACTTGCAGTGCAGATGAAGTGCATGTTTTAGAGGAGGACAGTGATGCGCCAATACTGCAACAGGCTGAGGCTGAAAGGCTTCCCATTGGAAGGCCTGAACTCTGGGTTGCCCCAAAGATGGAACAGCGGGCGTTGCCTGCCTTTACTGGTCTCCCAGGGTGTATAGTGAATACATAGAACTTTTTGCCTATCAATTTATTTCAGCTGTTTATAGACAATGTATTTTGGAAGAGATTGTTGAGCAGACTAACTTGTATGCTGAACAGTATTTGAGGGACAACAGTCAGTGAAAAACTTAGGCCACACTCTAGAGCTACTGGGTGTATTCCCACAAATCTGGAAGACTTAAAGTCCTTGGGCTAAACTTTTTGATGGAGCCGATAAGGAAGCTGTCACGGTCTTCATATTGATCTACTAGTCCCTTGATGGCAACGGCCATATGTCCTGCAACCATGAGTCGTAATCAGTATTTGCTTCTTCTCCGGATGCTGCATTTTGTTGATAATGCGTTAGCGTTGTCAGAAGATCACCTTGATTCTGACTGTCTTCTTGTCCTTGATCACTTTGTAGATTGTTTTTCAGAGATCACATTCCAGGGAAAAAAATAGCTGTGGATGAGTCTTTGGTACTGTGCAAGGGCCATTTGGTTTTTAGGCAATACATTCCTAGCAAGAGGGCACATTATGGAATTAAGATGTGTAGGCTGTTTGAGAGCAGTAGAGGGTCTGTCTATAATTTCTGGGTCTACACTGGTACGGATTGCATTATTGACCCCTCCCCCCCCGGTTGTCCGTCCACTTTTGGAATTAGTGAGAAAATTGCGTGGACTCTTGGTAGACGACTATTTAACAAAGGTCACCATTTGTACCTAGATAACGTCTACAATGGTGTGCAATTGTTCAGGGAATTTTTCAAAGTGGACATTGTTGCTTGTGGCACAATCCACTCTAACTGTAAAGGCTGGCCAAGGGAGCTTGTGTATATTAAAAAAAAAAAAAAAAAACTTGAGGGGACACTGCAGTGCCTTGCGTAATGATGAGCTTCTAGGAGGGATGTCTACATGCTGATTACCATCCATGATGAGAGTACTTCACCTGGGACTGTTTGGAGTCAGGTTGCTGAAGAGCACAAACCTGTGTGCATTTTAGTCGACAGTAAGCACAAAGGTGGTGTAGATAGAGTAGATCAGAGGTTGGACTCTTACACTACTGTTTGTAAGGCTTACGTTTGGCATAAGAAGTTGGCTATACATCTCTTCCATTTAGCAACTTTTAATGCTTTTGTTGTGTTCAAAGATTGTTCTCCTGAGTCAAAGATGACATTTGTTAAGTTTCAGGAGTCTGTGATACAGAGCCTTGTTGTTGTGAAACACGCAAGAGTTCCTAGAGAAGCAGTGGTGGAGGATGTGGCTAGATTGAAAGATTGCGCCTTTCATGATCACATTCCTCCTATGCCCAAAAAAGACTATTTAACAAAAGGTCACCATTTGTACCTAGATAACGTCTACAATGGTGTGCAATTGTTCAGGGAATTTTTCAAAGTGGACATTGTTGCTTGTGGCACAATCCACTCTAACTGTAAAGGCTGGCCAAGGGAGCTTGTGTATATTTAAAAAAACTTGAGGGGACACTGCAGTGCCTTGCGTAATGATGAGCTTCTAGGAGGGATGTCTACATGCTGATTACCATCCATGATGAGAGTACTTCACCTGGGACTGTTTGGAGTCAGGTTGCTGAAGAGCACAAACCTGTGTGCATTTTAGTCGACAGTAAGCACAAAGGTGGTGTAGATAGAGTAGATCAGAGGTTGGACTCTTACACTACTGTTTGTAAGGCTTACGTTTGGCATAAGAAGTTGGCTATACATCTCTTCCATTTAGCAACTTTTAATGCTTTTGTTGTGTTCAAAGATTGTTCTCCTGAGTCAAAGATGACATTTGTTAAGTTTCAGGAGTCTGTGATACAGAGCCTTGTTGTTGTGAAACACGCAAGAGTTCCTAGAGAAGCAGTGGTGGAGGATGTGGCTAGATTGAAAGATTGCGCCTTTCATGATCACATTCCTCCTATGCCCAAAAAAGACTTTCCCGGTAAGAAATGTAGAGTCTGTGCACGAAGAGGTGCCCCGATTGTCCTTCTAAGCCTGGGCTGTGTGTAGATGGCTGTTTCAGAAGATACCACACCCGGAAGAATTATTGGGAAATACAGTAAGAGTGAACTCCCTGTTCTGTATTGTTTTATATTTTTTTGTTCAGTTTCACGGTTGGCATTACTGTCATGTATTTAGTTACAGATTTTGTGTTTGTAGTATTGTACTTACTTATAATTAGATAGTATTTTCTTTTTGTTAAAAAAAATGTGATGGCGCTGTGCATGGAGTGGCTCCTGGCTGGTGGTGTGCGTGGAGGGGCGCTTGGCTAGCGGTGTGTGTGAGCTGGCGCTTGGCTGGTGGTGTAAATAGTGAATTGCTGTTGGTCACTACAACACACTGCTAGCCAACCACCAGTCCACTGACTCCATCAGCTGGTGTGATTGCTGTATAAGGCATGTGGGCGTGTAAAAGTGATGGGCCCTTGAATGGCGCTGTCTGTGGATGTGAGTGTTTTAATGTGCTAGGCTGCGGCATGTATGGTCTTGTACATGTCACATATAAAAAGGTGTGTGAATGGACTGTAAAGCAGTTGTTGCCTGGACGTGGCTTTCCAGCTCATGAGCTGTGAGTCGTTGGTTCAGTATTTTTCACCTTTCAGTTATTAACAGTGCATTTCATTTTTGTGAAATCTCTTGTTAATACATTTTTATCCATTGACCCATCACTCAACCTCGTGCCAAATCCAACTATTATGTGTGTGGTAAAATAAAACAAATTTTTAAAAAATGCTCCGCTGTGATCAGGCATCAAAGCACACACGACATGCTAGGTGACTTGGGTGGGATCCCAATGATGAAGCATTCCACCAACTAGGTTGGTGGGTGAGGAGACTTTTTACCAAAACCTAAGGGCATTTCTTTTCACAATTTGAGTGTCCGGAACATCGCAGAAGTAAGAATCTTGATAGCATGCTTGCTTCTTTTCTAGAGAAAAAGTACCAACTCTAGATAAGTTTGAAAACTAGACACCCAGTGGAGTACAGAGTGGATCTCAACAAGTTTCTCAGCCATAATGCCCTGTAAACTTTAAAATGCGACTAAAAATAACACATTTTCTTGTATTTCTGCGCCATATTCTTCCAGAAGCAAAAATAAACTAGAAACTTCCTGCCACCCACCATTCCCCCCGGTCTCCTGATAAAAATGCTGCCTCACTTGTGTGGGTGGGTCAAGTGCCCACGACAGGGAAGGGGCCAAAACACAATGTGGACACATCAACATTATCTATTACAAAACAACCTGTTTTTTCGGGGTGGGGGGGCACCTGCGTTTTTTGTCCCAGGCTCGGCAGCCCATCTAAGGAAATCTACCACACCCAGACATTTCTGAAAACTAGTCACCCGGGGGAGTACAGGGAGGTGTGGCTTGCGTGGATCCCCCAACATTTTCTTACCCGTACTCACCTGCAAACCTCAAATTTAGCAAAACAAAGCACATTTTCATCTCTTTTCTGTGTAGATTCACCCCGCCGGCAAAAATGTCCTACCACCCACCGTTCCCCTTGGTCTCCCAAGTAAAATGATACCTCACTTGTGTGGGTTCCCAAAGCAGAGTCAGCCTAAAAACTTATTTAAAAAATTGTGCTTATCAACTTGCTGTGATATCCCCTCAATCTCTACACGGTTTTGGCCCTTCCCTGTCGCAAGCACTTCTGCCACCCACACAAGTGAGGTATCATTTTTATCAGGAGACCGAGGGGAACGCTGGGTGAAATGAAATTTGTGCCGGCGTGGTGAACTACACAGAAAAGTGAGCGCAATGTGCTTTTTTTTTTTTTTTTGCTCAATTTAAAGTTAGCAGGGGATTCTGGGTAAGAAAACGTTGGGGGATCCATGCAAGCCACACCTCCCTGGACTCCACCGGGTTTCTAGTTTTCAAAAATGTATGGATTTGGTAGGTTTCCCTAGATGACCGCCACACCGGGGACCAAAAACGCAGGTGCCCCCACCCTTGCAAAAATGGGTAGTTTTGCAATAGATAACTCTGATGTGTCCATAACGCGTTTTGGGGCATTTCTTGTTGCGGGCATTAGGCCTACCCACAATTGTGAGGTATAATTTCTGTCGGGAGACTTGGGGGAATGCTGGGTGGAAGGAAGTCTGTGGTTCCCCTCAGATTCCAGAACTTTGCAACACAAAATGTGAGGAAAAGGTGTTTGTTAAGCCCAATTTTTAGATTTTCAAAGGCTTCTGGGTGGCAGAAATCAGTGAGAACCCCACAAGTCACCCGCATCCCGTAATCCCTTAGGTGCGTACGCTCCAAAAATTCACAGGTTTGGGAGGTTTTCCTAGGTGCCGGCTGAGCTAGAGACCAGAATCCACAGCTAGGCACTTTAAAAAAAAAAAAAAAGAAGCCCGTTTTCTTTGGGAAAATGTGATGTGTCCATGTTGTGTTTTGGGGCATTTCCGGTCGCGGGCACTAGGCCCTACCCACACAAGTGAGGTACCATTTTTATCGGAAGACTTGGGGGGAACACAGAATAGAAGAACAAGTGTTATTGCCAATTGTCTTTTACTACATAGCTGCCTTCCAAATGTAAGATAGTGTGTAAGAAAGAAGTCATTTTGATAAATGCCTTGTAATGCACATGCTAATATGGAGACCCCAGAATTCAGAGATGTATGAATAACCACTGCTTCTAAACTCCTTATCTCGTCCCCATTTTGGAAATAAAGGTTTTCTTGATACCTAATTTTCACTCTTTATATTTTACCAAATGATTTGATGTATACCTGGTATACAAAGAAAACCCACTGCAAGGTGCAGCTCATTTATCGGCTCTGGGTACCTTAGGTTATTAAAGAACCTACAAACCCTAAATATGTCACGACTCACGTGCTGCTTGCGCCTGGAGTTTGCAGATCTTGAGGTGTGGATCTTGAGGGTTCGACTTTGTCCCAAAAAGGGGCGACTCTTTCTGGTAGCCACGGTGCTGTAGGCGAGGAAACGCCAAGGACAGACCGTGACCGTGAGAAAGTAGCGCCAGAGGGAAAAAACCCCTTCAGAAGAAGAGGAAAAAACCTCCCAGAAGATTCGCAGGGGATTCCTGGAACAAGAACAGAGGAACAGGAATCAAAGGAACTGACGTAACACAGAAATGGCGAAATCCAGAGCCAAGGGCTAGGAAATCAGGAGCGAGGACACTAACTGAAACAGAGAGTGTTGCAGCGCAAAGAGGGAAAGAAAAAACACCCTTAAATACCATAAAACAGGAAGTGACCCACAGGAAGAAAAAGGACACCATCTTGCATAGGGAAAAGTAGATAGAATAGACTGGAGCAGAAACCATAGAGAATAGGGAAGGAGGAATGCTGGGAAGACAGAGGTAACCTGGGAAGGGGAAAGACATAAAGGACAGAGGAGAAAACAGACCCAAAAAGAAAGAAAGACAGAAAAGAAGAAAGAGGAGTCCCCAGACAGGTAAGAGGGGTCAGGAGACCCCAACAAGACGGAGGGAGAGCGCAGCGCGAGGCCCCTAGTAAGTCCTGGGGCCTCGCAAGGTGCAAGAAAGGCTCGGGGCGCGCCGCGTCTTAGAGACGCGAAGCGCGGCCCGAGCCGAACGCGCGGCTTGTGCCGAACGCTCGGCTCGCGCCGCGCGGTGCGGCGCGACAGTAGGCCCCCCTCCCGAAGGCCCTGGTTTGAAAGGAAATAAACGGTGAAAGCGCTGAGTCAGAAGAGGAGCATGAACAGAAGATGCATCTTCCCAAGAACACTCACTGAGAGGATAACCCTTCCAATGAATCAGATACTGCAGACGGGTGTGAAAAAGACGAGAGTCACAAATCTCCTGAACCTCATATTCAGGAACATCATCCACTAAGACAGGAGGAGGACAGGAAAACTGACGGGAGTACGGATCTGGTACATAAGGTTTGAGTTGGGAGACATGGAAGACTGGATGAATCTTCCATGTGTGAGGCAAGTGAAGACGGACAGTGACGGGATTAAGCAACTGGAGAATACGGAAAGGCCCGTAATAGCGAGGTGTGAATTTGTTCTGAGAAAGACGTGAGGGTAAGAATTTAGAAGAAAGCCAAACTTTATCCTGTGGAAGGTAGTCCGGAGTTGCCCTACGTTTCTTGTCTGCTACTTTCTTCATATATCTCTTGGTGTGTAAGAGATTAGAACGAATCAGTCTATGGATTTGTAGAAGACGTTTGGAAAAATGAGTAATAGCGGGTAAGGGAGTGGGAGACAGAGAAGAAGTAGGAAAAGAGGTAGGATGAAAACCATAAGAACAGAAAAAAGGAGTGGTCTTGGAGGCACTATGGACTGAGTTATTATAAGAGAACTCAGCGATAGGGAGATAAGTGTTCCAGTTGCTTTGAGTTGAGTTGCAAAAACAACGAAGGTATTGTTCTAAGCCCTGGTTCAGACGCTCGGTCTGTCCATTGGTCTGGGGATGGAAGCCCGATGACAGAGCTCTATCGATGTTTAGTGTCTTACAAAAATACCTCCAGAACCGGGAAATGTACTGAGGACCTCTATCAGATATAAGAGTATGAGGGAGTCCATGAAGACGGAAGATATGTTCAATGAATATCTGGCTTAATTCTTGGGATGTAGGTAGTTTTTTCAAGGCAGTGAAGTGAGCCATCTTAGTAAAAGAGTCCACAGTGACCATGATTACTCGGTTTCCTGCTGAGAGTGGTAACGAACACATGAAATCGGTGGAGATGGTGTGCCATGGAGTTGGCGGAACCGGCAAGGGCTGTAGTAAACCCGCAGGCCTGGTTCGGGGAATCTTGACTTGAGCGCATGTGGGACAAGCCTGAACGTATGTTTCAATGTCTTTTTTCCAAGTAGGCCACCAGAAAAATCGGGATAACAGTTCTTGCGTGGCCTTGATGCCTCTATGACCAGCAACCGGTGAATCATGACACATTTGTAATGCCTTTTCTCTCACTCTGTTAGTGGGGATGAATAACAGATCGTGATAATAATAGTATCCTTGTCTCTTATGTAAAAGAGGCCTTAAGTCCTCTATTTCATCATCAGATAGATTGGGGTACTCCAGTTGTACCTCCTCCAGAAAAGACTGGGCTACCCCAATGATCTTACTAGGTTCCAGTAGGGGTTGAGCTGGGACAGGAGTACAATCTGGATAACGACGTGATAGAGCATCAGCCAGAATGTTTTGGGAGCCAGGAATATATGTAATGCAGAAATCATACTGGCTGAAGAAGAAGGCCCAACGAGCTTGACGACTATTTTGGCATACGAAATTTCGTAAACATTGTAAGTTTCGATGGTCTGTTCTCACTTCAAAAGGTTCCTTGGAACCCATCAGAAACTGCCTCCATTCAATACAAGCTGTTTTCAGAGCCAACAATTCTCTTTCCAATACTGAGTAATGTTGTTCTGCAATAGAGAGTATATGAGATAAATAGAAAACAGGATGTTCAAGACCATCGTCTTCTTGTTGTTGGAGTAGAACGGCACCAATGGCTTTTTCAGAAGCATCGGTGACGACAATAAATCGTTTGTTGGTATCTGGATGTCTTAAGATAGGAGCTTGTGTAAATGCCTTCTTTAATTCTTGAAAAGCTGTTTCAGCAGTTTTAGTCCAGACAAACCCTTTAATAAGATTTTCCTTCTTTAAAGTGTGAGTTATGTGGCTAGTTTGTTTAGCAAAGTCTGCGATGAATTGTCGATAGAAGTTCGCCAATCCTAGAAAGCATTGTGTTTCTTTAATGGAGGATGGAGAAGGCCAATCTAGGATAGCTTGCACCTTTTCTTGATCCATGGCTACTCCGGTGGTACTTAAATGATATCCTAGATATTTGACTTCTGTCTGGTCAAACTCACACTTTTCGGGTTTGCAAAACAGTTGATGTGCCCGGAGTCGTTGAAGAACTTGTTTAACATGGGAAGAATGGAGTTTGGGATTTCTGGAATAAATAAGAATATCATCAAGGTAGATTACAACTGTCTGATTCAGGAGATCCGAGAATACTGAGTCCATAAATCTCTGAAAAATTGCCGGGGCATTAGTAAGACCGAAAGGCATTACCCTGTATTCAAAATGACCAAATGGAGTCCTAAAGGCCGTTTTCCACTCATCTCCTTCTTTAATGCGTAAGAGGTGATAGGCTCCCCGTAGATCTAGTTTGGTAAACCGTTGAGCCCCTCTGACTGCCTCTAAAATGTCCCTTATGAGAGGCAAAGGATAACGATCTTTAATAGTTATTTTATTCAGGCCTCGAAAATCCAGGCAAGGGCGAAGGTCCTTTGTCTTCTTGGGTACGAAAAAGAGAGGAGCCCCAGCCGGAGAAGACGATGGAACAATAAGCCCACTTTGAATATTTTCATCCAAATACTCCTTTAGTACTTCCTTTTCAGTTTCCGTGAGGGAATACATCCTGCCAAAAGGAACGATAGTGCCAGGTTCCAAGGGAATAGCACAATCGTAATCTCGATGTGGAGGTAACACAGGTTTGGAAGGTTTTTGGAAGACATCTTGAAATTCCAAATAGTGTTCAGGAACTCCTTGGACTGTATTTATGGTCGAACCGGTGGTGCCCTCCGTGATAATTGACCTCTTAGGCGACCAATACTTGTCTGAAGCAAAACAGTGCTCGTGACAGAACTGTGAAGACAAGGAAACCGTCCGGGTAGCCCAGTTCACATATGGATTATGTCTGATGAACCACGGGATTCCAAGAATGATGGTATGGTTGGGGGAAGTTATAAGATCAAAGGAAATGTGTTCCTGATGGTTACTGATCTGTAGATTTAGCATCAGGGTAGTTGTATCTACTGGACCCGATGATATCAAAGATCCATCCACCGTGTGAACTTGTTCTGGAACCTCCTTAGGTTGTATAGGAACTTGTTGAGTGGTGGCCCACTTCTTATCCATATAAATGCCACTAGCTCCACAATCTAGTAGTGCCATAGTCTTCTCTAGACGGCCATCAGGTAATTGTAACATTACTGGTAAAGTGAACAAGGATGTGGTATTGTCGTTGAAAGAACTGATGGAAGGTATGGCTGCTAATCCCGTCCCCTCCCTTCTTACAGAGGACGGGAAGCGGCGTTTCCCGATGGCCTTGATGGACGTACTGGACAGGTACGCAGTATGTGGCCGGCAGATCCGCAGTATAAACACAACCCCTTCTTTCGTCTTTCTTCTCGTTCGCTAGGGGAGAGAGGGCCTCGAGTTGTATCCACCTGCATGGGTTCTCCTTCGGTGTCTCTGACAGGAGGGCGAGGTTCCTCAGAACGATGTGGAAAAACTCGTGAGGTGCTTGGTTGAAAAGACCCTCTGCTTTTTCTCTTCTCTGCTCTCCGTTCCTGAAGGCGATACTCGATGGAGAGGGCTTGATCCATCAGGCCACGAAGATCCTCCACTCTGGTGGAATGTACTAGTTCGTCTTTGATCTCTTCTTTGAGTCCTCTACGAAACAAAGTCACCAAAGTACGTTCCACCCAGGTGGTCTCTGCCGCTAGTTGACGAAAGCGTGTAATGTATTGAAGGACTTCTTGTGAACCTTGATGAATATCGCATAAGGCCTCTTCTGCTGAAGCCTCCAATCCCGGGCGACTAAACATCAGCTTGAAACGGTTCACAAAGGCAGAATAGTCCGACAATACCGGATCGTTAGATGATACCATCGGGGTTGCCCAGGCCAAGGCAGGACCAGATAGGGCACTGATGAGATAACCCACCTTTGTTCTGTCATGGGAGAATTGGGTGGGTCGGAAGGCAAAGTACACTGTCAAGGAGTCAAGGAACTCTCGCAGCTTGGTTGGTTCACCCGAAAAACGATGGGTAGAGGCGGAGAGCGTCGGGACATCACCACTACGGAAGGCCAAGGCCTGTCGCAACGCAGCATTCTCACTGCGTAGTTGCTGTAATTCTTGAGCTTGTTGCTGAATTGTAGTTAGCAGAGCTTGATCCGGATCCGCAGCAGCTACCACAGTGTCTTCCATGGTGTTAGAAGACGTCGGGATGGTTAGGCGCTGCAATCTGTCACGACTCACGTGCTGCTTGCGCCTGGAGTTTGCAGATCTTGAGGTGTGGATCTTGAGGGTTCGACTTTGTCCCAAAAAGGGGCGACTCTTTCTGGTAGCCACGGTGCTGTAGGCGAGGAAACGCCAAGGACAGACCGTGACCGTGAGAAAGTAGCGCCAGAGGGAAAAAACCCCTTCAGAAGAAGAGGAAAAAACCTCCCAGAAGATTCGCAGGGGATTCCTGGAACAAGAACAGAGGAACAGGAATCAAAGGAACTGACGTAACACAGAAATGGCGAAATCCAGAGCCAAGGGCTAGGAAATCAGGAGCGAGGACACTAACTGAAACAGAGAGTGTTGCAGCGCAAAGAGGGAAAGAAAAAACACCCTTAAATACCATAAAACAGGAAGTGACCCACAGGAAGAAAAAGGACACCATCTTGCATAGGGAAAAGTAGATAGAATAGACTGGAGCAGAAACCATAGAGAATAGGGAAGGAGGAATGCTGGGAAGACAGAGGTAACCTGGGAAGGGGAAAGACATAAAGGACAGAGGAGAAAACAGACCCAAAAAGAAAGAAAGACAGAAAAGAAGAAAGAGGAGTCCCCAGACAGGTAAGAGGGGTCAGGAGACCCCAACAAGACGGAGGGAGAGCGCAGCGCGAGGCCCCTAGTAAGTCCTGGGGCCTCGCAAGGTGCAAGAAAGGCTCGGGGCGCGCCGCGTCTTAGAGACGCGAAGCGCGGCCCGAGCCGAACGCGCGGCTTGTGCCGAACGCTCGGCTCGCGCCGCGCGGTGCGGCGCGACAAAATATCCCTGCAACCAGAAGAATCCAGCAGAGGTAACAGTTTATTGCTTTCACAAATATGCCATAGCTGGAAAAACTTACAGAAGATAACGTAGACCGAAATAAATGGCTATTTTTCTCAACTCAATGTCAGTATTTTTCTATGTCAACTGTTACTTTCTATCGGAAAACTTTGAAGGATCTACACAAATGACCCCTTGCTGAATTCAGAATGTTGTCTACTTTACGGAAATGTTTAGCTGTCTGGGATCCACCATTGATTTCACATCCATTTCTGTCACTAACTGGAAGGAGGCTGAAAGCACACACAAAAAAAAAAAAAAAAACAAAGGAAAAATGTGGTAAATCCCAGTAAAATGCGAAAAAAGATGAAAATGTGTTTTTCTGATTCAAGTCTCCCTGTTCCTGAAAGCTGGGAAGATTATGATTTTAGCACCACAAACCCTTTGTTGGTGCCATTCTCTGGGGGAAAAACAGATGCTGTCTTCTGCAGCTCTTTTTTCCCCCATTAAAAAAAATTGCTGTATTTTGGCTAATTTCTTGGTCTCTTCGAGGGAAACCCACAAACTCTGGTTATCTTTAGAATACCCAGAATGCTGGGAAAAAAGGACGCTAATTTGGTGTGGACAGCTTATGTGGCCAAAAAGTTATGAGGGTCTAAGCGCAAACTACCCCAAATAGTCCAAAAACGGATTGGCGGGGGGGGGGGGGGGAAGAGAAGGACTGGCAGTGAAGGGGTTATTAATCAAGCAATAAACATTACTTACTTAGTGGGTAGTTTGCTTACTGAGATTAAAACTTGTAAATATGTGCATCCAGTTTCTCAGAACAGTAAAAAACAAAGACTGCTTAATATAGATAGTAAAGGCCCTGCTACCAAAATCTGTGAATTGTCTGAAGTTGTTTGTCTACTGTGCCAAGCAAACTAATCAACAATGTTTGATCTTACCTGCCTAAGCTGGCAGGGAGAATAGACCGCAGTATAAATAATGATAGGAAATGTGCAGTTTCAAGACTGATCTAGGGGAAAAAGTAATAAAAGAGCAGCTCAGCAAACGCTGAGTCATTCTTGTTAAATAGAGCTTGAATGACCAGATGACACATTTGCGCAGATCATCCAGGAGGGGAGGAGGGGAGGGGAGGGGTGGACCTACTGCAGATATATCAAGTTGTGGAAACAAAATCCCACTACAACCGAACCACAATCCACTTGTGGCCCAATACTTAGGTGTATAAATTAAAATGGCTAAACTGTTGGGAATTCACAGAAGGCAGCGTTTGTGCCTCAAAGATGGATGCACCTTGTGTGCTTTCCCCATACCTCAGAGTGGAGCTCTGGGGTCTCAATCCATTGACTAGGGAGAACCCTCACTGGGCTTCCAAGACTGCCAAAGTCCTCCAAGGGAAAAACACCACAAACGTCAGCACAGTAAACAAAAGAACAGGGAGCCATGGCTCTCAACAGTCATGCAAAGGACTTTCCAACTGAATATCGTCAAAGCAGGGGCCATCCGCCTATCATGTGTGGGCATGATACAGGCTATGTGTGGCCACTGCCCTGTATCCCCAACCTGTTGGATACTGACACTTCATCTCAGCCTAGGTGACTGGCAGTGGGGGTAGTGCAATTCTAGTCCACTTTCACAGTTCTTTCAAATTGAGGACTGGATGGGGTGGACTACTCTACTAGCTCTCCCCTATGAACGTCCATCTAATCTGCCATAACGGGTTCCTAGCCTGCCCCTATGTATAGGTAAAACACGTTGTGTGTGGGTGTTTCAGAGTAATAAGGGTGAAATGTGCCATCATACCCAGGATACACGGTTCTCCTGGAGGCAGCCTTTGCCCAGGGCGGACATTGCTCCCTACAATTCTTCTTTATCCAAGATCTCTTTCATAAAACAACATTACCAACTTGTTCGGTGGGGGCACTGCAAAAGTCATTAAATTTTTTCGGAGCAGGTTTCCCTTTCCCTACCAAAATTGACCCTTCCATTTCTTTATCTGTTGTAGCTATCGCCAAGCAACAGTAGACTTTTAATGCACTTTCTCTGAGGCCAGTCTGCATCAGCACCTTGACTGGTTTGGAAACCCACAATAACGGGAGGACAAACAGAGATATACAGTCCTCTGGGATTTACAGAAGTGCTTACATTTTAATTTAGAAAAGGCAGTACTTTGTTTGGCGCAGGCTTTCAACACGTGGCTCCATGGTGGTGTAAACACCGGGCCTTTGGTCCGAAGGTTGTACACCACATGGAAAACTTCTTGCCCAGAGATACTAAATGGGGCTCAACCTTAAGTTTTAGTGCAATACCGCTGGCATAGTATTTTCCACCTCCAAACTAACTTTGACGAACCTTTTACCCATCGCCACACTGTGCCCGTGTTACATCTTGTTCAGCTGAATGCTGACAATGTTCTGCTCCACTCCTGGTTGGGATTTGATTACAGAGACTTGGGACTGCACAAAAGATACACAAGAATGGGCCACAGTCGCATTAAAATCATTAGTGAAGGCTCGCCTGATTGATTAGTCGTTTTTGTGGTTTTCGGAGCCGTTAGTTAGTTCAGATCTGTCTGGGTTGTACGAATAACCAATCACCTCTTGGCTGTTGGTAAGTCTGAGCACCTTGCTCAACTTTCTTTCTTCTTGCAGTTCCAATCCCTTTAAGGTCTTCATAGACTGAGCCACCTGACATATACGGCACTGGAGGATCATATTATGCGGCAAGGTTAGGTAATTTTTTTTTATTGATTTGATACATTTCTAAAGAGTGCGAATACCCAAATGTTAGTCGAGTGCCGAAGTCATGACTTCCCTAAGAAGTAATCAGTCAAGTCTTTAGGCACTTGCTTTAGTTATACAGATTGATTTCACACTTTAGTTTTTAAAGTAAAGAATTCCAGCACAATGCTGAATGAACGCCAACAGATATAACCCATGGGCACAATTCTTTTATGTTGCACGATTTGTAGCAGATACGTCAATAAGGATCAGAGAGCCCTGTTAAGAAGATACCAGGAAAACAATTACTTATACATGCTGGGATCGGGCCGTGCAACACTTTAAAACAAATAAATATAAAGGCCTTTAAGAATAATACACTTCTCAACTGGAAGCCAGTCTACTGATCTCAAATACCCTGAAATCTGAGCACGAATTGGTAATGCAAGAAGCAAATCAGCTGTACAGTTCCAAACGATATGAAGGCAGTTCAGTGTGTATGCTAGTAAATCAAGAAAAAAATGGTTTAGCATAAGCCATTCAGGCTCCTACAAGTACTTGTATGATTTGGAAAGGTGTCGATTTGGGGATAAAGGGAAGGGTTTTTCTTAAATTTGTATACAGTGAAAGTAAGGGGCATAAACTTTTTCAACATGGGGAGAAAATGAAAGATGCTCTACAAAGTTGGTTACTAATGTGTGCATGGCCTCAAACAGTGTCGGGCACTGGCTGAGCTTGCGAGGCCACCATTCACAAGTCATGCAAGAACGGGGGAAATCCCCTCCCTAGTATCAGTACTGGTGTTGTTTTTTCCTGAATTAAGTGTTTGGAAATGGACTGTCTAGTCATGCAACGTACAAGTTTAACAAACTAGGTTTAGAAGTTAACCTTTGTGGTATTCTGCAAGTCAATTTTAGTGGGGGTTTTCTAATGGGCATAAAAACTGCTCGACTCAGACTCCGTGAGGAAGGAATGCACCCAAAGCAAAGCAGTCACTCCAACATCAGGTCTCGCCAGCCTGTCTGTCAGAATGGAGTGACAGACTACATCAAAGGGGGAAGAGAGATATCGGAGGGTAAGGGCAGCCACACCTCTCTGCTGCATTAAAAGGCAATTTGTGCAGCACAACACAGCGCATTCTCTGGCAAAATAATTTCGTTATTTTGTCATTTCAACAGACCGTATTGTCTAGGCCAGTGTTTCACCAAAATTAGTACTAGTTTAACATCCAAACACAGCAATCAGCATCTGAAAGGTGACCAGTTACCATATGAAATCATCACGCCACTGCAGTAGTGCATGTAGCACTTTCTGGTAGCAATATGTTTTTTTAAACTACAAATTAGGCAACAGATGGGTGATAATGTGGTAGGTTTGTTAATTCCATAACTATTCAGATAACACTTCTGCCAAAGTGGCCAAGATTAGTGTGACTTCTAAAATCTGCTGGCTATCAACCTAGGACTGCCTTCATGCTGTGGCATTGGTTTCATCAGGTCTCAAGATTAAGGGAGACTTACAACCGCAGTCATTTGCCCATTATTTAGGGTGGCAGTAGATTGATTGGGGGGGGGGGGGTGTAATTCATATTCGCATGGTTTACAGTTTCCATTTAAAAAAGTGTAACGTGTCAACCCTGCTTGGTTAATGCACAACCCCCTGTGTCGTGTTTGTGCCGTGTTTGGTTGGACACATCCAATAAAGATGGAGGATTCATTTTTTTTACCCTCGACTTCTCCCTTCCTGTGTCAATTCTTCTTTAGTCCCTGGCCACACTAGCCTACTGACTCACAGCAATATACTTGTTCCAGGATAAATACTATCTCACATCTGTCCACATTTGCCAGCAGTACTTTTTATTTACTTTCTTCATCACACCACCATACAATAAACATCCCACAGACATGAGCAAAGACAGAATCGTGGGGTGTGAAAAGTCTTAAAAGACTTTTCACTTTCAAACATTCTGCCCTCTGACTCTGCGACTCTCTCTCTGCCCTTGTATAGCTAAGGCACTCTTCTAACTCTTAGATGTTGGCTTACAGGGTGAATCCTCTCATCTGAGCAGTGCTTATTGGCACTCCCGCCATTTAACTCATTATCTATACAATTAAAAGCTGCTCCTACTCCATCACACTCCATAGCTAATTTAATTGTTTGCTTAATATGATGGAAACAGAGTTAAGGAATAAGGGATACTCGAGGCCAACAAAATGCTTGTGTGCTAGAAGATATGCCAACCACAGACACATACTCAGTAATACAGTAATGGTGCTAGCAGCAATAAGTACTGCAGTGACACTCCCTTACTCACTAAAGGCCCTACACCAGCAGCCAGGTTGAGCAAGGGCAGGAGCAACACAGACAATCGTGGCCAACATACGTGTCGGAACTGTTCAGCGCTCTCCAGGCCGAAGTCAAAAGAAGCAGAAGTGAAACAATCAGCTTCAAGAGATTTCTGGGAAGCTGCAAGTATATTCAACGTGATGTTTTAACAGCAGCACCTGATCTGCGAAAATGGTTGTGAAACTGGAACTGCGAAAAGTAAAAAATAATAATAAAAAAACATAACTCGATTCCTCATCAGTGGCAGATTTGTGAACTATCCCCATAAGAGTGATCGAGGGTGATCAGGGTGAGGAGGGAACGTGTGTTGTATTGTATTGTATTGTATAAGTAAAGAACGCACTGTCTTATAAAGTGTTTACCCCGTGCTTGAATTGCAAGAAGGAAGCGCTTGACTTGGAATGGGGCATTTAACTAAACAATCAATCAATCAGCGGATTTGTAAAGTGCACTACTCACCTGTGAGGGTTTCAAGGCACAACAATCAAACATACTTACCTGCTATACCACACATTATCCTACTAAGCTTTCTCACTCTTGTGTGACCATTATCAAGAGTAAAGTTAAGGTCAGCACCATTAAAAAATATATATGCTCAGTCCCCCACCTGATGCCAGGGTCACCAAGAGTTTGGCACAGTCAGCAATTTTGGGGAATGGATTCTAGACATCTTTGAAGGAGTCACTGTCAGTCAAGGAGATAAGTAACTGTGGGACCTCACCCACTAACTGAAGTTGCCTTACTACCTTTAGTAGGCCGTAACTTCCAAATGGGAACAGATAACCAGTTCCTGTATGGTATCTTTGGAATTGTGATGAAAATCCTGCCTCTAGGTGAAGTCGGATTTTTATTTACAATTTTAAAAATGCCACTTTTAGAAAGTTGGCATTTTCGAACCTTAGCCATTTACAGCATGCAGGCTGTCTCTGGGTCACATGACTGGGTGTGACTGAACGTCGGGCTTTGTGCATTCCTCCTAGACAGCCACACAAAATAGAGAGAACAGGTGTGCCTGGATGCAGTGGCGTAGCGTGGGGGGTACAGGGGGGGCCGGCTGCACCGGGCGCAACATCTGGGGGGGGGGGCGCGCTCGCACTCGCAGCTCTCTGCCCCTGCCTGGCTCACTCACGCAAATTACTTGCCTTGCCCCGGGTGCTGACAACCCACGCTACGCCACTGCCTGGATGGGCCATTATTGGCAGGCTGTGGAGGGGGAGCTAAGCACAGGCCTACTTACACTTGATTAGGCTATGTCCTGCCTCCACACAATGGGCTGCATACCCCCTGTAGTTAGTCTGAAGCCGGAGCAGGGGAGGCAAGAAACCTGTGCACTTCAAAGGGAAACCTCTAGAACCTTCTCCCACTTCAAAGAAGGCATCTGACCTGGTATAAATACTGGACTTCTGAGGCAAACTCCTCCGTACACTCCAGTACCTGTGGACACTGCCAGGAAGAAGGACTACTGTGCTGCTGAAAGAAACACTATTCTGAATGACTGCTGCCCTGATGTGCTGACCTGCAGACTGCTCCCCTCTGGTCTCGGTGAGAAGAACTGGGCCTCCATCTGCTGAACCCAGGACCCCAGGGTGACTTCAAAGGCTAGGTTGCTGGCCTCCTGACAACAGCCTCAGGGACAGAAGGCTCAAACAACCTTGAACCCAGCACCTGGACCCTGCCAAGTGGTGCAAGCCCAGTCCTGGATCCTCAGAAGTGGGCCTGAGAGTACTCTGTCAGCCGATCTATGGATCTAGCACAGCCAAAGCATTTCCTCTTCTGAGTGGAGCAACCCAAGAAGAACTGGCACAACGCCTCAGCTGCGAGGATTCTTCCAGCGCAAGGACTCAGCTTTGACCTCGCAGCCTGCACTGGAACCACCGCAGTGCGATTAATTCCCAAAGCAGGTACTCGCATTGCAATCCTCTCGGCGATGGCAGCCTTGACAATAATACAGTTTCTTGTATCGCAGCCTCACAGCCCCTCGGAACAAAAATTGCCTCAACTGTATGATACAACCTGGATACCAGACTTCATATCGCTCCGCAACCAGGATTTCAGAAACTCTTGGTCGGCAGGCCTAACTGGGTCCCAGTAGCTGGGCAGCACTCCATCATGGTCTGCCTGAACCTGTGACTTTGTACCGGTCCAGCGCAATCAGATTCCCACATTCAGCGATTTGAGCTTTTGGGTGATTTTTTCACCTAACTCTTTGGAACTGCCTATCTCCTATTCTACTGATTGTGTTTTTGTTGTTTTGGCATTGTTTTATTTATTAAATTTTACCTTATTTTTCAAAAATTGCATGTGATTTTTTTGCGGTGCATTTCACTTTAATTGTTTGAAGTGCTGCAAAAATACTTTAAAATTGCCTAGAAGTTAGGTCTGAGTGCTCTATACCAAGCTACTAGAGGGCTGAGCACATGTTAATGTGAGGTTTGCTTGGAACTTCACCCTAACAAAGATTGTGGTTGCTTCTTTAGTGGGGTCAACCAGTAACCCAATTTCCTACAGACGCCATCAGACTGCACATTAAGAATTGTATCAAAGTCAAAACATGGCAGCAGGTTTTTTCCGTCTATGCATCCATGATCTGGTACAACATCTCCACTTCCATCAGCACAGCCCCAATGGTACTCCATTTAAGGAAAAATTCGAAGACTTAATTGTTTAAAGGACACTATATCATAATGCTTTTGCCATACACAACAAGCTACCTTTCCATCACTCGTTGACTTCATGGTTGTCTTAAACCTTGTTGAACGCTTCAATTACTTTTGGCTTAGTTCATGTTCTAGAAATACAACATAAATAAATACACACTGCTTGCAGATTAGTTTGTCATTGAGTTCTGTGTTACTGTCTGCAGATGTGTTGTTGTGGCGAATTTCCAGTTTGCAGCAGCACTTCAGTGTGGGATGTGGCAACTTATCTAGCATGATGATGTAACACAAAAGAATAGTCTTTCATATGTGTGCTGCAGGAACTAAACAGAAAGTACCCATGCCTCACTACTGGAGAGACTTTCCCGTAAGCTGCCTGGTGCACACCAGTGGAGCAATATCAAGGGCACCCATGAGTTCAAAAGACTCCTATGTGAGGTAACCCCCACATCCTCCTCCAGTATATCTCTCCCAATACACTTTGATCTTTTGGGAAGTGCAACTAGTTCTGAACAACTGGTATATTACTAGTTGCTATTTCTGTAAAAGGCTCAAGAAAGTAGATGCATAAGACCACATAATTTCAAAGGATCATCAATTTATAAACAATGAGAACAGTTATATCAGATGTCCTCTACTGTTTTTAACAAAAGCCAATGCATCCTTTTACAACAAGCAAACATAAAGTGTGTTTAGAAACATGTCAAAGAAATTTTATATGTGACATCTCCAAACATGTTTCTATCCATTGTATGATACGCTTGATAAAATGTTGAAAGCCATGAAAAGATGCACTGTTTATCTCCCTTCCTAATCTGGCCTTTGTCCCACTTTTGACGCTCAGCCAGCGAGTCGGAATATGACCTAAAGCAGTGGTTCCCAACCTTTTGACTTCTGTGCCCCCCTACCCCCCCCCCCCCACTATCAATACTGGAACCAGGGGACCCCCACGGAATCATTTTTGGGATCCGGGGACCTCCCACTGAGTCATTACTGAAAGCTGGGGACCTACTCTGTTAAAAGTATAAAATTTTCTAAGCAGTCGCGGACTCCCTGAAGAGGCTTCACGGACCCACAGTGGTACCCGGACCACAGGTTGGAACCACTGACCTAAAGTATAATTGTGCAAATGGATAATAATCAATCTATGGAGAGTTTCACGATGGATAAACTACATGTGATAACACTTCAAAGGGAAGTGTAAGCACAGCTCATTTGGCAGAACTGAATGATACGTGGTGAGCAGTTAGCCAGAAGAATATGCTCATCAACATATTCACAATGAGAAAAAAAAGAATTGTTTTGCCCATAATTTACATTTTCAGCACAGCATGCAAATATTTTCTTTAACTTCAGACCGTGGTGTAATATTTTATTCAGCAGATGCATAGAGTCATGTCTGCATCACTAAAATATATAAGTTAAAGCTTACATGACACCAGCACTGAAACTAAAATATCTCAGCAAGAGAGGCTATCACTTAAGATTTCAAATGTAAAGAAGTACTGCTATAAACATCTAAATATTGATGCTTAGAGTCTTCATAAACATTCTTGATCATGGTGCAAGCACGTTCTTAAGTGATGCAGGAAACAATCATTGCAACTGACAAGTAGGGGAATTGACTTTAGACAACTTGAAACGGCAGTCCAATGACAGATGTGTTTTAGAACAACATCCTACATTTAAGTCACCACTATTGCAGAAAACAATTTAAAGAGAAATTGTGTGTGTTTTTAAGTAGCGAGCACAAAAGAACTTCACATACTGTGAAGCACTTTAAAGTGAAGGAGACAAAATCGAACAAGCACTGACAAAGCCAAAAGGTTTCGCCTATACCAGAGCTAAAGGCTTTGGCAATATGTTTTACCCATATTGTACACCAGAGTGGCTGCTGTTCAGCATGGCTAAAACTTAGTGGAGTGGAGTGGGGTGGGGTGGGGTAGACTTGAGTAGGGCAGATTGGTGTGGGAAAGACTGTAGTAGAGTGCAGTGAGGTAGACTGGGTGGATCAGAGTAGGGTAGATTTGAGTGGGGTAAATTGAGGTGGAGTAGATTGAGGTGGGGTAGACAGAGATAGATTGAAGTGGGATGGATTGGGGTGGAGTAGATTGGACTTAAGTGGAGTGGGGTATACTGGAGTGGAGTAGATTGTAGTGAAGTGGGGTACACTGTGGTGGAGTGGGGTAGACTGTAGCGAAACGGGGTGAGATGGAGTGGTATAGATTTGGTTAGATTGGTGTAAAGTGAAGTGTGGTAAATTGGGGGTACATTGGGGTAGACTGGATAGGAGTGGAGTGGGGTGGACTGCAGTGGTGCGGAGTAGACTGGAAATGAGTGGATGGGTAGACTGAAGTGGAGTAAATTGAGGTAAGTGATGTGGAGTGGATGGGGCGTTGAGAGGAGGGGCATGATGTGTTGTGGAGTGAGTGGTATAGAGTGGAATGCTGTGGAGTTGTGAGGAATGTCAGAGTGTCTTAGAGTGGAGTGTCATAGAATGAAGTGGTGTGACTTAGACTGGAAGGGTTGGAGAGGAGTAGAGTGATGTACATTGGAGTGGAGTAAAGTGCAGTGTCGTAGTGTGGAGTATGCATGGTAGCACACCAACATCAGAGACAATTAATTGACAATTAATTGACAATTACATTGGCATCGATATACACACACGAACAATGCGCACAAACAATAATGTGTGGAAACATTATTACCTAGAGTATTGATGTGGTTTGGTTGAATTCAAATATTTGTTTCCACCACACTTCAGAATTACAAATAAATGTGCTTCGTTTTTACTTTCCTAATTCGAAATATATTCTGAATCATCAACATAGTTCATTTTTGTTGTGTGCTAGAAAAACATATAATCCTACATCCTCTCCTCTCACATGAGTGCTCAGCAGGATTGTTACGTAAATTGCCTCAATTTGAAGTTAGAGAAAGAAAAATAAACACTAAGCTACCTTGGAAGCCAGACCCTGACATTTGACCTCTGTCTTTAAATGCACAGCAAATGTGACAAGATAAGAACAAGATTTAAAGAACCGTTTATGAAAACAGAGTCCTCAGAAGGCTACAATAAGTAAGGGGATACAGTAAACAAGGAATGCTTATAAGAAAGACGAACTCAAGTGGGACAGCCTAATGCAAAAGAGCCAGCAAACAGAAAGCAAGCAACTGATTTACAAACCACAAAGCCAATAGTAAGCAATGGGTGAAATCCATTCCGTTGGAAAATTTCAAAATGCCCACAAGAAGTCGTGAGCAAATCAGACAGCTGCGCTGTCGGGTAGGCTTCGACCTAAAAAAGGCGACTGATTGTCAAGGGAAAGCAACTCAAGACCAAAAGACAACAATGCGTCATTGACACAGCATCCAAGAACAGTAATGTTTACTAAAAAAAAAAAAAAAAACTGTAAAGAGGCCATGCAGTGTAGAGTTAAGGTGGAAGATGACCACCTATGAGTGGTACAACTGGGCAAGGTAGTAAGGGATTGGGACTGGAAGTGTCACATGGGAAGGGAATGGGAAGCGAAATGACAAAGAACACCATCAGCCGTGAAGCATTACAATTGAAAGAGTTGGAAAGGATTATAAATGTGATAGTTTCACAGTAGACACCCACCTCTGTGATAACGGTGCCCCATCAATCGCAGAAAGGAAAGACAACACCACCAAATCCCCCAGACTATCACCATGTTATTCAGAAAATAGCTTGCAAAATATTAGATCATAAATCACTCTGAAATTTGTATTTAATTTTATAATCAACTGATTAGATCATGTAACGCTTACACAGCTTCCCTGGACTTGTCAAAACACTACACTGCTGGCCAAATGTTTAATATTATAAAAAGCATTGCTATATGCATACTTCTCGCTTAAACATTTAAGAAAGCTTGTACATACCCCAGTTTGAATAAAAAAATGTAAAGCAAGTAAAACCTTGGTGGGTTGAAGACATCTTGCAACAGAAGCATTTGCGTCAGACGTGCTGTTGTATAGCACAAATTATTAAAACTACAGGCAGCCAATTCCCAGAAGAAAGTAGGTGAGCTTTATAAAAAAAACACATTTATGCTTTATTCTTACATGGATAGTCAGAACAAGAATACAGCCTCAAAAGGAGAGCATTAAAATTTGCACACACTGTGGTGTGCACCATCACCTGGTAGTTAGGGGACTAATCCTGCCTCTGACTTATTGATCCATTTACAAGGTGAAGGACAGAGAAGTGTGCAACTGTGCGATACCACATTGCTCTAGTTGTCTCTCTAGGGTATCCACAGCAAGGCAAACTGGGCCTAACAGTGGTGTACATGATACTGGTCATCAAACAGTAGAAAGGAAGTTGTAACTAGGCTTACCTTAGGATGGAATTCTGATTAATTGCTCCATGGTGCTCTGATCTCTCAGGTACATTTCAATAGTCCTTTTTCGGTGGCAGACTGGGGAGACAACATCATGGTAGCTGAATTACACTTTATTCAGGGCTTTATGTGGGATGAAAAAGTGTGGGGGCGTGTCTCAAACAAAAAGGGTAATGGCTTTTGTAGATAAGGACTTGGCTTAAACATGTAAACTAAATTCCTGTGATTTGCATAGTGTGCCAACCAACCAGTATTTTGATTCCTCTCTGAGTTTTCTCAGATTGTATTCAGACATAGAATACAACTGACATACAGCTAAAACAACCCAGGACTATTGGCTTTTTCAACAGATGTTAGCTGTTCAAGTTAAATGAGTAACAACAACAATGTTGTAAATAATTAATACTGAAAATGTTTCAATTCTCAAACTGTGAGATTCTGAATTATACATTTGTGAGGCCTGTAGGTGTAGTAGTATTCAGTGTCTCACTCACTCCATTTATGTTGACTCACTCTAAAGACATGTATGCCCACTCTCGCTCCACATCTTGTCCATCTGTATTTCTTATGCCTCATATATTTTCTCTTCAGCACCGTCCTTTCACTCACTCCTGAATGCACTTTCTCATATCATTTTCACTATACCATCCCAGAAACACACAACATGCCCAGTCACCTGTAACCTCTGCAATTTCTTTTACTTTCGCCTAGTAAATGTTTCAACAACTATGTTCCTCCTTCACACACATCTGCACAGAATCACAACTGTAACTGGAATATGTGACCATTGCTCTGTGCGCTCTACAGAGATACCAAGGATTTGATAACTTTGTATTTTGAAGGCCATTTTGACCTTCTGACAGGCACTGAGAAACTTGCACTGCCTTCAGACAACTCCAGGGCTCCCCATCCTGGCTCGTTATGTTAAATGGTTTTCTAAAGCGCTTCATTACCCAAAAGGTATCTTGGTGCTGGTTTTGACGACAGGCAATAAAGTGAAATGACCCATGGACTACTACATGTTAAACAGCCAGGTTTTCAGAAGCTTCCTGAAAGCTACTAGATTTGCTGCCTCCTTAATATGCAGCCGGGAGCGTGTTCCAAACCTTTGTGGCTCCTAGTACAAAGCTCTTACCTCCCAAAGCTGCTCGCTTCAACCCAGGGAACACTGCGATTTTAGCTGAGGCTGAGCATAGGGCCCTGCCTGGGTGTACCATTCAAAACTGTTTTGTAAGAAAGCTGGGCCAAGACCGTGAAGTGCTTTGTAGGTGATGCAGAGTGCTCTGAAAGTAATTCTTTAGCTCATGGGAAGCCATTTTTTTTATAGAACCGGCTGCCAAATGGTGTTTAGGAGTCTTAAAAGGGAGTCTGGCTGCTGCATTCTGCAATAAGTATTGGGGGGGCCCCGTGTGAAAGACTTAATTGCAGTAGTCCAGCTTTGTCATAACCAATGAGGTAACAAGTGTTTTTTGAGGTGCAATGGAATTAAAGGTATAATCTTTTTTATGGTCTTCAGAGTGAAAAGGGTTGAGACGGTCATTACATTGGCATGGTCTGTTTAGGTAAGGTTGTCATCATCAATACTTCAAGTTTGCGAGTCTTCCTCACAAGAGTCGGTAGAGAGCCCATTTCCTGCAGCCAGGAGGTCGGGATCTAACAGGAAATTTGAGCTCCAAACAGTAAGACCTCAGTCTTTCCTGAGTTGAGCTTTAGGCAGTTCTTGTCCATCCATGAGTTAACAGCCTGTATGCAATCACAGAAAGTGGACCCTGTACCCTTGACATCGTTAGCTGGGGAGGTACCATCTGGGTCTCATCTGCTTACCATGTCAGTGAAAAACTGAAGGTTTTTATCAGGTCAACCAGTGGGATGACATAAATGTTAAAAAGGGGTGGGCTGAAAGAGGAACCCTGAGGGTCCTCACACGGAAGAAAGAAGGGTGTGAGGTAGTACCACCCAGGCAGACAGTCGTCTCGTGGCCCAAGAGGAAGGATTTCAATATCACCCAGGCTAAAGCAATGATCGCAATATTTCCTAGGTTGTCCAGCCCCAGCCCATGATTAACGGTATCAAAGGCTGTCGAGAGATCGAGCAGGATAAGGGCTGCCCCTTTCCCCTGGTCGACTGCCAACCTAACCTCTTTGGTTGCCTCGATCAGTGCCATCTCCGTGCTGTGGCCTCTACTGAAGACAAATTGAGGTGAGTATAGAAGTTTGTTACAGTGATTGTACTCATGAGGCTGACAGTTCATAATCTTTTTTTTGCTACTTAAGCAGGAAGAGGTAGGCAAGAGATGATGCGATTGTTGTTTGGATCTTTGGTTTCTGGAGTATCTTTCTTTAGGAATGGAAATACTGAGGCTTTCTTCCATAGGGATGGAAAAGTGCCATATTTGAACGTAAGATGAAAGACGGTCATGAGCATTAAGGCAATGCTCTCAGCTGCTAAATTAGGCACCCTCACGGATCCTTAGGGGAACCTGACGTGGTGGAACAGAGTATTCTGAAGACATCCTCCAAAGGAGGAGGGACAAACTCACTGAAAGTCTTCTGTTATAAACAAATGAAGGTGATTCAGTTCGAAGTATACACTGCTCAAGAGGAATATGCCATACAAAAAAATACAGAAACACAACACACTAGAAATCACTAGCACTCTTAAGAAATGTAAGATTAAGTAAAACAAACAAACTAAATCCCTGACATTGAGTGCCTTAACATTTATTGCATTCATCAGAAATCAATCAATCAGTTTTTTTGCCAGTAAAGTTAAGGACATGAATAGCGGGCCTGATATGGGCCAGTTTCCATGTCTGTTTGACGTTACTACTAGATCAGAGATCGTATCACTTGAAGTCCTAACTTTATACATAATAAGTTTAAACAGATGGGTTTTTGAACGTTTGACATAAATGTAGGGCAACTCAATTAAACATGACTTGTATATAAAACAGTGGCATGTGATACACTGATGTCAATTCACCAAACTGGTAAAGGATAGGATGTAACACACACTCTTTGATCCCAGATAGCATCATATACTTGACCCCTATCTCACCCTTAGGACCTCAACTGTGCTCCCCAGCCCGGGAGAAAGCAGGTGAAATATACCACACAGGAACCACAGTCAAACATTACTTTATTCTTTAGCATACACTCATGAATTGTTCATTACATCATACTTTCCCTTAGCTACACCTTAACACCTCCCCACACATCACGTACTTCCTGTTCAGAGTTTGCACACAACCACGAGGATTCTAGTGTGCGTAACATCAATATGTTACATCTCTCCCTTTGTTAAATAAAAATGTGTCAGACATCACTGAAATCACATTTCCTCAATTAGTTGGTGAGGAGCTGTCACTTATTTGCTGGTTCGGGTGATCTGGGATGATCAAGATAAACCATGATTAGGCAATGGTAACATAGGCTCAGGCACTTTAGCTGGACCTGCTGCTCAGTGCTCGGTAAGTTTTGTGGTAGGTGTTTAAAATGTGATGTGTCCCAAGTGATGGAATATCCAGAATGATGTATTGTCACCATATGTCCTTTGCACGCCACAATCTTTAACAGATCAACAGCCAAAAGGAGTGTCCGTTTTCAGTCTTAGTTTTTGCTTAACCAATATCCAGTCTCATTTGTCAAAAACTGTCTCCTGGGCACAGCGACGCTAATCCGCGTATTTTTTCATTTTTCTTTTCCAAGCCCAGTCGGCATCTCAGATCTTGTCAGAATCCACGGATTGGTCCAGGGTCCAATGAGGTAGTTTTGTTCTGAAGGCTCTTCCAAATGGCAAGGTGACTTGACTCTCACCAGTTGTGGAGTGAGGAGCTGATCGATAGGTCCAGAGGGCCTGACACATGGTTTAGTTCAGACCGATTCCATCCATGGATACTCACTGACTGACACTGGAGGGTGCCCATGAATCGTTCAACTATGCCACTGGCTTGGGGTCGTAGGTGTGTACTCTTTTTGACGTTGAGTCAGCCGAGAAATTCTTTGAACTCTTTTCTAATATAGGGTGGGCCATTGTCAGGTTTGAGGGTCTGTAAAAATTTTATCAAGCCGTTCTATGACTCTGTCATGGGGTGTCAAAGATAGGTATTCCACCAAAAGAAAATGGAAATATTTGTTTATGACTACCATGTGATGGTGTCCATTTCATAAAGGCCTAAAATGTCAACTGCAATTCTCAGTGGGTGTTGTGTCACCTTTGGGGACAAACAAGTGCAAATGTAGCATGCCTTCAGCTCCTTCTAGACTCGCTCATCTAGCTGAGGGAACCACACTCAATCTCTTAACAGTCTTTTGGTGGTTACAACTCCAGAGGGCCCTTCATAGACCAGATCAATGACCCGCTGTGTTGGGCTTGCAGATATGACTAGACTCAAGCCTCATAGTATTACGCCTTCTTGGGTGACTGCTAAATCATCCTGTACATTTTTGAACTTTTGGAATTCTACATCATCGGCATGGGGCTGGGTACTTCTCTTCCATGACTGAGTGCTAATCAGTTCTTTGATTATGTTCATGCCTTTATCTGCATTGGTGGCAGCAATGATTTGTTCCACAGACAGAGCCACTGATGTGCTGGATGTCACAATAAAGTTGAGATCTGCTTCAGCTGTTTTGGATGTCGAACTGGGACGATGGAGCAGCAGCAGTGAAAAGTAATCTGATGGGTTTTGATCCTTCCATGGTTTGTGCATAATCTCGTAGTCCTATTCTTGCAGTCTTAACCCCCCACCTCTCAACGCGAAGGGACATCTTAGCCTTGGGGTTCCATAAACTGTAAGCAACACCAAGCAATTCGTGATGACAGTGAATATTTTTCCATAGAGGAATAAATGATAATATTCGAAGGCCCATTCCACAGCCAGACTCTCTTTCCGTGGCTGAGAATAAGCATGTTCTGTATCAGACAGGCATCAAGTGGCATAGGCGAGGATGTGTCTCTGAGCATTCGGATGGCCACTGTGTTGAGCAAACATTGCCACTAGCCCTACCGGGCTTGCATCCACTGTTATTTCGGTAGGTAAACTGGGATCAAAGAAGGCCATTTCCCTTGAATTCAAAGTCGCTGTAGGAGGCTGGCTCAGTTTACGGTGTACACCTATGGTGTGGCACCCTATGCTGAGTCCAGGCAACCCTTAGTGATAGTGATTAGGTGTCCAGATAGCAAAAGCTCTCTAGGGGTATCTGAAGCGAGCAACTGAAGCTTATCCAGGAGGAATGTAAAGCACTTGCAATACCACAGTAGTCAGACAGTAACTCACTCACAAGAAAGACCCACACAAGTGTTGCAAAAAAAAAAAAAAAAAAAAAGAAGGATACTTTATTACAGCAATACTACTACACTAGCATTGATATATCTCCCTTTGGAAGTATCTCAACACCAAATAATGAATAGAAATAGCACAAAAAAGCACAGGGTCCTATGAGTGGGCCAAACCAAATACTAAAGAAGCAATTGCAAATCAATAGGTCTCGCATTTTCTCAGTTAGAGCTACTGGTGTTGTAAATTCCTAACTGGAGTTTTCTTGCCACATAAATTGAAAATGAAAAGTAAAACATTAGTTGACATTAGCGATCCGATTCAAAGCGCCATAGCCACCATGAGCATGAGCACGAAGGAGAGACACAAAAAAAAAAAAGACGTTTGGTCACAGTCAAACATATCGCAATTGTGCAATTATCCATGTAACATGCAGGGGAATAAAAAAACCTACCCAAGGATAGACAAACGTAAAGCATTTACCAATGATAACAAAGGATTTTTGAAAGGCAAGCCCACGAACGAGTGAAAGTGATGGGCATGTGGTAGGCATGGTTAAAAGCCCACAATAGTTACAACAGGTCAAAGCACTTGCGCACTCGACCTAAAAAGTGGAATGTGAAATAGTGACCCCAACCAAAGCAAGGTTGGTAGTTAGCTAGGGGCAGAAAGAAACAGCAGAGGTAAGTACAGTAATTCTCCCCAGCAACCAGGAGCAAGGTAGTTACCCACCCATAGGCTAACACATGAAGTAGTGGTTGGAATTCAAGAGCTTTCCCAGTGGACCCCGAGGAAAACGGCAGACAAGAGTAAGGATGAATAGTGCCCCTACCCTAGGGTACCCGGAAGACAGGAGTATCTCCATTAGGGAACCGGAAGCAGAGGGGAGAAGGGACCCTCTCAGAGGTCAGTGGATGCCTCAGATTGTCCAGCTGCTGTCACGACCCGTGGACCAGGCCGGTAGAACCCCGGGACGGATTCCAGACGTGGAGGAGCTGAAAAGGGAGCGGACAGACACCAGCACCTTTGAAGATGCCCAGGTGGTTCAGGTGGCAATGCCCACCTTCCCAGAGGTGATGTTCATACAAGTCAGTGGAAGAAGTACAGCTGTGGGTTCCAGGAGCTGCAGAAGATCCCAGGATTCGCCTACGAGCTGTCCCTCAACAGACGCCAGACTGAAGGAGGGTCAGTGACCGGCCAAGTCACCAACAAGCACTAGCAAATGCAAACAGGAGCTGAAGAAGTATTTGCAAAGTTTTGGGGACCAGCAAGGTCCAGGAGACTCTACCCTTGAGGAGGAGCCAGGGCTGGCCTCAGCACGCAGGAAGGCCAGCAGAGGTCGATGGCACCCCCACAAGTGACCCACATGCGATGGACACAGGGAGTCACAAGGAGACGTCAGTAGCAGAAGAAAACAGAAGTCCCACATCACAGAAGTTGCAGGACAGGGGCTGATCTTAGAGTTACAAAGTGCTGGAAGCCGGGCTTCTTAATGCCTGGAGATCTCCTGAAGGAAGAGTCAACAAGCCTTAGAAGTGCAACAGTCGTGGTGCACAGCAGTTCCAGTCCACTGGCAGAAGCAGAGACCCACAGTCTCACAAGTTGGTTAGAAGACAAACAGGACCCAGAGGAAGCCACAGACTCAGCGCCTGTGAAGCAGAGTCTTCAGATGTCTGTGGGACAGAAGACCCCACCAGCCGGTTGACGTTGTCCTGAGGTGCCTGTGGATGCAGGAGAGTGACTCCTTCACTCCAAGAGAGATTCATTCATGCTTCCAGGGGCAAACAGAGTCCCTGTGACCCTAAAGGATACACAGCCTTGAATGTTGTAGAATTCTTGCAGGATCGAGAGAAACAATGTTGCAATGGGAACCTTCCCACCAGAAGCAGGCATGTTTCTGTTCCCAAGCAGACCAGCAGCGGTTCCAGAAGCCAGGAGCAGAAGATGTCTTGCAGAGAGCTCCTTGGAAAGTCTTCCTTGACGAATCTGAGGACCCTCCCACAGGGGAGGCCTTAAGTAACCCTAAAAGGGGGTTGGTCACTCTCTGAAGTGACCCACCAATCAGGTGGGGTCAGGGACATCATCTACTTGGCCTAACCAGTCAGATTATTCCAGGTACCTCTGCCCATCTTGTCTGCAAGATGGCAGAGTCAAGTGGCCACCTGGCAGAGCTCTGTGCACCTCCCTAGGAGAGGAGCTGTACAGGGGGGTGGGTCACTCCCCTGCCCATTGTGTAGTTTCGTGCCAGAGAGGGAACCAGGGGTTCCTGAACTGGTGCAAACCAGATTATGCAAGGAGGGCAACAAAGGTCCCCTTCAAAGCAGTCTGGTGGCGCTCAGAGGCCACCCCACCCCAGCCCTTAGACACCTAATTTACAGGGGGAGGTGGAAACACCTCTCACTTGCAGGAAATCCTTTGTTCTGCCTATCCGGCGCAAGCCAGGCTCACCAACAGGTGAGCAAAACAGTGTATGGGGTCAGCAGCGACGTGGGCTGGCAGTTAGACCCTCTAAGGCTGCACAGGCAGAACTGGGGGATCCTCTAAGGAACGCCTTGAGTACATGGTATCATGCAACTAACAATGGAATTAGTGTAGTTGCATGATTCCAACTTGTTTGATACCAAACATACCTAGATTTGGAGAAGCCATTATGTAGTTGGACCAGTCGTGTTGACCAGTGTCCACTACATACCTTAAGATGGCTTCCCTGCACTTACAAAGACCAGAGAATCGAGTCTGGGGTTTTCAGTGGTACCCTGCTCATGCAAGGGTACCCTTACACTTAGGGACATGCACTCTGCCCTTGGGCTGAAGGGCCTACCAGAGGGGTGACATAGTGTCTAAGTGCAGTGACTAGGTTCAGTGGTGGAAGGGGGCATGCACCATTTCATGAAGGCTCGAATGGCAAACTGTGACACAGTGATAGAGTTTACATGGGCTCCCATGGGGAGCACAATATGTGCTGCGGCCCAAGGGAGACTACTGGTGTACCAATGCCCTGGGTACCCAAGCACCATGTACTAGGGACTTACATGGGTGCACCAGTAGGCTAATTGTGGGTGTAAATAGTTTACTAGCAACCAAATTTAGAGGAGACAGCACAGTAACTAGGGTCCTGATTAGCAGGATCACAGTGAACAACAGTCTAAACACACTGACGTCAGGCAAAAAGTGGGGGTAACTATGCTAAAAAAGATGGAGTTTTCTTACAGTTGCATGTTTAGTGTCTGAATCTCTGGTTACATACCAGAGACCACTGGAACAGTACATTTCGATTTGCCAAGTCTCTCTAAGGGGCAGTCCCGGTAGTAAAACTGCGAATGTATCTTGAGCAATAACTTTGTTTGCCTGCGCATATCAACACAAATGCGCACGACTCCGTTACTGTCCTTTTTTAATGCTACTCCTATGGCCGAAACCTATGATGTGGTGCCTGTTGAATGATCGATAATGTCATGTTTTAAGAAGGCTTCAAACTCTTTCTCAACAGCTTCTTGAAGATGAAAAGCAACATTTGCACAGTCGCTGAGCAACAGGGCTAACAACTTCATTAATATGAAGCTGTACTTTATTTTTCTTGAACACGAATCAGACTGAGCACAAAGGTTATAGTTGAGGGATATCAATCCCATGTCAGCAACAGTGGCAAAACTGAGTAAACAGGCACCGGACAAAGTCCCTTGTAAAACATGAATTGTGTCTCACACCAATATGTTTTTGCATTGCTTTGTCACTAAGAATGACCCTTCACTTAGTAATGGATCAGAAGCATTCCAGGTATACACCTTCTTGCCTGATGGAGCGAGGCAAGGCACAGGGGATTGGCTGTTAAACTTTTCTACTGGCATGATGTTAATTGACACATCAATGTCCATGATAAAAGTTTTTGGATGATTGTTCACTTTCAACTTGATTTTGGGACAGTGTTCAAATGATGTTTGACGCACTTTCAAATGCTCATCATTAGACTGGCTTCATGCAATCAACAAAGGCTAACATAGGTCAATATATATACGTAACGTATCATAGTTCATCTTACTACCTTGTAAAGTGACAGAGTGTATACCTCTGTTTTCCTACATGGGCTTCTGAGTCAGAGTGGGTTATGGCAAGTGCCCAGCTGTGACCTCAGGACTCTCCTTGCTTGAACACAATTCGGGACAAAAGTAATTGTTGCTTGGCACAGCACACACAAAGATGTACAGGTTAAGTGTTCCAGTATCTCCCATTGCAAAAACAACAATTGGAAACAGCCCTGACTTGAGGATAACAACCAGGACCAGACCACACCACGCAGCCACCGATTCCTGTGGAAGAAGAACAGAGACTTGCACATTGATGCAGGGCTACTTATAAGCAATACAATAGTGCACAGCACACAGGCCCGGTTGTAGTGGGTGGGCCAGGCCCATCCAAACATGACCTTTGGCCCTGCCAGTCAGGGTAGAAATGAAAATGCAAAATACACCTGTTAAGTTCTGTGTTGCTGCAGAACGCTGTAGTGGTTTCCAGTTCCTGATTACTGTTACTGGAGTTGCGTGATGGGGCCAAGATCTCTGTTTCAAAGGAGACACATTTTAGAGAGGTGGTCTTTGTCTCCACTTACAAGTAACCGGTACATTATGGGTAAGGCGAGGAGAGTAAACCTGTTCCTCTCTTCGGGTGATCTGGAATTCTACATGGAGGGGCTGATACCTTTCCCACAGAAAAATACTGTTTATTCACATTTTAACCATTTAACCTCCATGGACGTAATGGTTACGTCCGTGGCTGCGCCCCTGAGGCGCCATGGATGTAACCATTACGTCCAGGTACCGGCCTTCGGGAGAAGCGCTAGCACTCACCGGAGGGCCACCTCCCATCCCCCCAGGGCAGGAGTGGAAGGGGAAATTGCTTCCTCTTCCACCCCGACCCCCCCAGTGACGTCTGATGACATCAGCACGCAATCGCATACTGACCTCATCAGAGGTCACCTCCAATCGCTCTGGAAGCATACTTTCAGCGCAATGCAGAAGAGAAATGCTTAACGTTTCTCTTCCGCTCGGAAGGAGGGGGCCGGCAGAGGCATGAAAGGAAAGGAAAGGAAAGGCCTTTCCTTTCCTTCCATGTCTCTGCAAGCATTTCTGCTGCCCGATCGTGGTGCGATCGGGCAGCAGAAATGGCCACTAGACACCAGAGATTTTTTTTATTTAGGTGATTGTTAAGAGGGGAGCGGCCCCTTTGGCAAGGGCCTCTCCCCAGGGGGTCAAATCATTTTTAACCCATTACTTACTGCCCTCCTGGGGGCAGATCGCCCTATCTGCCCTGGGTGGGGGGGGGGGGGAAGGGGGCAGAAAACCCCTAGACACCATGGATAAAAAAAAAATCGATTTTTTTTTTATATATATGTGGGGAGCGACCCCCTTAGGCAAGGGTCGCTCCTTGGGGGGCCAAATTATTTTTAGGCCACCAGGGAATTTTTTTTCTTTATACTTACGCATAAGGGGAGCAGCCCCTTGGGCAAGTGCCGCTCCCCGGTTGGGGGGGTGAGGGGAGGCAAAATATTTTTAGGCCTTTTCTACCCCCCACCCTCCGGGAGGCAGATCGGCCTAATATAATTAGGTTTTTCTGCCCTTAGGGGGGGCAGAAAACTCTAGACACCAGGGATATGTATTTCTTTTAATTTACTTTATGTTATTATGTATGGGGAGTAACCCTAGGGGGCAAATTGTATTTAGGCCATTTCTGCCCCCCTTGGGGGCAGATAGGCCTATTTTTGTTAGGCAGAAACCACTAGACATCAGGGACTGGTGTGTGTGTTTTGTTTGGGGGGCAACCCTTTGGGCAAGGGTCACTCTCCATGGGGCAGATTACTGTTGGCCAGATTGGCCTATTTTGGAAGGCCCAACTGCCCCCAAGGGGGGCAGAAAGCCCATTAGAGACCAGGGAAGATTTTTTTTCAAAATAAGAGGATGGAGGTATGGCCATACCCCCCCCCCCCCCCTATAAATGGGGCAATTGGGCAATTACCCCCGATCCACACCTCGGGGGAGGGGTAAGAAAAACTAGGAATTGCCTGGGAATTTAAAAAAAACAAATAGTGGGGAGGTGGCTACAAACCAGTATCTGCCTGGTTATGCCCCCACCCCAACTGAAGGGAGTAGCAGTCTTTCAGCTCTTCCCCCGCACACTAAAACATCTTATCCCATGGCAAGCAAGAGGACATTTGATTATTTGGGGTTTGGTTTTACATTTGGGCCATAAGAGGTTGGCTAACTCTCAAAATTGTCCCACTTGGAATGGTGAGGGCTGTTCTTTCTTGCCTTTGGGACCCCGCCATGTAGAAAAATCCACAAGACCTAGACACATCTGAAAACTAAACATCTGGTTGATTCCAGGGTGGTGTGCTTCACATGCACCCCACACCATTTTCTTACCCACAATGCCCTGCAAACCTCCAACTTTGCTGGAAATCACACATTTTTCCCACATTTTTGTGATGGGACCTTCTGGAATCTGCAGGAACCCACAAAATTCCCACCACCCAACATTGTCTCATATATACCGATAAAAATTCTGCTTCTCTTGTCAGCCTAAAAATGATTTTTCAAAACTGCCCTTTTGGACCCGCTTTGGTTCCCCCTCAATTTCGACAGGTTTTTGGCTCTTCCCTGTCACAGGCACTTGGTCCACCTACACAAGTGAGGTATCATTTTTACCGGGAGGCTGAGGGGAACGTTGGGTGGTAGGAAATTTGTCCTGGTGCGGTGAACAACACAGACATGTGGGAAAAATGTGATTTTTGTTTTTTTTTAGCTAATTTGAGGTTTGCTGAGGATTCTGGGTGAGAAAACATTGGGGGATCCACGCAAGTCACACCTCCCTGGACTCCCTCGGGTGTCTAGTTTCAGAAATGTCTGGTTTTGGTAGGTTTGCCTAAATGGCTGCTGAGCCCAGGACCAAAAACGCAGGTGCCCCCCCTCACGCAAAAACAGGTCATTTTGTATTTGATAATTTTGATTTGTCCAGATAGTGTTTTAGGACATTTCCTGTAAACCTGATGAGAGCCCCACAAGTCACCCCATCTTGGATTCTCCTAGATGTCTAGTTTTCAAAAATGTGCAGGTTTGCTAGGTTTCCCAAAGTGCCGGCTGAGCTAGAGGCCAAACTCCACAGCTAGGCACTTTGCAAAAAACAGCTGTTTTCTTTAGGAAAATGTGATGTGTCCACGTTGTGTTTTAGGACATTTCCTGTCGCGGACGCTAGGCCTACCCAAAAAGTGAGGTACCTTTTTTATCAGGAGACTTGAGGGAACGCTGGGTGGAAGGAAATTTGTGGCTCGTCTAAGATTCCAGAACTTTCTGTCACCGAAATGAGAGGAAAATGTGTTTTTTTGCCAAATTTTGAGGTTTGCACAGGATTCTGGGTAACAGAACCTGATGAGAGCCCCACAAGTCACCCCATCTTGGATTCCCCTAGGTGTTTAGTTTTCAAAAATGCGCAGGTTTGGTAGGTTTCCTAGGTGTCGGCTGAGCTTGAGGCCAAAATCTACAGCCAGGCACTTTGCAAAAAACATGTCAGATTTCAATGTAAAAATGTGATGCGTCCATGTTGCATTTCCTGTCGCGAGCATTAGGCCTACCCACGCAAGTGAGGTACCATTTGTATCGGGAGACTTGGGGGAACACAGAATAGCAAAACAAGTGTTATTGCTCCTTGTCTTTCTCTTCATTTTTTACTTCCAAATGTAAGACAGTGTGTAAAAAGACATCAATTTGAGAAATGCCCAGTAATTCACATGCTAGTATGGGCACCCTGGAATTCAGAGATGTGCAAATAACCACTGCTTCTCCACACCTTATCTTGTGCCCATTTTGGAAATACAAAGGTTTTTTTGATACCTATTTTTCACTCTTTATATTTCAGCAAATGAATTGCTGTATACCCGGTACAGAATGAAAACCCATTGCAAGGTGCAGCTCATTTATAGGCTCTGGGTACCTAGGGCTCTTGATGCACCTATACGCCCTATGTATCCCCGCAACCAGAAGAGTCCAGCAGACGTTACAGTATATTGCTTTAAAAAAATCTGACATCGCAGGAAAAAGTTACAGAGTAAAACGTGGAGAAAAATGGCTATTTTTTCCACCTCAAATTCAATATTGTTTTATTCCAGCTGTTATTTTCTGTAGGAAACCCTTGTAGGATCTCACAAATCACTCCTTGCTGAATTGAGAATGTTGTCTACTTTTCAGAAATATTTAGCTTTCTGGGATCCAGCATTGGCTTCACACCCCTTTCTGTCACTTAACTGGAAGGAGGCTGGAAGCACAAAAAATAGTAAAAATGGGGTATGTCACAGTAAAATGCCAAAATTGTGTTGAAAAATTGGATTTGCCGATTCAAGTCTGCCTGTTCCTGAAAGCTGGGAAGATGGTGATTTTAGCACCGCAAACCCTTTGTTGATGCCATTTTCACAGAAAAAAAAACAAGCCTTCTTCTGCAGCCCTTTTTTTCCCCATTTTTTTAAACAAATTTTTTGCTGTATTTTGGCTAATTTCCTGGTCTCCTTTAGGGGAACCCACAAAGTCTGGGTACCTCTAGAATCCCTATGATGTTGGGGAAAAAAAGGACGCAAATGTGGCATGGGTAGCTTATGTGGACAAAAGGTATGAGGGCCTAAGTGCGAACTGCCCCAAACAGCCAAAAAAAGGCTTGGCACCAGAGGGGGAAAAGGCCTGGCAGCGAAGGGGTTAAGGTTCTGCAAAGGCTCAGGCATGATCCATAAATAAAACAATGTAAAAGAGTTTGTTTTTTGCTTAAAACATTCCCTTTCCGACTTTGTTTACTTTAACTAATAAGGTATAAATGTGCAACTGCAAACACATTTTAAAGTACGTTCTTCTTATCTTTACTGTAATGGAAAAAGGGGAAAACATACTAGTCTTGGGTAATTTTAATAATTTTTCTACTAATCGGGACAATACAATTTCAGCGAGGCCTGCATAGACTAGAGGAGGTAAGACCCCTAAATGTTTGCATTTTGAGCTGCTGGACATAGACTTTGAGGCTTTTATCGGTTTTACAGAAATGGGATACTTTGGGGGAAGTTTGGGGATGTTGGTGTGAGGAGTGAGGGACCCTTGTAAGCAGACAACAAGAGATTCCAGGTGTAGCAAGCACAGTGGCTCCAGGGCCCAGAGGCAAGAGGGAGCCCCAGAACCCTGATTACTGCAGTATTTCACAATTCACACAGGGGGCTCATTTTCTCCATTGCACTACGACCCATGAGACCAGATACCAGGGATGAAAACTCTTTGAAGTGAGACTTTTTATGTTTTGTTTTTTGTTTCATATTGCAGTCGAACACTAACTTCTTCCTAAACTATTGGAGGTCTTGTGATGTGAGAACACAGTGCACCTTTTTAAGACTGTAGTGGATTTGGTAGACCGGTGTGGTAAGATTACCTGGCGCTGATGGAGTAAGACCATTTCTAGTGGCATAACACAATGATGGGGTCCCGTCTGCAGAATGTGTAGAGGGACCCCTGAGCCTCCTGTATCTGACATTTTCTATATTAATTGGATTTGGGATGAATGAACCCCTCTGTAGGGTTAGGGGCTCCCCTGTACCACGTGGGATACAGGGGCCTGTGTTACACCCTTGATCACTCTAAGCTATAACCAATCGAGAAATATGCAGAACGTAGGTGCAGAGGGACACCACACTCAAAATTTAAGATACAAGTTGAAAAGTTTGACACACCGCTATAAGTATATCAGACCGATTCTAATCAGATCCTTTGGCCTAGGACTGGTGAAAATGCACAGATCATGTAATGGAGAATTAGTATTTGTCACTTGCATGTAATTCTATGTGGGAGGTGGTTGTCGAGTCTGGAAGAAGGAGCGAAGTTCCTGCTTAGGGGCATAGGGCTTGACCTCCTGCGGTAAGTGGCAAGCAACTTGTATGAAATAGGCAAACACCCTAAAGTTGAAGTAGGCCAACCTGTGGGCCAGTTGCAGAACTGTTGCTTGTGGTGAGGACTTACATGGCATCCTGAGTCTCAAAGGATAGGAGTTCTTCTGAGCTAGATCGTGGTTAATATGTAGATTTCTGCTATGTTAATCTACTCTTGCGCACCTTCCTTGCTCCTTTTACTCAGTAGTCTGAGATGCATTTCCAAGTAATACTTTGTCCCCGAACTCCTGTAGGAAAGGAAGACCGCAACCCAGACAGGTGGCAGTTGGAATCCCAATTCCAGCAGTCCTGCCTAGGCCCCATCCCATTTAGGAAGCTTTCTCCCATGGAAATCTAAAGGTATCCGAAGCAATTATCTGTGTGTAGGATGACAACTTCCCTCCATGTAATCACAGATATTGCTTCTAATCCTACACTTTAAACTCACAAATCATTAGTATTCGTTTTTGTCGCATTCATTTGATAGAACCAAACTAAGACTACAACCCACAACATTCTTAGACCATTGCCCACACATAAACCCTAAAATCAAACTTACATTCCTTACCACCCCATCTCTAAACCCTAAAATTACCCTTAACTCAATTTACCACTATTTACCCCGCACCCTAAAGCCATACTTTCCCCCGATATACTTATTGAATTTACATATTCTTAGCACACGTGGAAAAGGCGGATGCATGATAACAGCGTGTGTGGTAAAGGCTTCTTTGTAAAGGCAGTATTGTAACGGTATTTTCCCAAGAAAGATGAGAAATTTTGCAATTAAAGCTATCTTCCTATGCTGTCAGCTACGTCACTATAATGAGTGTAGGTATCAGGCCATAGGCTGCAGTTTGGTACTTACCCCTCATATAACCCATCTGTAAAGGGATACCGTAATACAGAGTGTATTATATTGCTTGACACTGGGCAGAGGACGGCCATACTAGTAACGCCCTGTATCTGGTGCAACCATTAAGCTGCACATCTGTCGTTCATGGGTGGATGCATACTGTGTATATGCTGGCTGCCTGTAACCTTTTTATGCGTTGATTGCTTCTCTGCTTCTGCTAGTTGGACCCAAAGCCAATTATCTATAATGCCCATAACAAGCTCATGTCCATGCTATACATTCCTCTTGCTTCTGCATGGAACCTAGACAGATCTACTGTGGCTGCCTGTAACTGGTGCACTCCTTTGGATCTCTGGTCATCACTGCTTGATGAGCTCAAGATTATTTGCCATGGCTGGTATGTATAGAGTACATGTCTGCTGGGCGCTCGCCTAATCTGGGAGAACTATACAGTGGTATAACAGGACTGTTGTTATCACAAGCATGTCGTTTATCACTCATCTGTTGTGGCTAGGTGGATCCTAAAGTGGCCTCCTCAATCAGATATTGTAAATTGTACGTATTACATCTCTCAATCCTTCCTGATATTATACATCGAGTTAATTACTATCAAGTTTCCCAGATCTGTGCATGACTAATCAGCCCAGTCCCGTTTTTTTTCTTAAAATTCTGGGACTTGTTGTTCTATTTTTAAATTAGGTTAAATAAGAATACAAGTCCCAGAATACAATTCAGAAACAAAACTGGACTGGCTTTGTTAGCATGGACCTTAGAAACTTGGAAGTCATGCTAATTGTAGAGAAAAGAAGATAAGAGCATTACTCTGATAACTCACGCACAATAACTTAGGACTCCCCATTACGATACAATGCACCACTCTTTCAACTCAGAACTCCCCTGACAGGAACATTTTGAAAACCATATTATTAACATAAAACTGAACAAACATACCTACGACAGTGTCAGTCCTTATGAACTATACAGAGACATATGCAAATCAATGAACCTACAGATTGCTAAATCAGAATGCCGTGGATTGGAGGGGAGTTAAAAATGATGTCCTGTATAACACATTCAGTTAATTACTAAAGCTGCATATCCCCCCTCATTTGGGAATTTATAAATCCAGGCTTTTATGTTAAAGTCAATGTGCAACGTACACATTTTTGCTATTACTTTCAGGTAACCTTCTACATCCTCTGTATAAACACAGAATCTATGCTTTGTATCAAGGGGCCTGTTTGGAAGTAGATATGATGTAATCAAGGGGTTTTCGTCTCCCTCCAGAAGCGACAAAAATTTAGCCCGTCACTGCTCTCGAATGCTCCCATGGCCCATCCAGATACAAATTCCATGAGCCGGGCCTGACTGCAAACGCTGCTTGTGACATTCCCTCAATGAACCGGCTGAGTTCATTAGAAGAACAAGCAGAAGAGAAGCATTATTTCAAACTCGTAAACCATCATATGCAGTAAATCACCTGATAGAGCAACAATTTTTTTTTCATACACTGCCCGATTCCGAAAGTACATATGTCTGGCACTTTCGTCGTAAGCACAATACATATAGATTGAATATGGACATCTATTGAGATATGTGTGCTTTTCCTAGTAGACATGCATTAGTGAGAAAACACACCTGCTCCTGCACACCACGAGCATCCAAACTCCTACTGTGGGTCGCCTAGACCTGTACTGCTGCCGCTGCAGACACCCCTTCGAGTCACCCCGTCGTGGCGGTTACGGGCGGATCCAAGCACGACAGGAGATGGGAAAGTGCTGGTGGCAGGAGCTACATTTGTGTGCACAAATCCCGTGCCCACTGAGCTGCCCAGCAGCACAGGTTGGGGCTTGGCACCACCCCAGCGTGAAGCCCCAGTGCCAAGCCTGGCGGGTTTGACAGAGGATCTCAAGAGTTAACCCACGTGCTGACGCTCTTAGAGGCCGGGTGGCTCTCGGTACACATGGCGCCAAAGCGCTGCTCAGGGGCGGGCCACATTGCAGAAAGAAGGCAGACTTTGGGAATAAACTGTTCGCTGGTGTTGACAGGGTCGACGTTTGTTCAGCCTGGATGTAAGTCAGTTGATGGTGGAAGTGAAAGATATTTGGAAAACTCCTTCAAGCCCAAACTGTAATGAAGTTCTTACCCCCAAAAAGCAATCCACAACTACCCCCCAGGTCCCTCTAGTCCTCGTCCCATTCCTCTCAAAGTGTGACATGAGGGGAGCCGCTCTGACCCCCCTCCTATCTTGGTTTATGTGTTTGACCTCTGGGTCACGTGTTGGTGCATATAAATAAAGCGTGGCCAGTGGGTGGGGGAAATAAGACAGGAGGATAGAGGCAGAGTGAGTACGACCTGCTGCGCCACAGAACCACAACCTGTGTGTTCTATTATTACCGGACCAGAGCCAGCGTACTGCGTAGTGTGTCGACTCTACATTTTGGCAACCAGGGAGTCAATCAATCAATAAATTTAAAAAGCGTACTAGTACCCGTTAGGGTTTCAAGGCGCTAGGGGGGGGGCGCTGCTACTGGTTGAAGAGCCAGGTCTTGAGGAGTCTCCTGAAGGTGAGTAGGTCCTGGGTCAGTCGTAGGTTGGTAGGGAGGGTTTTCCATGTATTGGCTGTGAGGTAGGAGAAGGATCTGCCTCCGGATGTCTTTCGTGGATGCGGGGGACGGTGGCGAGTGCGAGGTCTGTGGAGCGGAGCTGTCGGGTGGGGGTGTAGAAGTTGAGTCTGTCGTTGAGGTAAGCAGGTCCGGTGTTGTGGAGTGCTTTGTGTGCGTGGGTGAGGAGCTTGAAAGTGATCCTCTTGTCCACAGGGAGCCAGTGGAGTTTTCTCAGGTGGGGAGTGATGTGGTTGCGGCGAGGTACGTTGAGGATCAGTCGGGCGGATGCGTTTTGGATGTGTTGGACGCATCGTAGGTGTTTTGTCGGGATGCCTGTGTAAAGTGCGTTGCCGTAGTCTAGCCTGCTGCTGACGAGGGCCTGTGTTACTGTTTTCCTTGTGTCTGTTGGGATCCATTTGTAGATCCTGTGGAGCATGCGGAGAGTGTTGTCGCAGGAGGAGGAGACTGCGTTGACCTGTTTTGACATGGAGGGGGAAGAGTCGAGGATGAATCCCAGATTGTGTGTGTGGTCGGTCGGTGTAGGTGGGGTTCCTAGAGGTGTTGGCCACCAGGAGTCGTCCCAGGTGGAGGGGTTGGGTCCGAAGATGAGGACCTCCGTCTTCTCTGAGTTCAGTTTCAGGCGGCTGTTTCTCATCCATTCGGCAACGGCCCACATTCCCTCGTGGAGGTTGGACTTTGCGGTGTGTGGGTCCTAGGTGAGGGAGAGGATGAGCTGGGTGTCGTCGGTGTAGGAGATGATGTTGAGGTTGTAACGGCGGGCTACTTGGGCGAGGGGTGCCATGTAGATGTTGAATAATGTTGGGCTGAGGGGTGAGCCCTGGGGTACGCCGCTGATGATTTTGGTGGCTCTGGAGCGGAAGGGGGGGGAGGCGGACTCTCTGGGTTCTGTCGGAGAGGAAGGATGTAGTCCATTCGAGGGCTTTCTCTTGTATTCCGGCTTCGATGAGGCGGGTTCTCAGAGTGTGATGGCATTCCGTGTCGAAGGCGGCTGATAGGTCCAGGAGGATGAGGGCTGATGTTTCGCCGTTATCCATTTGGCGTCTGATGTCGTCTGTGGCGGCGAGGAGTGCGGTCTCGGTGCTATGATTTTGTCGGAAGCCAGATTGGGAGGGGTCCAGGATGTTGTTGTCTTCAAGATGGCGAGTCAGTTGTACGTTGCCGATTTTTTGTATGACCTTGGCAGGGAACGGGAGCAGGGAGATGGGTCTGAAGTTCTTTAGGTCCTGGGGGTCTGCTTTTGGTTTCTTAAGGAGAGGGTTGATTTGGACGTGTTTCCAGCTTTCAGGGAATGTTGTTGTTTCGCAGGAGATGTTGATTACCTTCTGTAGTTGGGAAGCGATGGCTGCATCTGCTTTGTTGTACACGTGGTGAGGGCAGGGGTCTGATGGTGATCCGGAGTGTATGGAGTTCATGATTTTGCGTGTCTCGGTGTCGCTGACGTTGGTCCAGGCGTTTAGGCGATTGGCGCGGGTGGTGTTAGCCGGGGTGGTGCCTGGCGTGGTGGGGGCGGCTGTGGTATTGAAGCTGTCGTGGATGTCGGTAATCTTTTGGTGGAAGTAGGTGGCAAGAGAGTCGCAGAGTTCTTGTGAGCGTGGAATGTCGTTGATGTGGCGCTGGGGTTGGAGAGTCCCTTCACTATGGTGAAGAGCTCTTTGCTGTCGGGTGCGTTGAAATCTAGGCGGTCTTTGAAGGAGGATCTTTTGGCTAGTCTGATTAGTTGGTGGTGTCTGCGGGTGGCGTCTTTGTGGGCCGTGAGGCTATCAGGTGTGTGTTCGGAGAGCCATTTATTCTTGAGTTTCCGGCAGATACGCTTGGAGGTCTGGAGCTCTTCGGTGAACCAGGTGGCTTTCTTGGTGACTTGGTTGTGGGTGGACTTCATGAGTGGTGCGAGGGAGTTGGTGCAGTCGTTGATCCACTGTCTGAGGTTGTGGGCGGCGGTGTCTGGGTCGGCGGGGTCATTAGGCGGCTTCTGGGCAAGGGCTTTGGTCAGCTGGTCTTGGGTGACTTTGCTCCAGTGGCGGTGGGGTGGCTGTAGGGTACGGTGGTGCTTGACCTTTTTCTGGAAGGTGAAGTGGATGTAGGATGTAGATCAGTCCAGTGGAGTTTGGTGGTGTGGTCGAAGGTGATGTGGCTGCCTGTGCAGAAGATGGGGTCAAGCGTGTGGCCGGCTGCATGGGTGGGAGCGGTGACGAGTTGTCTGAGGCCGAGGTTGGTGAGGTTGTCGATCAGGGTGGTGGAGTTGACGTTGTTGTTGTTCTCGAGGTGGAAGTTCAGGTCCTCGAAGAGGATGTAGTCTGTAGAGGCGAGTGCGTGGGTGCTGGCGAGGTACGAGATGAAGTCGCTGAAGGGTGCACTTGGTCCAGGGGGTCTGTAGACGAGTGTTCTTCTGAGGGTGGTGTTGGGGTCGGTGTGTATTTGGAAGTGCAGATGTTCGGCAGTCTTGAGGGTGTCGTCCGTGTGGGTGAGGACCTTGAGGGTGGCTTTGTGGGCGATGGCTATTCCTCCTCCGATTCCGTTTGTGCGATCCCTGTGGGTGATTTGGTAGCCCTCTGGCTACGGCGATGTCTGGTGCCGAGGAGTCATTCCACCAGGTTTCGGTAAGGAAGGCCACGTCCGGGGCTGAGGAGTCGAGCAGGTCCCAGAGTTTGATGGCGGGCTTGCGTGCGTAGCGGGTGTTTAGGAGTATGCAGTGGAGGTGGTTGGTTCTGGTTGTTGGAGGTTTGGTGGTTCTGTCGCAGGTGAATCTGCAGTCGTGGCAGGTGACGGGGCCGTGGCTATTTCTTGGTGAGGACTGGAAGCATGCTTTGGGGCGGCCAAGGTTGAGTGCGTTGAGGTCGCTGGCAGTGTAGTGGTGTCTGGGAGTGCGGGGGTCACGAGGACCAGGGGGGGTGGCGCTGGGCGCGGTCCAGGCACGGACGGGCCCAGACGGGCTTGCCTCTGGCGCACCTCCGGCGTGCCAGTTGCGGGCCCGCTGCACAGGCGCGCATCGACCGCCATTAAGAAGGGGAGGAGGGAGGGAGGAGCAGCGGGGAGGCGGGAGGTGTGGACGAATGGGGGCTCGAGGGGGGCAGGGACGCAGCGGCAGGAGAAGGAGACGGCTCTGGGGAGCCGAGGCGCTGGGGGGGGCAGGGGGTCAACAGTTTTGCAACCTGTTATGTAATGTTGTTCTTATTTAGAATGTAGAGTTAGTGGAATGTTTGTAGTTGAAAGAATGGAATGGGGAGAATGTGAAGAATTGGAGTTGGGGGCAGTTGGAGCTTACCAGGGTGGAGGACAGGCAGACACTGGTGTTGGTGTGCTTTCATAGATGAATAAACTACAATGAAACACAATGCGGTTTGCTGACTTATACTACAAGAATTTTGGCGACGAAGGATTCAACTACATTTGAAGACTGAAACCCTCGCTGATTCTTCTCCGTCTTTTCGGCCACACGGAGTGAGTAGTGCGCCAACACCTCCCACTTTCTGTAACTGGGTGTCCCAAAAGCAGAATAGCCAGCAGTATAGCCCGCTTTTACAGCTGCGCTGCACCCTGTGTTATTTTTTTTATTGTTTTTTTTGTTGGACGAGCCGACCAGCGCTGTGCCGTTTCAACGCCGCAAGGCATCAACCGTTGCTCTCGTGCACTGTGAGGCTGTGTAGAGGAGCGCGTGGTGCGAGGCTATGAAGTGAGCGCGCATCACTGCACACGCGTTCATACAACGCTCTCGCCCAAGCTACGGTGAAGGGCGTGAGGTTTTTCGAAAAAAGAGCACGCAGCTCCCACCGTGCGTCTCGCTGCACACGCGATCATACAACACTTGCGCCCAGGCAATAAAAGAGGGGCGCAAGGTTTTCTATAAGCGCTTGAGTCCACAACAAAGCTCTGCAGAAATAACTAGGGAAGAAGCCCAAGTGTCTGCTTTACCTTCGTGTACTTCACACGCTCGCTCCTTTGCACTCACTGTGGTCTCGGTGATGTGATCAGGGTGTGTACTAATTTCTACGTCATCTTGGACACTAGGGGCCAGATGTAGCAAAGGGTTTTTCCCATTCTGTGTCAATGGGAAAATGTGTTCGTACATATGGCCCTAGAACTCTTGGAGGTGTCTTTTTGGGGGCCATATTGGATGTATTCTTGTTTTGTTTTAGAGACATCTTTCGTAGTTTTGTGGAAAAAGAAATGAGTGCTGCTCAAACATTTACTCTTAGTCCTCCACAACCTTTTCTGACTTCCACTGGAGATCAACAGGTCAAATGGCTAGAGTGGAAAGAATACTTTTTGAATTATTTAGATACTATTGATGACGAAGATTTGACTCAAACTAAAAAGAAGAACATTTTGTTACACTGTTTGGGTCCTATGGGTCTTAAGGTGTATAACTCAATAGGAAAAAAAAGTTCAACAAGATGGGGACTTGAATGTTTTTTCTCATGCCTTAGAAGACCTTGATAGATATTATTCAACATCGGTCTGTATTACTATTGACAGATACAATTTTTTCAGTAGGAAACAACAGAAACAGAGTCTATTGAAGAATATGTTTCAGAACAAAAAAAACTGGCACTTACCTGTAGGTTTGGTGGGTTGCATAATGAATTTATCAGGGATCAAATCATTATGCATGTTAACAATTCTCACATTCAAGAGAGATTGTGGGTAGATGGAGAGTCACAGTTGGCGGAAGTTGTGGCTCTAGTCAAAAAAGCTGAAATTTCAAATAAATGTGCAAAGGCCATTTATTGTGAAAAAACAGAGGTACAGAATGAAGTAGTTAGCAAGGTTCAATTTAAAAAGAACAAGGAAGAAACACATAGGAAGCAAGTTGAAACAAAGAATATTGAACTAAAATGTTTTCGCTGTGGGAGTAAAGAGCATTTAGCATTTTACAAGAAATGTCCGGCGCGAGACCAACAGTGTGCTAAGGGCCATTTCGCTAAAGTGTGTAGGAGAGGTAGAAAAGTTGCAGCGGTTATCAGTAAATCTGTTTCGGAATGCAATTCTGATTCTAGTGTTGATTCAAAGGGCCATGAGTGTGTTTTAGGTATTAACAGTGATATTAATGTAGAAGATTGTGTGGAAGTAAATCAAACAGAAAATTCTTGTATATCACACTTAAGTATACAATCTAGAAATAAGCCTGTTTGTGAAATTCTCTTGGGGGGAGTGCGTGTGCTGGTTGTAGCAGACTCTGGTTCCCCCTACACAATTATAAACAAGAATATGTGGGAGCAGAAATTTCAAAAGGTTCTTGGCACCACATTAAATCCAACAGATGTGTCTCCGGAGAGTATTACAGGTGAATCCATTCCTATGATTGGTTTTAGAGAAGTGGTTTTCAAATTCAAGGGCAGGAGAACCGTGGGCAAATTATATGTTGCTGAAAAAGGACCAGCAGTATTGAGTTGGTTGGATCAAAGGGCCCTGAATATTATTTTGGATCCCAACAGTGTGGAACAGGTTAAGGTAGTGGGTGACTATAAAAGTTATAGTGTTACTTTAAGAAACACATTTTCAGAACTTTTTTCTGGGAATATTGGTGCCCTTAAGAATTTTACCCATAGAATTGTGTTGAAGGATAATGCTGTACCGAAAGTCCACAAATCACGTGATATTCCCTGGGTGATAGGAGACAAAGTGAATAAAGAATTAGAGTCTCTTCTACCCAGGGGTATTATTGAAGAGGTGGATGCCTCTGAATGGATCTCACCTTTGGTGGCCGTACGCAAATCCAATGGGAAGATTCGTCTATGCATCAACTTGCGGTACCTAAATAAAAACATAGTAGTGGAGAGATTTCCTTTACCCAAAATTTCTGAAATGCTTGCCCTGACAAAGGATATGAAATGGTTCACTTCCATTGACTTATCGTCCGCTTACCATCAGGTGAGATTACACGAAGATAGTAAGAATCTGACTGCTTTCATGACCCCTCAGGGTTGTTTCCGTTATGTTTGTATGCCTTTCGGACTGGCCTCAGAAACTGATGCACAAACTCTTTAAGGATATGGAAGGTGTAGTTGTCTTTCAAGATGACATTTTAATTATGGGAAGGAACAGATTGCAACATGATAAGAGAGTTAATTGTGTATTAAGTATCTTAAGAGAGAATGGCCTTACAGCTGAATTTTCGAAATGTAAATTTGGAGTTCAATGCTTGAATTATTTAGGGCATGAAATCACTATGAGGGGGATTAAACCAAAAAAAGAATTGTTATCAGCCATTAGGGGTGCCCCAGCTCCTAGCAATAAGAACAAATTACGGTCGTTCCTTGGCTTAACAGAATTCTATGCAAGGTTTGTCAGGAACTTCTCTGAGAAAACGATTAACTTAAGACAACTGCTGAAAGAAAGATGTAAATTTGCATGGACAGATGCTTTACAAGAAGATTTTGAATGTATAAAACTAGAGATTTGTGAGGGCAAGGCGTTGTCAGGGTTTGACCCTAACCTTGCTTCTATTCTCACTACTGACGCCTCAAATAGAGGTATTGGTGCTGTATTAAGTCAGAAAGGTATCACTGGTATGGAAGTTACTATAGCTTTTGCCTCTAAAGCGCTTTCTCCCACAGAAGAGAGGGATTCAGTTTTTGAGAGAGAGACTCTGGCGGTTGTTTGGGGATTAGAACATTTCAGGAATTTTCTGTGGGGTTTTGACATTGAATTCAGATGTGATCATAAACCCCTAATCAAGGTCTTGACTAAGGAAGGATTGTTAAAGGCAACGGCAAGAATAGCTAGAATGTCCATAAGATTGTTGGACTTCAAATACAATTTAATATATCTTCCAGGAGTTAAGAATAAGGTGGCGGACTGCTTGAGCAGATTGCCCTTACCTCTTCAAGAACTAGTAGGTGATGACGAAGAGTTCATGGTCACTTGGTCAGGGAGTTATGATTGGAAGGCCATTAGTTCTGAGGTTTAGAATGAAACTGTTGCAAATGACCCCATATTAACCACATTTAAACATTATACTCAAGAGGTTGGCCAAAAAAAAAAGGAATGTCAGCGGAACTCAGAGTTTTCTTTGAGTTACGCGATGAATTATCTGTAGACCAGGATAAGGTGTTGAGGGGTGATAGGATAATTCCACCTGAGAAATTAAGGTACTCAATTATTAAAATAAATCATGAAGGACATCTTGGCATTGTCAAAACTAAAAAGAAAGTTAAGGAGAACTATTGGTGGTCCCGTATGGATGTCAATATTGAAAGAATTGTTAGGAGTTGTGATTTATGCATGAATGCTGACAAATCGCTTGTGACCTTAAAACCTACTTTACATCCCCTGCCTTGCCCTGAGATGGCTTGGGAAGTTATTGGTCTGGATGTAATGGGACCAATTGTGGAGGAGAATGTGCAGTGATACATTATAGTAGCAGTAGATTATTTCTCAAAGTGGCCAGAGATTAAAATTGTTTCCAAGGCTAATTCAAGGAATGTTCTGATATTCTTGCATGAACTTTTTCAGAGGGAAGGGCTACCAAGGAAGATAATAACTGATAACGGGGTGCAATTTAAGAGTGAGGAGATTGAAGAAGTTTTCGAGAGAAATGGCATAGAACACAAGTTGGTTTCTGTTTACTACCTTAGTGGAAATGGAGAAGTAGAGAGGTTTAATCGAGTTATTAAAGATTCTGTACAACTAGCAAAATTTAGAAATGTTGATTGGAAAACTAGTGTTAAAAAAATGATCTGGATGTACAGAACCACCCGACAGTAACAGGCCACACTCCTTTTACAGTCATGAGGGGTAGAATTCCATTTACAAAGGATAATCAGGGTTGGTTAAGCAAATCTAGAGTAAAAGAATGGTCACCTGCTAAAATTAAGGAGAATATTCAGAAAGCACAAGAGTTGTATAAAACCTATGTGGATTTAAAAAAAGGTGCAAAAAACGTTGGATTGAAGAAAGGTGATGTTGTTCGAGTTAAACTACCAGGTAAAGTTAAGAAAGGTGATACTAAGTTTTCAGAGCCCAGAACAGTTATTGAAGTTTACAAAAACTCTGCCAAATTAAGTGATGGTCGTGTGTGGCATATGAGTCGTTGTGCAAAGTTAGTGGGTGATGCTATTGAGGCGAATGGGAATACTTCTACAGTACCTATGAAGAATTATATGCGGCTAAACTCTGTTTATGAAGACACTTCCTCTGGAGCTCCTAACATCCTGGAAACTGAATCTGCATCAGAAGATGTTCTGGACAATTATGACACTCCAGCACAGGAAGTGGAAGTGTCCAAGGACCATCCAGACAATCTTGGAAGGAATGTAACCTACAGGAGCAAATTGGGTAGAATGATTAAGAAACCTTTGCATTTAAAGGACTACATTGTAAATTAGGATTTGTATTGTAAATTAGTTTACTTTGTATTCCTTTCCTTCCTTTCCTTTCCCTGTGATTGATGTTTTACTGATACTTTATTTTCCAAAGGGGGAAGATGTGTTATGCAATGTTGTTCTTATTTAGAATGTAGAGTTAGTGGAATTTTTGTAGTTGAAAGAATAGAATAGGGAGAATGTGAAGAATTGGAGTTGGGGGCAGTTGGAGCTTACCAGGGTGGAGGACAGGCAGACACTGGTGTTGGCGTGCTTTCATAGATGAATAAACTACAATGAAACACAATGCCATTTGCTGAATTATACTACACAACCTACTGTGCTTCCCTAAGCCGTGGTGGCTGCAGATCTCCCACAGTGCTCATGCCGCATGCGTCTCCGGCAATGCTGCTCCTGGCCTCTGACCTCAGCGTGAGGCCTCACGATCCCCTGCCGGGCCGTGTGAAGTACCCAGAGCAAGCTCTGGTGAGCAACGCGCAGTTCCAGCTGCACGTGCTGCAGAGCGTGTGGCTGGCCTGCAGAGCCCCGCCCCCAACTGAGCCAACCCAAAGAGCCGGAACATGCTGCCGCACGCCGCCTGCCACCGGATCAAGCAGTCAGGTACGGAAGCAGCTGGGGCTGTTTCATTCTGCTCTGTGTGCCTCCCAGGAAGGTGCCTCTGAGGACACGTAGGCCCTCATTACAACCCTGGCGGTCGGTGTTAAAGCGGCGGTAAGACCGCCAACAGGCCAACGGTAAAAAAAATTGAATTATGACCATGGCGGAAACCGCCAACATAGACAGCCACTTTAACACTCCGACCGCCACGGTGGTACAAACAAACAGCATGGTGGTCACCGCCAACAGACAGGCGTAAGACAGTGTACCACCCACACTATTATGACAGGCCAATCCGCCACCTTTTCCGGGGCGGATTCAACGCAAACAAAAACATGGCGGAAACAGGACTTGGAAGGGGAAACACTCACCTCTACACAACCCACGAGGAACCAGGAGGCCATGGAGCCTGAACCCCAAATACTCCCTGCCATAGTCTTCCTGCTTCTCTACCAGGAGCACGACCGACGGCGGCGACGACCGTGGTGAGTACTGCACCTACAACACAGGGGAGGGGGAGGGAAAGAGAGTGACACACACACATGCAACACGTAACACCCCCACCCCCACCCTCACCCACAACAACACACACACAATACATGCTGAAGCATTACATTTACACCCCCCAACCCCCCTGGAAAAACGCAAGGACAAAAGGAATTGATTGTAACCAATAAACATCCATTAGTCCAAAATTTATATACACTATAAACAAATATGTACACCAAGAATTCAAGCCCAGGTACTGCACCTATATAGTCCGTGGACCACTGGGCCCAAAATGCATGGGCGAGGCTCATACAAGATACCCGATCGAAACGGAGAGAACACTGCAGGGGCATCAGATGAAAATGAAACAGGCACCTCAGGGGGAAGGGAAGGTGGGGCACCTCAGCCAGATGAGTGCACAACAACAGCTCCACGAGGGGACTCCATGCCCATTGATGTTTTCTGGGGAGTGCAAAGCCACAGTCTCTCAAGTCTTCCCAGTGGGTGGTTTGCCCACTGCTTTATCCTGGGGAGTGTAAAGCCACAGTCTCTCAAGTGAAGAACAGTCTCCACTGGTTCCAGAGGGGGCATTGTGCCCAGAGTGCTTCAACCTGCCAAGGACTCAGTTAGTGGATGAGATTCTCCACTGATTCTGGAGGGGGCTTTGTGCCCAGAGTGCTTCATCCTGCTCAGGACTCAGTTAGGGGATGATATTCTCCACCGGTTCGGGAGGGGGATTTGTGCCCAGAGTGCTTCATCCTGCCAAGGACTCAGGTAGTGAATGAGATTCTCCACTGGTTCTGGAGGGGGCTTTGTGCCCAGAGTGCTTCATCCTGCCAAGGACTGAGGTAGAGGATGAGAATCTCCACTGGTTCTGGAGGGGGCTTTGTGCCAAGAGTGCTTCATCCTGCCAAGGACTCAGGTAGTGGATGAGATTCTCCACTGGTTCTGGAGGGGGCTTTGTGCCCAGAGTGCTTCATCCTGACAAGGACTCAGGTAGTGGATGAGATTCTCCACTGGTTCTGGAGGGGGATTTGTGCCCAGAGTGCTTCATCCTGCCAAGGACTCAGGTAGTGGATGAGATTCTCCACTGGTTCTGGAGGGGGCTTTGTGCCCAGAGTTCTTCATCCTGCAAAGGACTCAGGTAGTGGATGAGATTGTCCACTGGTTCTGGAGGTGGCTTTGTGCCCAGAGTGCTTCATCCTGCCAAGGACTCAGGTAGTGGATGTGATAATCCACTGGTTCTGGAGGGGGCATTGTGCCCAGAGTGCTTCATCCTGCCAAGGAATGAGGTAGTGGATGGTCCACTGACGGTGGGGCAACATGGAAGCTGCCCAGGCCCCTGGAACTGACCACCAGCCACGTACGGATGACCACTGGGGATGGCAGCCATGTCTGCGGTGGTGCCACTGGCTCAGGTTGTCGCGGGTCCGCTGGCGGTGGTGTAGGGAAGAGGTCAACATTTAAAAGGAAATGTTTTTTAGACACACTGGGATGGGTAGATGGAGGGGGTTTGGGAGTGGAGGAAGAGGTGGTGGTTGTAGGAGGTGTTCGTTTGCTGACTTTGGGTGAAGGTGCATGGGCTGAAGACTGTCGTGAGGTGAATGGCTGTTGGGTGGGTGTGTGACTGCGTTTGTGTACTTTGGGAGGAGGGCTCACAGACACACTGGTAGAGGGCACAGGGGATGTGCGAATGGTAGTGGGGGTGGTGAGTGCACGTGAGCTGTGTGTGGTGATGGGCGTGCTGGTGATGGAGGTAGTGGCTGAATATGTAGTGCATGCAGGTGTGAGTGGAGACGTGAGAGGGAGGGAGGAGGTAGACTTTTAGGAGGGGGACACAGTGGAGGCAGTGGATGTTGGTAAGTGTGCATGGGTATGATGCTTGTGTGAGTGCTTGTGGGATGTGTGGTGCTTATGTTTGCCAGAGCCACCCTTGTGTGTTGAGGTGTGTGCCTGCTGGTCTGATGGTGTGCTTGGGATAGGCTGAGGTACTGGGGATTGGGTCTGGGTGGAGGAAGTTGGAGGGGGGAGGCTGGACACAGGGACGATGGCTGCCATCAGTGCAGAGGCCAGAGCCTGAAATGCTCGCTGTTGTGCTGCCTGGCCAGAATGAATGGCCTCCAGGTATGCATTTGTCTGTTGAAACTGCCTCTCTACACCCTGGATGGCATTCAGAATGGTAGACTGCCCAACAGTGAGGGATGTCAGGAGGTCAATAGCCTCCTCACTGAGGGCAGCAGGGCTGACTGGGGCAGGGCCTGAGGTGCCTGGGGCGAAGGAGATGCCCACCCTCCTGGGTGAGCGGCCACGGGACACAGGCTGAGGTGCTGCAGGGAAGGTGGTGCTGGTGGGGGGGTGGCGGCTGTACCTGTAGATGCGGTGGGCACAGAGGGGCCCACCACGACAAGGGAGCTCCCATCAGAGGAAGAGTCGGTATAGCTGGTCTCAGCTCCTGTCCCCACCGTGGAGCTCCCCTCGCCCTCCTTCCCACTGGTGAATTCAGACTCCGTTGTCTGGCCCTCCAGGGCCACGTGGGATGCAGCTCCCTCCTGCTCCGGTGGCACAGCTCCTCCGCCTGATGATGCTAATGCACACAAAAACAGGGAGACCACAAAAAGGGGGGGAAGAAAGAAGAAAGACATGTTCAGTGCATACCATACAGCTACCGTTGGCGGACACTACAGACACAGCAGCCCTCTGCCCTACGCCATGCACTTAGAGTTGCCTAATTATTCACAGGGGCATGGGGTACATGGCCTATGCCCGATTGCTGCACACATGGAAGTCACAGGAGCCTGACTAGGTGTAGATGGCTCTTACCACTGGTGGGGATGGGGTGCCACTTAGCCTGCCTCACAAAGGATCCTTGCCTACAAAGCTCGCCCTAGCCTAGAGGAACCCTCTGCCCACCTCCCCCACCCAGACACCTCCAATGCGCTCAGAGTCAGCTGAATGAGAGTGTACTCACCCCCTTGTGGCTGCTGTGATGCCCTCAAGCGCCCATCCAACTCCGGATACGCCACCGCCACGATCCGGAACATCAGGGGGGTCATGGTGCGACGGGCACCCCTCCCACGTTGGGAGGCCATCCCCAGCTGGGCCTCCACCGTCTTCTTGCTCCAGCGGTGAAGGTCCTCCAATCTTTTACGGCAGTGGGTGCTCCGTCTGTGGTGGACCCCCAGGGTCTAGACGTCCTTGGTGATGGCACGCCAAATATCCTTCTTATGGTGGGCGCTGACCTAGAGGAATAGTACAGGGGAAAATGTCAAACTTTTACCGTCCGGACCGTCACAGTCATTGCCCCATGTTCCCACCCTTGCCCTGACGCACATACACTCACCGTCCGATCATGCAGGCCTCATGTCCCCAGTATCTTCCATCCACACCACTCCAAACAGGCATTGCCAATACAGCATGCTCACAGTGTACTCACCTGTTTGTCTGGAGGACCGTATAGTAGCGTGTACTGGGGGAGGACCCCATCCACTAGTTTATCCAACTCCTCCGATGTGAAGGCAGGGGCCCTTTCCCCAGACACATGAGCCATCGTCGCTTCCAGACAGAGGTCACAGCAGCACTTTCAGTGTAGGTCCTCTCCTGTCAAAGATTAGGTATCAAGTGAGTGAACAGAGAGAAAATGGCAGTCACGTCCACGGTGAAGCGTACCGTCACCGCTGGCGTACATTGTCTTTGGGACCTGGAACCCATAGGGCCCAATGTTAACCAATGCAGGATTGCGCCGGCGCAGTTACCTCATATCCCCTTGTCCCACATTACAGGTCAGGCAGCCGCCATTTCAGGGGGCCACATGGCATCAATTTTTAATGCTTCACACATAAATAGGCCTTGCATATACACAGAGACAGGCACATAGCATATTGAAAATTTGTGTGCAATAAAATTATTGTTTTACTACCTCAGTGTTGGCTGACTCTGTGCTCGCTGTTCTCATCCATAGGGAACGTCCGCTGAAGCAGGTGAGGAGATGGCGGCATCCTCCTGTGTACAGACCGCTGGTGGACCGGTCAACAATGGAAGAGAGACATGTAATAGTCACCTACAGACTTGATCGTGCCACAATCCATGAACTGTGTGCCCAGTTGGAGCCAGACCTGATGACAGCTATCCGCCATCCCTCAGAAATCCCCCCTCTAGTGCAGGTCCTGTCAGTACTCCATTTCCTGGCAAGTGGGTCTTTTCACACAACAGTGGCCATAGCATCAGGGATGTCCCAGCCTAAGTGCTATAACGTGTTGTCCAGAGTGTTGTCTGCCCTGCTGAAACACATGTGCAGCTACATTGTGTTCCCTCAGGTGGAGGATTTGCCTACAGTGAAAGGTGACTTCTATGCCCTGGGACATATCCCCAACATCATAGGTGCCATTGATGGGACACATGTGGCCTTGGTACCCCCCCGCAGGAGTGAACAGGTGTACAGAAACCGGAAGAGCTACCATTCAATGAATGTGCAGATGGTGTGTTCGGCCGACCAGTACATCTCCCATGTGAATGCCGAGTTTCCAGGCTCAGTGCATGACGCTTGCATTTTGAGGAATAGCAGCATCCCCTATGTGATGGGGCAACTCCAGAGGCACCGTGTGTGGCAAATAGGTGAGTACAAGGACCCTATACCCTGTGAATAGTTGTCTGGGGTTGTCCCTAAGGGTTAGTGTGTGTCTAACAGTTGTCCCTAGACATTTGCAGGTGACTCTGGGTACCCCAACCTGTCAAGGCTACTGACCCCAGTGAGAAATCCCAGGACAAGGGCAGAGGAACGCTACAATGAGACACATGGGCGAACTAGGAGGATTATAGAAAGAACCTTTGGCCTCCTGAAGGCCAGGTTCCGGTGCCTCAATATGACAGGTGGTTCTCTGTACTACTCTCCAAATAAGGTGTGCCAGATCATCGTGGCCTGCTGTATGCTGCACAACTTGGCCTTGCGACAACAGCTGCCTTTTCTGCAGGAGGATGGTCCAGAAGGAGGTCTTGTGGCAGCTGTGAACCCTGTGGACAGTGAAGAAGAGGAGGCAGAAGAAGAAGACATAGACAACAGAAACAACGTGACCCAGCAATACTTCCAGTGAGACACAGGTTAGAAGACATCACTGCCTCCTACATCTGATAAAATTGTTAGACCTATCATCTGTCTGTCACTTTCACCCAGTGTATGGACCCTGAATTGTCACTTTGCCTTACCATTTCACAGATGTGGCTCCCACTGTGTGACCTCGGCTATGTTATCTCATGGACTAGAGCTGTGTGACATAGGTATGTTGACAATAGAATGGACATTGCTATTTTCCTCGGTTATTGCAAATACACATTTGGGAAAGCACAGACTGACTCCAGATTGTTTTGTGATTCAAAGGTGTTTATTTAAGTGCTAAATAGTGGAGGAGGTTGTAAAATGGTCAGGGGTGATGGTGGAGGAATGTCTATGGCAGAGTCCAGTTATTAGTCTCACAGGTGCATTGTCCAAAGGGGCATAGGAAGTGGAGCTAGGGCAGTTTAAGGATGGACAGGGTGACAAAGTGGGACAGAAGGATGACATTCAGGGTGGTCTCATTTCTTTGCGGGGGGTCTTGGTATTGTTCTCTGTCTTTGTCCTGGATCTCAGGGACCGCTTGCGGGGTGGTTCTCCATCTGCAGGAGGTGGGGTGCTGGTGTCGTGGTCCTGTGGTGGTGCCTCCTGTCCACTAGCGTCAGTGGAGGTGGTGGGCAGTTCATCGTCCAGGCTAGTGTCAGGGGCACCTTGTTGTGCCACAGTGTCCCTCCTGGTGTTCACAAGGTCCTTCAGCACCCCTACAGTGGTGCCCAGGGTGGTATTGATGGACTTGAGTTCCTCCCTGAACTCCAAATACTGCTCCTCCTGCAGCCGCTGGGTCTCCTGAAACTTGGCCAGTACCGTTGCCATTGTCTCCTGGGAATGATGGTACACTCACATTATGTTGGAGAGGGCCTCGTGGAAAGTGGGTTTCCTGGGCCTGTCCTCCCCCTGTCGCACAGCAGACCTCCCAGTTCCCCGGTTTTCCTGGGCCTTTGTCCCCTGAACCATGTGCCCACTGCCACTGCCACTGCCCCCAGGTACTTGATGTTCTTGGGTTTGTGGGTTTGCCTGGGTTCCCTGTAGTGGTGGACACACTGCTGCTTGACGTGTCCTGGGGACAGAGGTATGTGCCCGCTGGGTGGGTGCTGTGCTGGTGTTTCCTGAGGGGAGAGGCTCTGTGGTGGCCTGTGACGGTCAGGGGAACCGACTGTCCCGAGGTCCCAGATGGGCCGGGCTGGTCATCTAGATCCAGTTGGACAGAGCTGCTGTCATCACTGTGGGCCTCTTCTGTGGGGGGGGGTGGACATGTCTGGAACCTCCTGTCCGGTGACGTTGGGTAGGGGTCCTGCAGGGGTGTAAAGTCATGATTATTGCATCTGTGTGTGCCATGGTGTGCAATGGGTGGGTGACCCTGTACCCCAGTGCTTACATTCTTGTGTAGGACCTTGTGTTTTGGCGTCTGTGTGGGTATGTGTAGTGGACATGCTTTGGTGATGGGTGTCCATGCTTTGTTGTTGCATGCAGGGCTTGGTGTTGGGATGTGTGGTTTGTGATAATAGGACATATGTGAGGAGTTGGAGTGATGGGGGTGAGGGCGAGGGTGGGGGTATGTGTTGGCATGCAGGTATGGTGGGGGATATGGTAGTTAAAGATTTGATTTACCAGAGTCCATTCCGCCAGCTACTCCAGCGAGGCCCTCAAGATGCAGTATAGCCAAGACCTGCTCTTCCCATGTTGTTAGTTGTGGGGGAGGAGGTGGGGGTCCGCCGCCAGTCCTCTGAACTGCAATGTGGTGTCTTGAGACCACAGAACGCACCTTCCCCCGTAGGTCGTTCCACCTCTTCCTGATGTAATCCCGTGTTCTTGGATGCTGTCCCACTACGTTGACCCTGTCCACGATTCTGCGCCATAGCTTCATCTTCCTAGCAATGGAGGTGTGCCGCACCTGTGATCCGAATAGCTGTGGCTCTACCCGGATGATTTCCTCCACCATGACCGTGAGCTCCTCCCCAGAAAACCTGGGGTGTCTTTGCGGTGACATGGGGTGGTGTGGGTGATGTGTGAGGTGGTGTCTTTTGTGATGTGTGGGGTGATGTTTTGGGGTGTGTGGTGTTTTGTGCGTGGATGTGTATGAGTGATGGTGTTGTGTGCCTCTGTATGCTGGTGTGGTCTTTGCTTTTCTGTCTCTCTGCTTCTTCCAAATTTTTTGTTGTAAGGGTTTGTGGGTAATGTGATTGTGTGTTTTATAGTGTTGTGGGTGTGTGGGAGTGGTGTGTGTATAGTATCAGGTGTGTGTATTTTGAATTGTCCAATGTGGTTGTGTTTTGTAAATGTGTGTGTATTTGGAGCGTGGCGGTGTGTACTGCCAATGGTTTACCGTGGTTGAAAGACCGCTGTGTGGATTCGTGGGTCGTGATAGTGTGGGCGTATTCCTGTTGGCGTGACGTGGAGGTTTTGTTATCGCCAGTTTATCACTGACCTTTGGTGTGGCGGACTTGTGTGGGTGTCTGGATTTTGGCAGATTCCGAGCTGTGGGTCGTAATAGCTGTAGCAGTATTCTGCGGCGGTGTTTTGGCGGTCTTCTCAAGTATACCAGACGTGCGTCAGTGTCAACCGGAGAACCATCCGCAAGCGTTGTGGTAGACCCTCCAATTTGCAAGTAGGGGATAAAGTATTGCTGAAGGAACACTCCCCTGGGAGTAAATTCCATCTGCCATTTGACAAAAATCCCTGGCCCTTTGTGCATAGCATTGTATCCATGGTTGTGGCCCAGCGAGGAACTTCAACTGTCACCAGGAACATTTCTATCTTCAAGAGGTTTCACTGCCCACAGATAGACTGTGGGGGAGAATCTGACCTACCATTGTCTGACATAGATCAGATGTCCATGCCTGACTTAGACAACTGTCTCTCAACCCCTCCGCTGGTGTCCACTCCAAGCCCTGAACCCGCTGTAATTGGTTCAACACTCGCGGGTGTCCCAGAGCAAGATCCAAATACAGACCGGTCTACTCGTACCAGATACAGTTTACGTGGCAATCCCGCTCTGTCTCTGAGATTGCGAGATCATCTGGTGTAAAGGGATATTCCACCCGGTTTGAGGGTCTCCTCTGCCTCGTGCTATTTGTTTTTGGGAGTAATGTAGTGTCGCGTCAGTGACGTAACTGGTTGCGGGCACTCTATGTCTGTTAAAAATGTGACATGAGGGGAGCTGCTCTGACCCTCCTCTGTATATGTGTTGGTGCATATAAATAAAGCGTGGCGAGTGGGCAGGGAAATAAGACGGGATCCATGCAGAATGAGCTACAGGACCACAACCAGTGTGTCGATATATAAACGCACTATTGCCAGCGCACTGTATAGTGTGTTAACAAGACGGCTGACGATGTTGATCGCGCTGGTTTATGCTGTGTGAAAGAGGTTTGGCCATCATTCCCTTGGCCTGCTGGGCTCACCAAGGTTTGTTTTGGAACCGTGCAGCTTGCTGGCCCTGTGGAGGGTCCCTGGTCTTCCTCACTGCCTCTTCTGCTGGATAGCTTGTCTTGGATTGTCACAGGTGGTCGAGGTCAAAGACCAAGGTCATGTCTTTGACGTGTTGTTTTTTTCCTGGCGATGTCTGTTGGAGTTTCCGCTGAGGGATTTGTTTACTGCTGGCTCCTGGGATGGGGCGGATCCTTTTTCTTCAAGGAAGCAGGCAGCCTGACTTCCTGTCGCTCCAGACACTTGTGAACAGGCGTGCGGGGTGCACTGCCTCATTCTTGTTGCATCCAGCCGAGGACTTCTTGCAGCAAGTGTTGAAGCAGATATGCTAATTAGAAATTATTAATGAACGTTTATGTGTTTTCTTTAACAAAAAAGTTCATAGAGAAGTTCATTGTGGAGAAAATAATGTGCACGTTTGAAAATGTGCCCATGGAGAATGACAGACACTTATACAAATTTGTAATAAAATAATAAAAAATGTGTGAATTAATGAAAATGTGTAATAATAATGTAGATGTTTAACCTATGTTTTGCATTATATTGTAGAGTTAACTTAGCCGAAGTTGTGGCCTAGTTTTGCCAGGCCTCATGCAGAAGCTGAAATATTAGAGCATGCTGGAGGAAAGCGACCATGTTAAACTAACCTTGAACCACCCAATGTTAAAGCCTGCTTAGCTAGAATTTTCTGCAATGTACCGACGGACTGGAGATAATGGAATCAAATTGATACAATTATGTGTTGAGTAGACAAGATGTACTTTCCCAGGACTCAAACAATAGATACACTGACTAAAGAGGAAGATGCAACATTTTCGATACCTAATGAGCCGGATGATGAGGACATCGTACAGTGAACCAATCAATGAACTGAGAACGGCGAAATACTAGAATTCATAGATTTGTAGAATTGAATGTATTGGGTAGCGTCACATATGGTGATTAATTGACCAATTAGGAATTAGGGAGATGGACTAAAAAACTCATGACAAGGGGCTAAAACTTCAGATGCGAGGGGTGAAATGCTGACGTCAAGAAACGCGGTTCGAGATTCTGTTATTGGGCTTATGCACCTGAAAGCTTGATGTGTTGCTGATCAATTGATGACCTGAAGACTAAGACTGACTTTGTTGCTGATCCAGTCCGTGGATAGGTAGCTATGACAATGTGACTAATTACGTTTTGTGCCTTTTCTTCTAGGTACCAACTGCGCTGTTTTTATAGTTTTTCTCTTAGCTAGATGTTTTTCAACTTCTCCAGTTGAAACATGCTGATGCTAATCTGGATTAGGTAGGGATCTCTTTGGGTGACGTTGACAGTGACAAATTGTTTGGCAAACTGGTTGCTGAACTTGCTATTAATGTCGATATATTCATCTTTGTTGGCTTATGCTGAAGCATTAGAGTACATGTTTTCTCAAGTTCTGAGTAGATTTTGTTATTGGTGGTCGCTAATAAACTAATTCTGAGCTGATTGAATAAAGTTTGAGGTAACCTTATGCACTAGAGTTGCAACTAATAGGGAAATAAAAATTGTTAAACGTATATTGAGTTGTGTTTATTCATGAAATGTTGATATAATTGTCTAATAGTTAATGATTCTCTTCGTGGTTATTGCTGAGCTATATTGAATATTGATAACATTGGTCACTACATGGCTAGGATACTCCATGCGATCCAAAAGGTTAATCAGCCTATACGCATCCCCTTGTAAGTTTAATTACTAAGGACCAGGTGCGCAAGCACAAGCTATTTCAGCGCCGTGGTCGTTTGGTGAGTACTGCTTGGTGGCAGCTTTATTTTTGGTGGTCTTTGCTGATTGTGGGTTGCTGGCAATTTTGTAATGTGCAATAGGGAAGCACTCCCATAAGAGACGGCATGTGTGGTGGGGAGTCATCTGACTCCTCGTCCTCTTCTTCCTTTCCATGTTCTCACTCTCTTTCTAGACTGTCAAGCCAATGTATGGAGAAGGCTCACCTTAAGCGCCTTATAAAGGAGACCTTATTGTAGATGGGGGTGGGGGCACACAGAGGGCCCGCCGTTGGTTGGTTCTCCCTTATCTAGTTCTGGTGAAGAGGATCCTGCTCATGAGGAGTTGACTGGCAAGTACATTGCTAAGTATCAGGTACCAAAAGTAATATGGGGTTTCTGGATGAGGAGGTTCCAGAGACTTCTTCTTCACTTTTTCGCCAGTTTCAAAGTTCAAATCTGATGGATGGGGGCATGGGTAGCCAGCAACAAAGATGGCTGGACACTAGCTGCTGCCAAACCAAATCTCCAAACATCCACCATAAATTCTGCAATGGGGGACTGAAATCGAGTACGATATGCAAGACTGACCCGCAGATTAACAGCAGAACGGCGGGTGCCCGAGAAGTGGTGACAGCTGAAGCAACGTGGCCGACTAGCTCCGGAGACAGTGGCCCACAGGTACATCCTGGCTCAGGAGCCCACAAAATCTGAACTGCTGCCTGGAGGCCGAGCGGTGAAGAGGTGTTGCGCGGTGGATGACTGCAGCAGCCTGGGGTTCTGCGGGCGACAAATGGATTGAGGTGCGGTGCCACGCAGGGCTACGGTCGTTCCCACGGTCCGCTTGAAGAGAGAGGGGTCGCAGAGTCCGGGGAAGGTACGAGATGCACCGCACATAAAAGAGGACCCCCACGCCCCGAGGAACGTGATCCACTAACTGGGTGACACCTGGAAGACGGAGGTGACCCGGGAGAAGCCGGGACCATAACGAGATGGTAGGGGCAGCAGGTGAAAGGTGGCGCTGGCGATGAAAAAGAGAAGGCCTGAAGGTGGACTTCCATGAAAGATGAGGGAAGGCACCCTGAGATCACAGAGAAGCCCGGGACACCCACCACTGCAGGGTATACCACAGGATGGCAAAACTGAGGCCAGTGAGTGCTGTGGGCAAATAAAATCAGTGGTGGCAGGGTGAATACAACCGAAACAGACCCCAGGGCCTAGCAGCGTGGAAAAGTTGTAACAGCCTACAGAAGAGAAGGGTATGATGAGAAATCGAGGCCTCTGCCCCACACAGTCAAACAGCATTGCCAAATATGCAGTTTCACTAATGGCAACTAAAGGAGCATCGGGCCCACCTGAACCTGGAATTGTTCATCCAGACCCTCCACAGTAAACAGAGCCCACACTACGAGACATTATGACTGCAATTCAAAGCGTCAAGGACACTTTGGAGCAAAAGGTTGACACAGTAACGCTTGAAGTGAATCTCATAAGGGCAGACCTCTGAAAAGTTACAGAGAAATTGACAGTGATTTCAAAACAAACAAAGCGGCTCAGTTAATGGCGCCGCGCTCCAAACGCCGGTGCTCAAACCAAGGGCAAGCCGATCCCTCAATGAAATATTCCAAAACAACGTTCGGTTGAGCACTCCACCAAGAATGGTAATTCAATTATTTATTGACTGTGAAAAAAGAAAAGAACAACACGTTTCGACTGTTACGGTCTTTGTCAAGTTCAAACAGTTCATAATTCCATTCCCATTCTATTTATAGCCAATTACATTTATACTCAAGCAATGCAAGCTGGGACTCGTAGTGTTAACTAAGCAAAGGAGGAAAGGAAAGGAAAAACAAAAAATGCCAAACTACAAAACATTTACTAGCTGAAATTAGTAAGGAACATATATCTATTTCCTGCATACTCTTTGACATAAATCTGATTGTATTAAAAAACTAAAAAATCAAAATTTAGAGATTAAAAATTAAAAGTTTAGTACTTTTGCTATCACATGCAATGTTAACTCATTATCCACATCAATTAATCAATACTCAAAACCTTTTCATATTAATCTAAGTCTCCCAAAATTATATTAAATTAGGTGTTATTTCATACTATTCCTTATGTGTTAGAACATCGTACAATATATAAAGAAATGCTTACTAACCACAGTAGCTGATTCATCATCAAATTTTCTCAAAATTCCAATATTATATTGATATATTTTATAAATGTACATGAAGTTCCTCTTCGTAATTCATTCCATACGGAATTCTCGTTCGCATTTGAATTATGTACCTAGACTCCAGCTGTCGTATCTTTTTAGTACGGTCACCTCCTCTTTCCTGGTCTGGAATGTGATCTATTCCATAATATCTCAAACTTCTCCAATCATTCAATGTGTGTGTCTGCATATGTTTTGCTGTTGCATAGGTCATGTCTTTATTAGTTATTGCTCTCATGTGTTCTAATATTCTTTTCTTAAGTTTGCAAATGGTACTCCCAATGTATTTATGACCACAATGGCATTCAATAATATAAATTACAAATTTGGTATTGCAAGTAATTCTGTATTTAATTTTCCTCACCTGCCCATTTGCAAATAAAATATTTTTCATAGATTGACCTATTTTACACGCTTGACAGCTATTACACTTGAAGAAACCTTTTTGTTCCAATTCCAACCAATTTGAGTCTTTATTAAGAGTGAAGTGACTTCTCACCACTAAGTCTCTGATACTGGGTGCCTTTCTAAATGAAAACTGAGGTTTGGAACCCACTAATGGCCCCAAATCCCGATCCTTTTCAATTATTTTCCAATGTTTCTCAATTAAATTCTTTATACAGCCGCTTTCTTTTGTGTATTTCATAATCATTCTCACTGGTTCCTTCAGATTAGATTCTTTTTTCTTAAATAAAATTTCCTCTCGTTTTTTTGATTTGATTAAGGTCATATTTTTCTTTAATGTGTTTTCATTATATTCTCGATTCTTAAACCTTTCATAAGTTTCTAGACATTTTATGGATAACTCTTTATCATTAGAACAGATTCGCCTCATTCTAAGAAATTCTCCCATGGGTATACTCCTCATCAAGGGTTTAGGATGGAAGCTTTGGCCGTGTGATACACTGTTGCAAGCTGTTTCTTTGCGATATACTGTTGTTTCTATTTTGTTGTTCTTAATATAAATAGTGATGTCTAAAAAATTTATCAATGTTGTGCTTGTTTCACATGTAATTTTTAAGCCTACCTGATTATTATTAAGGATAGTGAAGTACTCCATAAATTCAGCTTTGGACCCATTCCAAATAATAAAAAGGTCATCAATAAAGCGGACCCACAATAGTACTCTCTCAACATATTGATCATTCATTCTAATCCATGCTATTTCTCTTTCCCACCATCCCATTACTAGGTTCGCATAATTTGGGGAAAGAGAAATGCCCATAGCTGTGCCACACATTTGGTGAAAATTTTTGTGATTAAACATGAAAATATTATTCTTTAAACACATATCAATCATAGATAGTAACATGTTAGAATGTTCTAATTCAGAAATATTCCGTTGTTTCAAAAAATATTCTATTGCTTTCAGTCCAACTGCATGATTGATAGATGTGTAAAGGGAGACTACATCAATTGTAACCAGTAGATAATCTTCCTGCCAATCGGTATCTAACAAGATTTTTAGTAAGTCTCCTGAATCCTGAATATATGAATTTAAAGTCCTAACCATAGGAGCTAAATAAATATCAAAGTAATCCGACAATCTTTCAAATAATGAGTCACATGCCAAGACAATTGGTCTTCCTGGTGGTGATATTAATGATTTGTGAATTGTTGGTAGAAAGTAAATTGTCGGTAAGGTTAGATTTTCTTTTCTCAAATAAATATGTCCTTCACGATTCAATAATCCCTGTTGAAACCATTCATCCAATTTAAAATGTAAATGTGCAGTCATCTCTTTTAAAGGATTTTTCGTCAGTTGTTTGTAATCATGTGGGTTGTTCAATTGTCTATAGGCTTCTTTCATATAGTCAGATGTGTTGAGAATCACTATGTTTCCTCCCTTATCCGCAGATTTTATTACTATCTGATTATTTAGCATCAGGTTTTTCAAAGCTAAACATTCCTTTTTTGTCAAATTTTCCAAGTGCCTGGTTTGTTTTTTATTGCACAACCGTTCTATATCTTCCAATACCAATTCAGAAAATAATTCCACTTTGTTTCCAGGCGAAAGCATCGGACAGAACTTAGATTTTTCTTTTAATCCAGAAGGTTTATGAACTTTTGTGTCAATATCTAGTTGTTGTAAAATTTCCTTTTCTGTGTACATTTCGTCCTGTAGATTATGTTATAAATCAAACAAGGTTTTTAAATCAGATACTTGGTCAATCCTTAATTGAATTGCTTCCGGTTCTTCAATAATTTGATTCATCATACTAGATGTTACCTTTTTGGTTTGCTGTGCATGAAATTTCAGTAATTTTAATTTCCTTACAAATTTGTAAATGTCAATTCGAGTATCAGCGTAATCAAAATGAATCTCAGGACAAAATGACAATCCTTTATTCAAAATATTCATTTCCGTGTCATTTAGTTGATAGTTTGAAAGGTTCACTACTAGATTTGGTCTAATAACTATTTCTTTTGGCTTCGCAGGGGATATTGTCTTGTTTCTGCCTCTTTTGGCTCTCCTGGTTTTCCTCTTATTGATCCTATTTGGTTTCGCCTGAAACCCACACCTCGACCTCTGCTCCTGCCTCTTCCTCTTGATAACTGTTGGTCCAGATAAAGGACCTGCATTTCCTCTAAAAAAGTAGTGTTGCCATTACCCGATCCTTCTCCTTCACTTGATTCTACTTCTGATTCAATTGAAGTTTCTTCATCATTGCGGGTCAATAATGACTTATTGTACCTCGACTCTTGTTTCAAATGTTCAAATCTCTTTGCAAATGTGTACACTCCGCCAAATTTATAATCCCGTTCATCCCTTAAGTATTTATTTCCTTTTCTCTCTTGAATTTCATCCTCATCAACATTGAGATGTTTCTCCATCGTTTGGCGTAGAGGACTCTGTTCACTCTTGTCCTCATGACTAGTTAATTTATCTTCTAATTCTTTTATTTTAATTTGAATATCCTCTGCATTCAGTTTGGCATGTTTGATAAGAATCCTCATCATATTTAAGGAACATTGCGTGTTATTTTCTGCCCATTCTGTGTATAATTCGGGTTTCATACCTGAATATGTTGGAATTATAAAGATGCGTAACCCTCTTGGAATTCTTTTTACTTCAATGTATTTTTCTAAAGAAATGATCTCCCAACTTTTATTAATCTCCTTTTTATAGAGTTTTTCCAATTCCAAGTATGATTGTTTTAATGATAAGTTAATCTGTGAGTTAACTGCTGTTCCTGCCGGTTTCCCTCCATTAGATACATTGCTTGTATCAAAAAGTTTTGTGGCCACTTCTGCTCTTTTGGCTTTTCTATCCTCCATTATTATATGTAACAGAAAAGCGGAAACGAAAAAGAAAAGAAAAAGAAAATAGTTTCACGATTCCACAGTCATTTACTTTCCTTCCTTAATTGTTGCTTCTTGGTGACCCCGTTTTAGTTAAAAAGTCATTGTAGAACAAAAGGGGGCTGCAACGGCAACAATTGATTTGTGAATTCAAAACTGAAACACTATGGGCTTACCTGACGAACAGTTACCTCCTAGCCGGCGTCCTCCGACTCCGAGTCGGAGGTTCCGATCACAAGGCCGGTGTGTGTTTCGTATACAGTGACAGTGACTGAAACACACATCTCGGGCCTGCAGTCTGTCACTAAATGTCTGGAGGAACACGTTCAGGGCATCATGAAACAAACTATGTCCATCACTGCCCGCCTCAAAGAATAGGAGAGCAGGGCAAAACAGAACAATATTCGTGTAGTGGGGGTGCCTGAAGGGGCGGAGGGCCACAGTGTTGACTTATTTGTGAAGGTCGGGGTCCTAAATCTATCACAGCAAAAAATAATTTCGATGTTTTTTACGGTGGAGAGGGCACACAGAGACCGAACCCCCTGGGTGCCTCCCCCCCCCCCCAAAAAGAACAATCATAGCTCGGATATTCACCTATAGAGACCAGGAAGCCATCCTACAGGCAGCCCGCACACATGAAGATCCTAAAATTTAAAATATCACGGTGCACATTGTTCTTGACTTTACTCTACAAGTTCAGATGCGACACAAGTGCTTTGATTAAATAAATCAAGCTCAATCAGAACGAGAGATGAAATACATGATGCTATTTCTGGTGAAGTTGAAGGTCATTGCGGAAGGAAATATATGGTTGTTCACCAAGCCAGAAGAAGTATAGGGCTGGCTTGAGGGCTGGTAGGTACAGAAGAAGAAACTAGGGACACGCAGGCCATTGCCAGATCCTCAGCAGGGTCGAAGTAGACGGCGGCCTTCGGGTGAGAGCAGCCAGTCAAGGAGCACACGCACTTCACCAGAGACATAGGATCATTTACACTCCAGCACAGGATAGTCTGGGAGGTCAGGAGCAGGCCTAAGTCACCACCACATAAGTGTGGAAAACTCCCACACGAAATGGAAGCTGGGGAGTTTGAACTAAGGCATATCCAATATCCTGAAAAATATGGTGCATTGGTAATGTCACATCCACGCTTGTTTATGTTCCTAGGGCGACAGGCTCTCTGCATATTGGGGAGTTGGGTGGTTCTTAGAACTGTTTAAGTTTCAAAGTATTTTGATTTGTGTTGATGATTGCTCAGATAGTGTTTCTATTGAGACAGCGAAGCAAGGTATGGCGGACTGCCAGAGACCAGGCTCTCATTATAGGAAAAGAAGTACAACAGATTCTCTCCCCTTAGTAACATCTCAAAACTCAAACTATGTCTATGTCACGTAACTTACTTATATGGTCCTAAACCGTGAACGGTCTGGGCAACAACATCAAATGCACATTTATTCTCAAATACCTCCGGAAACACTCCCTGGATTTGGTGCTTCTCCAGGAGATGCATCTGAGAGGCACATCATGCAAAGCACTAAACAGATTTGGTTATAAACTACTAGCACATGCAGGCTATACTAGCGACTCCGGAGGGGGATAATGATAAAAAAATCGACTCCCTTTATACTGTAGCATAGCTGGAATGACACACTGGGGGGGTATGTAGTGAGATCATAAATGTGGGGTCTGTATATGTTCCCCCATGCCTGCACTCACTGACAATCCCTGAACTAAACGCAACCCTGCTAGATCTCCCACATAGGACCCTGATTTAGGGGGGAGACATGAATGCCGTCATGGACCCAGAGCTGGATAGGCTTTCTGGAGCCTCCACCGGAGCGATGCCAGGGCGCTGAGTTCCTTTGTGGATGTCTTGGGGTTGGTAGACATTTGGCTGGCACACAACCCACACTGCCGGTAGTAAACCTACTTTTCACCTTTCCATAATAGCTTCTCTCGGATAGACTATCTGCTTACACAGTGCGCAGACATACACAGATTCCAAGAGGCTAGTATTTAACCTCATGGAGTCTCCGACCATTCCCGGTTGAGGTTAAATTGCTAAGCGCAGTTTGGTCCACAACTCTTCCCCCGAGGATTAGTGCATGGTATCTTAAAGACCCAAATATCAGGGAGACACTAAGGAAAGGGGCAGAAACATACTTCCAGGAAATTTTGGGTACAGTGGCATCTTCAAGTTCTCTATGGGAGGCATTTAAAGTGGTAATACGGGGCCAGACACAGGCCCTCATAGTGGGGGAGAAGAAAGAAATGCTCCTACAGTATACCGCGCTTGAGCGAGACATTGAACGACTAGAATTGAGGGTACAGACAGAGCGAAACAACGATCTTGGTCATCAACTGCGCCTTAAGCAGAGGGTCCTCCGAGACTTGGCTGAGGGCGCTGCTACCAGTAATGTCCTCGCAATGCAGCAACGTCTCTATGATGTTGGTGATAATGCTAACAAGCTTCTGGCGTTGCTGGACAGGAGAGATCGGGAGAGGGCCTGGGTGCTAGAGATAGAAGTTAAAGAGGGAAGACTCCAACGAGATAGTCCAGCCATAGCTAATGCAGTCGCTGACTACTATGAGGACCTGTATCAACCGGCCACCTCCATAGGAGAGGCTGATTGTATGGAACTCTTGCAGGACATCTGCCTCAGCGAGTTAGAGGAGGAGTCGAGAGTGGCTCTTGAGGAAGACTTAACGGTGGAAGAGATAACGCAAGATATGCATCGGCTTCCGTCGGGGAAGGCCATGGGCTCAAATTGGCTACTGATAGAGATGTACAAAGTTATGGCGAATAAGGTAGCACCACATGTACTGGCCATGCTCCAGGCTGCACTACAAGATGGAACCCTCCCGGAAGACCAACGCATGGCCACCATAGTAGTAATACATAAAGCAGGGAAACCACACACCAGATACAGCTCCTATAGACTGATCTCCCTATTAAATGCAGAAACCAAAATCTTAATGAGGGTCTTATCGAATAGGCTTCAGGCAGTAATAACATCACTGATCCACCCTGACCAGACAGGCTTTATGCCTCGTAGGGGAACGAGATTCAACCTTTGGTAGCTGTATAGAGCACTCCACATGATAAGTAGCCCTGACTCCGAGGAGGTGGTTCTCATGGCGCCAGACGCTACAATGGCCTTTGATAGTATTGAATGGCCCTATCTATGTGCCACACGTCACAGTGAATGGCACGATATCTCCGGGGTTCACTCTACACAGGGGAACCAGATAGGGCTGCCCCTTCTCCCCATGAACTTTGCCCTGGCCATAGTGCCTCTGGCTGCCTGGGTACGTCAGGATCCCTTTATATGTGGGATATCAGGATGTGGCAACTGGGAGGAGCGTGTCGCTCTGTATTCCGACAATGTATTATTGTACCTCACTCGGCCTTCTCGCTCAGTGGACAAGGTTTTGCAGGTCTTCTAGACATTTGGCGACTACTCTGGATACCGCATAAACTGGTCCAAATCAGTGCTATTCCCATTGACAGGGACCCCTCCACGACTTTCGTGGCACTCAAATATACCAGTGGTGCAGGATAGCTTCACTTACTTAGAGATACATGTCACAAGGGACCCACAGAAGTTTCTAGAAGCTAATCTCATCCAACAAATTGAGTGACTTAAAACTGATGTCTCGCATTGGCAATCTTTGCCCCTGTCACTCATAGGCAAAGCATCCCTGTTCAAAATGATGTCTCTCCCCTCCTACTGTATATCCTGCAAAACACACCCTATCATATCCCTCAGAATCTATTCTGACAAATAGATCAATGCTTATGCTCCTCCTATAGGGTGGCAGGGCCCCACGCGCTGCACTTTGCAAGCTACAACAAGGAGTGTTTGAAGGGGGTCTGGCGATCCCAGACATCTATAAATACTACTGGCCCGTGCAACTGGCGGTAGTAAATGATTGGGTGTTTGCTGCCAGGAATGAGCCAGCCTACCGACTAGACAGCTCACAAATGGGAAGTAGAGATTACTTAATGGTGCTATACAGGCACACAGTAGAGAAGACACTTCCAGTTCACACGAGGACAGTGGTGAGGACCTGGGGGAAGCCAATAGAACCATACATTTGTGAAATACATTAATAGAACAGACCCTCTTGTGGGCTAGCAATCTCCTACGGGAGCTGGGTGGCCTGGAGGGTTTCTCCAAGTGGGAGAGTCTGGGCATAGAGCGCTGGGGCGACATTTGGAGAGACCAAGTATATATCTCCTTTGAAACCCTCGCAGTAGAATAAGGCATGGGAAACTCATAACGCTATAAATATCTGCAACTGGTCCATGCCTTGCGGTGCCACATCAGGACGGGGGAGCAATTCGCATACGCCACACCTCTGGAGGATAGGCTCCTCACAGAGCAAATGCCAGACAAAACTATTTCATTGATATACAGTATACGAAACTCCTGAACAATGCCGCAGATACATTGGGACCCCTCAGAGAAGTGTGGGCCAGAGACTTAGCAGATGTGGATTGGCAAGAGGCACTGCAGAGCCCAAGGGAAATTGCTATCTGAGCCAGATTCAGGCTGATACAGTTAAAACTCCTACACAAAGCATACAGCTCTAGAACCCTTCTTCATAAAATTCATGAAGTAGATACTTCTACCTGTCTCCAGGGTTGCAAGCAAGTGGGTACCTTCTATCACATCCTGCCCGGTGCTACAGTCCTACTGGGCGAGTATCACAGCACGTGTAAAACAGACCCTGGGGCACCATATATCTGAAAATTTGATTTTATTGCAAATAACAGAGAATGAGCAGAAGCTCAGATATGCTAGGATTTGGGCGATGCTAGCATTTGGGGTGGTCAACCTTAACATCATGAGGCTGTGGGGCCACCCTGCCTCACCAACTGTGGAACAATGGGAGTCAGACCTTGACTGGTGCCAGCAAACTGAGATAGTGGTGTATCAGAACCGGGGATGCCCTCACAAATGGAAGAAAATATGGGGACCCTGGAGAACGGCCATGGGAAACATGAGTCCTGAATTGTAGCGTCCGCACCCACTGGGGTAGGAGGGCGGAAAGTTAGAAAATGTAAGATATGCATTGAAGTGAAAGTGCTTGGGCCGTAAGAGCGCCAAATCTAAAGCCTAGATAGATGTGGCAAATGTAAATTGATACAATCACCACCGCTGTACCACGCAGACCTGTAATTGTGAATTATATAAATGGTACCTTGAGCTTGGTTTCAATAAAAAAAATTTTTTTTAAATCCAGTGGTTGTTCCAGTTCATGCCTGTATTCAGGAGGTGATCCAGCAGGAATGGAGGAATCCCAATAAAATGTTGTTGCCCCGTTTTATGGCTAAGCTTTAGCCACCTCATGATATGCAGGCGGATTTACCGTATTACATTCCTGTGAACTCCTTTGTGGCTGGCCTGGTGGGATGCACATCTTTGGCAGAGGATGCTGTGCTCAAGGATCTGGTAAATAAGAAGGTTGATGGTGGATGAATCCTCAGACTTCTCTCGAATTCTGGAGCTCATTGAGAGGCAGGAGAAGTTTTTGTCTGACATTTTCTTTGAAGTTAACAGGGTAATAATCTTGTCTTAAGGGCTTGGACGACTGATGTGGCTCAGAAAACAGCTGTGCTCAAATTACCATTTCAGTGTTCTTTGGGCCAGAGTTACAATCTTGTCTGCAAAAACTTCTCAAGGAAAAGAAACATTCTTCCTCTCTAAATTCGGGATAGGGGGATAGACTTTTTCAGCACCAGCCTCCTATGCGTCAACTTCCTAGGTGACAGTTTGTGAGGTCTCAGGGGCAATTTCATTCAAGGAAGGGGTGGAACCAGAAGGGAAAGTCTCCCTAGGCCCAGCCGCGTTCCTGGCTATATGATGGCATTGCAGGATGTGGTGGTTGGAGGGCGTCTTCAAAGATTTCTTCCGGCTTGGCTGACATCTACTTCAGATGCTTGGGTGGTATAAATTGTTCAGTCAGGCTACAGGATCGAATTTGGGGACAATCCTCCGGCATCTGGGGTTTGTCAAACCTCATGGCCCTCTCTCCCTGCCATGCAAGTGGTCCTCCGTCAGGGCATTTTTTCTTTTTTGCAGAAGCAGGCAGTTTGTGGGGTTCCCCTTGTTCTGAAGTTTTACCCACTCATATTTCTGGTGGTGAAAGTGACAGGGGGGTTTCCACCTGGTCATGGACTTGAAGGCCCTGAACAAATTTGTCTGTCATGTTCCTTTCAGGATGGAGATGTTGGAGAGGATGATTCCACTGGTAGCACAGGGGCCTTTCATGTGTACTCTGGAACTTCAGGATGCCTGTTATCATGTGCTGGTGCACCTGTCTTGTCAACAGTTTTTGGAGATTCTGCCTGAGGGGTGTCCATTACCAGTTTACTGTGTTACCTTTTGGTCTCTGCTCTGCACCACAAGAGTTCACCAAGGTGGTGGCGCCATTGGCGGCTTTTATTCATTTTCAGAGTTATCATCTTTACTGGCTCCTGCATGCTCAGTCAAGGGAGGGACTTCTGGATGATTTGCAGGTCGTATGTTCTACCCTCCAGTCCCATTGGTTTTGATCAGTTGGGACAAGTGTCAATTGCTTCCTTCACAGGACTCTTAATTTTCATAGAGGCCAGGTTCCATAGAGACATCAACAGGGTTTTTTCTACACCTGCCCCCCATAGGACAGAGACTTTGCAGTCGTTGGCTCGGACAGTATTGAACATGTCAGCAGTCAAGGTTTAAATCTGGCTTCGCCATTTGGGGTTCATGGCAGCAGCGGTGTTCTAAATACCCTTGGCTCAGTTGCTCCTCAGGCCACTGTGGATACATCTTTTGGCCTCCTGGAATCCTTAGTCGTGGGCCTTGACTTTCATGTTCCATTGTTTTCTGCCATTCATAGAGACCTGCAATGGTGGACTGTTCGGTACAATCTCCTGAGAGGACTGCCTTTGCAACTGGCTCCTAAGTTTGTTCTGACCACGGACGACAGTTCCCTAGGGTAGGTGGCTACTCTAGGGGATTTTTGGTTTCCAGGCCCAGTGGTCTTTTCAGGAGAGCAGCAAATCCTCCAGTTGGAGGGAATTGATGGCCATCTGTCGGGCGGTCCAGACGTTCCATCATCTTCTAGAGGGTGAACATCTGGTGGTGAGGTCAGACAATCAGGTGACAGTGGTGTACCTCAACAATCAAGGGGGGATTTCCTCCTGGTCTCTCAATACGGTGGCTCTAAAATTGTTTCAGTGGATAGAGTGCCATCTTCTATCTGTAAAGACAGTTTAGGCGAAGGAGTGGACAACGGGGTGGCGGATTCTCTCAGCTGTTGTTTTCCTCCTTTTCAGGAGCTGTCTTGCTCAGGGGCTGTGTTTCGTCAGGTGTGTGAGAAGTTTGGTATTCCCTTCCTGAATCTCTTTGCTTCCTGCCACAACATCCAGGTTCCCAGGTTTTGTATCCACTTTCCTCAGGTGGGGGCTTGGGGGGTGGATGCTTTGACGATTCCTTGGCCCAAACGGCTGCTGTATGCATTTCCCTCAGTGGTTTTGATTTCCCAGTTTCTTTCTCGTCTGTGGCAGGAGGCTCAGGTGGTTATTCTGGTGGATCCCTTTTGGCCTCGAAGGGCGTGGTTTCCCACTTTTCGGGCATGGCAATCGGGTGTCCTTGGTTGATCCTTTCTTCTCCATTTTCTCTCATGTCTTTCCCCTCTCTGTATCTCAGGCGTCTCCGCCTGTCAGTTTGGAAGTTGAGGGGGGGTAGCAGCATAAGGGGCTTCCCAGGGATTTAGCAGCAGCTGTACAAAGGTCTAGGAAACCGTCTCCTCTTCAGTCATATAATTGCCATTGGATTAATTTCAGGAAATGGTGTGAGGCAGCTGGGATTTCTCCGCTGGAGTGTTCTCTGCCCACAGTTCTCCAGTTTTTGTGGGAGGGGTTCGAGAAACGTCTAGCAATGTCTACCTTGCGCACCTAATGGGCTGCTATTAAGGCGTTTCGTTCCCCTTTGGGTAATCTGCAGGGTGTGGGCAAGTTGGTGGATAGGTTGTTGCGTAGTTTCTCATTGCAGCAGCCTGTCCAGAATCCTGCCTTTCCTTTGTGGGATTTACCGTTGGTCTTGCGGCCTTTGGTTCTTCCCCCTTTTGAGCCCTTAGACGCTGCGGATATCAAGTTTTGTCACCTTCAAAGTGGTGTTTTTGGGAGCTGTGACTTCTGCTAGACGTCTAGAAGAATTGAGTGCCCTGTTGGCTCGGGAGCCTTTTCTGCCCTTTACTGAGGATGGTATGGTTTTACACCTGGACTCTTCCTTTGTGCCTAAGTTACCGTCTCAGTTTTATTGTTCTCAGGAAATCCTTCTTCCAGCCTTGGGGGGAGTGGAAGAAGAGGATTCTGGTCTGGACTGATATTTGTTGGATGTTACGAGGGCTTTGCAATTGTATCTGGTGTGGACTCAGTCTTTATGTAAGTCTGAGTCTGTCTTTGTCTTGTTTGGGATGGGGCTGCTAAGGGCTTCTGATAAAGCAAGCTATTGAGTGGCATATTCTGTATCAGGGTGCCTTCTCCAGTAGGGGCCCACGGATGGTCCACTAGGGGTGCTGGAGCATCTTGTGCTGAGCTGCGTGGGGTGTCAGTACAGGAGATTTACAGAGCAATCACCTGGGCTTCTGTGAATACATTTGTCAGACATTATAGCTTGCATCATGTCGTGAGTTCTGAATAAAGTTTTGGTATGGGGGTTCCGAGAGCAGTCTGTTCTTAACTGTTTTTTTTCTATGGTGAATAAATACACTTTTGGGGTTCTGCAGATTTGGTGTCAGCTCCCTTTTTTTTTTGCGTTTCCAGTATGCCTTGGAGGTTCAGAATGCCCGCTTCTAGCGGCTTGGGTATACTCCACTTTGTGAGGAATGGGAAGAGGACTAGAGGGCCCTGGGGGTAATACTTTATTACTTCCCGTAATCTTCATTACTCCTGGTCCTGTTGTCCTCGTCCCATTCCTCACACCCTACCCTCCCACCTGCTCTGCCAGCCTTCTATGAGAGCTTGGTAGTACATGAGAAATGCTGGGTAAGTACACTTAAGTACTACCTAGGGGAGGGGGGGGGGACCAGCATTCCTCATGTTCTTTTTTCTGTTGTGGTGATAGATTATCTCCACTTTGTGAGGAATGGGATAAGGACAATAGGACCAGGAGTAATGAAGATTACTGCTAAGTAATAAAGCATTATATTGTAATTGTTTCTATGTAGCGTTTCGCACCCCTTAACCCTCCCCGAAACAGAATCGAAAAGCATATATGAAAGGTAGAATGCAGGGTTGCTACCTTTCTCAAAGGTGAATTCTAGCCCTTTGTATTTCAAGGGCTGCATTTTAATAACATGTTCCATAAAAACACACAAAGGTGCTTTTATAAGGTTGCTATCAGAGACATCACTTCCAGTGCTGTGCTCTCCCTTTAACAGCGTAATGTAGTATGGGAGTTGTAGAGTTTGCTTACTTCCACAGTGCCATTTTCTAAAAAGAATACCAGGTCCGGAACACAGGTTACCTGACAATTAGTGCTCTAAATGGGCAGGTACTGTGCACAGCTCTGCCAAGTGTCAAGCATTTCACATTAGAATAATGCATTTCTGGTCATTCTCCTGTATTACTGCAATGACTGAGATTGTCACACAAGTCCTGAAGTGCGGCAAAACCTTCTTGTTCCAGTTTCTCACTTTTCTAGGTAAGCTATGAGTGGTGTTTATCAAAGGTCACAACATGGTGCTGGTGTACAATGGAAGTTATAGTATTCTCAATATATTACAATATTTATATGGTTCCCTTGTCTTCCTTGCTTGATTTTGCTTGCAAGAAAGTGTCACGCATAGTAGTTGAAATGTCACTCATATTTACACTTAAATTATGAAAATGTCACATAGAGTAATATGAAACCTTAACAGCTATGTGTCCATCCAGGTACTGGGCAGTATCTGCACTCTTTAAATTTAAAAGGTAGTGTTAACGCCAATATATTAATTCTAATTTATTAATGGATGTTTATGTATTTTGAATAACTAAAAATGAAAAAAAAAGACTAATGTAGGAATATAATGTGCACGTTTACATTTGTGACCTTGGAGAGTGACTACCAAGATTCACGAATGATATTAAAAGAATGACTAGCATATGTGAAATATTGAAAATGTATTAGTAGTTTGTCATATTGAGAGATGTAATTTATGTTTTGCATTATATTGTAGAGCTTAACTTAGCCAAAGTCGTGGCCTAGTTTTGCCATGCCTTGTGCAGAAGCTGAATATTAACATTCAATGAAAGATGCTGACAAATCAGACTAACCATGAACTGCTTATTGTTTAATAAAATTGTTTAGATGAAACCCTTGCATGAACCAACGGACAGGAGACAATGGAAACTAGAATATATCAACTACTGTGTAAAGCGCTCAGAGCGTACTTTCCCAGGACTCAAACAATAGAGGCACTGACTAAAGAAGAAGATGCAACATTTTTGATACCTGACGAGCCGGATGATGAGGACATCGCAAAGTGAACCAATCAACAATCTGAGAACTGTGTAATATTAGAATTCAGAGATTTGAGTTATGAAGATTATTGGACAGGGTGAAATCATGTAATTAAGTGACCAATTAGGAATTGGGGGATAGTCTGGGCGACTTTTATATAATGCTGTGACAAAGAGGGAGAACTTCAGAGATGCTAGGTACAGATGTAGAGAAGACCATATTCCGAAATTGATGCAAGACCGAAGAAGATTCGAGATTCTCTCATTGGGCTCATGCTCTTGAGAGGCTGATGTGATGCTGATCGATTGACGACCTGAGGGCGAAGACTGACTTGTTGCTGATCCATAACGAGGATAGGAAGATATGATAATGTGACTGAATTAACTTTTGTGCCTTTTCTTTCTAGGTACCAACTGCGCTATTTTAAATAGTTTTCTCCTAGCTAGATGTTTACAAATTTATGTCATAAACTGGTTTTGCATGAATTCCCACATGCTGATGCTAATCTGGGTTAGGTGAGGTTCCTACCTTATGACATTGACAAACACAGAGACAAAAGGTTGACAAACTGATTTGCTGAACTCTGCTACTCAAGTTGACTTATTCATTTCTGATTCGGTTATTTACTTATGCTACTGCTTTAGAATGTACTCTGATGCAAGTTTTGATTAGGCTATGTTTTTTGGCACCTTCTAATGAATTAATACGGATTTGTTAACACGAATAAAGTTGAATTACTTTTCATGAATTAGTATTGTAACTAATAGGGAATAAAACTACTAAAACGTATAGTGAGTTGTGGTTATTCATGAGGAGGGTCATGGGGTGTTATGTTTCTGATTCATTGATTATGATGACTAATGCTTATTGAATTGCATATTTATCATTAGTGTGACTGACATTAGCCTAGCTAGGATACTCCATGCGAATCAAAAAGTTAATTGACCTATACACATCCCCTTGTAAGTTTACTTACTAAGGACTAGGCGTGCTAATAGTTTTTGGTAGCAGCTTGATGGTTAGTTTCCTGAGAGAACTAGCTAAGTGGTTATGGTAGTAGTTTAAGGTAGGTTAGTTATTTATTTTGACATCTGAATTTTGTTTTCTGAAATGGCAATAATAGCAAAGATGATGTCCCCTTAAGCCCAGAAATGACTTTCCCAGATCCTGGCTCCTGCAAGTAGAGTTGGGTATGTTCTTGGCGTTTTAGTGATAGTGTGAAAGTGATAGGTTGCGCTTGCACAGCTTATGCAAACTGCAGGTGAATTGCGACAGATGTGAGGGAAGTAGGGAGTCTGCGTACTCCAGTTGAAGTTTAGTAGGAGTGTGCGTACTCCGTAGTATGAAAGTAGGGAAGTCGTCAAACTTCATATGTGTGTGGCGCTTTGTGCTAAAAAATTTCCATGTGGTTGCAGATGATGTACAGACCCTGTGTGGTCCAAGACTCTGGAGTATATTAGGTGTAGGAGACACTTGGTTATATGTTGTAATCTGTCTGTTTTAGTAGGTTGATCGGGTGTGGTCAACAAGTCGGTGTGTAAGTTAAATGAATAAGAGAAATTCTTCGACTGAGATTTGGTGAGTCCTATGTGCACCAGGACAGACCCATTGATCAGTTGAGAGTAAAACTCGCGGGTCGAATTTTACTTGCGAATGTGGGAGACTGAGAAAGAGGAAGAGCTGCATGAGCAAAAGGGCCATCAGAGAAAATCCGTAAGGTCTCTGAAGCGATTGTGTTACCTTCCTGTAGTAAACCAGCAGATTTGTTTTTGATAATTGGTTTTTGGTTAGTGCTCGCAGTTATTTGCATTAGTTTTGTTTGAACTGGAGTTTAGGAGGACGAGCCACAAGACTGTACCAGCCGCCGTGTGTGTGAGTGTGACGTAATTTGAGCCGCACTGGGATAGGATGGTTACTGAGAAGAGTTGCGAGCGGATTGGCAGCCATCCGTGAGAGGCAATTGGTTGAGAAGTAGGTAAAGGGAATCTTGGGAGTAAAAGTAAATTCCTGATTTGATTTGAATACACAAAAGCTAGAAAAGATTAAGTTTTTCAAAGCGTTTAGCAGTGCCATTAAGGGTGATACACAAGGAGCTTTAGCATTCCCAGAGCATTGATCGTTTAATTTGAGAATTTGAGAATTTTAGATCAATTGCGGATTATGTTATATGAGACAAAGCCCCTTCCGAGACCAGCACAGTTTGAGGCTTTAGTGGTTTGGAAACTCATAGCGAGACAACAGCAGGAAATAAAGTTTCAAAGGAGAATAAGAAAGGTGGAGAAGACTCTAGCTGAAGCGAGATGGGATTGGGAACAGAAGAAGTGGGGAACAGTGACATTGCCGGATGTTACGTTGTTTCCTGCTATCACAGAGGAAGCTGAGGCAGAAGGGAAAGAGGAGACTAGCAAAAGTGATAAGAGTTCGTCAGAGAGTAAAAAGAAGAAAAAGACTTACATAGAAGAAGAAGATTCAGATATTGAGGATCTTATTACTCAGGTGTTGAGAGACCGACCTCCACCATATGCGGTGCATGAAGGGGGTCCGAGTACGAGTTCTGCCCGAACTGCCCCAGCACAAGTGTCGGGGACAGCGGTACCAGTGCAGACAGATAAAGGACAGGTACAAGGAGTAGTACAGAGTACTCCTAATGCATTATCAGCTTCGGTGCTCCAAGCATAGATGCATCCGCCCCCGATACAGAGAATTTATCCTGAAGTACCAATTCTTGAGACATCGAACTTAGTGGTACCTACAGAACAAGTGGTTCCAAGACCATTGTTAGTCCAGACTGAGCCAACACTGATAATGATGCCCCAGGCAGAGCCACAGGGTATGCCGAGGTTTACACCAATGACAGGAACACAGTCAGATGTGACTCCAGTGATGAATCAGAGTATGGGAGTAGCCCTTCCACAGAATATGGGTACTAGAGCAGCCACAGATGCAATATCACTGCCAATTACTGTTGGCCCAGTGGTACCATTTTTTGTGCAGCAGGAATCAATCACTGCAGAACAGGTTGAAATGTCACAAAGCCTCGTGGGGAGGGGGGTGAGAGAACATGTGCAGGTAATTTCTTCCATGGGTCAGACTTTTGATGGATCCAGGCCACTTATGGATCTCAGTCCACTAGTCGTGCTTCCCAATACAGTAAATGGTCCGAGTGCAAGTCAGAGCTTGAAGTGCTTGACACCGCAACCTCCAGGTGCAGTGGCGCAGCAGGGGCCATCACCAAATGCGAGTAACATTACTTTACAAGGATTGACTGCACAGCAGCTGAATGAGTGGTTGGACAGTTTGAACACTCCACAGAATATGTCCAAAAGTGAAGAGCAGATTGATCGTGTTAGGTTGAGTACGAAAATAACGGAACTAGTTGAAGGGACAATGGGAGTGAATAGGCTGGAATCCTATACAGAAGAAGAGCTGAGATACTTATGTCCGAGAATCACGAGAGAAGTGGGCAGGTAACATCAGAGATTGGCAGATTTAGCAGAAAAGCATGATGTTGAACTTGGAAAGACAAAGCATTTGAAACAAAGTTACAGGTTAGATATTGAGGCAAAAGATTTTGAACACATGAGGTCAGCTGGAATGAAAGCACATCTTAAAGAATAATTATTGCAGAGTGCTCAGATATGGGGAGCATTGGAAAAGTGGGAAGGCAGATGGGCAAAGAAGATGGATAAACGGAAATGAGATTCACAAGAAGGATCTGAAGGTGTTCGGAAAGAAAAGGATCCGGTAAAAATTTAACCAATGAGGGAGATTCCAGGAGGGCAGTTTGTTCACGTTCCTTTGCACAGGAGTGATATTCTGTCATCCACAAATGATTATCCAAAATTGAGGGAGAAACCGGTTGAATGGTACCAGCAGACAGATAGATTTGTGAAGCTTTCGAAATGTCTGTGGGAAGACTTGAATACTCTATTGGAGATAGTGGTTCCAGCTGATTTATGGGTGGAATGCAAAAGAGCTGTAGATTGGCCATCGAGTGAGCCAGAAAGGGATAGGACTACAGGTGCACCATCACCCGACGTAATGAAGCATTATTATAAGGTGATTGAATTCCTGAAGATGAGAATTGCGCCTAAAAATATTGATTGGCAGAGAATTGACAAGACAGTGCAGGAGGTAAAGGAGTCAATACATGCGCACTATGAGAGGTTGTTAAAAGCGTTCAAGGAGTACAGTAGCAAGGAAGCGATTGAGCCGAAAGACATGTTACACTTTGTATTCAGATTTGTGGAGGGGCTGAGACCTTCAGATGATTAAGAGTCTCTTGATTTGCTGGCAAGCAAAGCTGATTGATGAGGTGTTGCAGTATGCAAAATACTGTAGTGATGAGATTGAGTTGAAGCCAAAAAAATTGAAGGAGAAAGCAATGGTGATGCCGATTAAGGCAGCACAAACAGGAGTGCAAGGGACTTTTGTTCAGCAGATACTGTGGAAACTGTGAGTCCGTCACATTTGGGACGGATTGACACCTTCCTCTGGGGTTGTAATCAGGCCCTATGTGCTGAATTATAAATAATATCAGGAAATAATAGATATAGAAAGATTAGGGTTCTTGTTGGGATGTAGAGTGAGTTAGTTATGTGATAACATACTTCTACTAAGGTATATTGATATTTAAAATAAACATATTAGTGCAGTAATAATAATGACAGATGACGTGTTAGTGACAGTGATCGATTTCACTTAATAAGAGGCTAAAAGAAAATAACACAAGTGGATGTTTAAACATCTGCAGTACATGTAGTATGTTGAAGTCATGTGAGCGCAACTAAAGTATCAAAAGGACAATGAATAAATAAAATGCAACACATTTGTCACAAATGTATTTTATTTTATAGCAGTAACAGCAATACTGCTTATATTGTATCAGGACAGTAGATCTCTTGTAAATATTAATGGATTCTTTAATGGATCCACCTAATTAATGTGCATTGCACTTTGTACAATGTCTCTAGCTATAGGAATATGTTTTGAACAAAAAAAGTGAATGTGATGTTTTAGGGTAAAACATTCTGGTTACACATATCTTATAAGATACACAGGGTGAATTCTGCACTCATAGTTAAAATAAAATATGACTATGAAAGGAAATGAATTTATTGAAGGAAAAGAAATTTGGGTGCAGTTATGCAATGTTACAGGTTATGCCTCCTCCACAGGTAAAAGAAGAGTGTGTGGTTTTTATCCCACATGTATCCACTGACTGGATGGTATTGATCCAATGTTTTTACTGTAATTATATCTGTGGCATTAACTGATAAGCTCTGGGCACAAATTTACCATTTATCTGCGAGGTTCCTGCATTAGTTGTGGCAGTTAAGATTACCTTCCCCATTTCTGAAAACCACAGACTCTGGGCATGGCTCCAAGGGCAAAGCAACGGATTGTTGCAATATGTCGCCATGAGGGACAAAGTAGAGGTGTGGTGCACACGATGATGGGATAGTGTGCTGAATTTAGCATGATTCTTTGAAGTATGGAATAAAGAATAAATGTACAGCTGAATGTTGATGCCTAATAAGTATTTGGATACTGTTAATTTTAAAGTTTATATGATTTTATTATGCACCCTGGACGCAGGGATGTATGTATCTACGTATATATATGTGCATATAATTGGCGGCAGGAGGAGTATTTTTCTATCCGTATTTTTCCTAGGTTTCAGAACATGGACAAGAAGATGTGTTTTCTGTATCCGTCTGTCTATGTTCCTTTTTATGTTTTCATAATAATTGGGAGTCTTCCAGGATACATCTTAATGTGCACAGTGACATGGATTGCCTTCATGTGTTGGCAGATTGCAACTATATATATTTTCCATAGTGGTTTTGAGTATTGAACATACCTATATAAGGATAGAGGTATTACTACTTTAAGATGTGCTATGTAGTACTGCAATACAGCTATTAGTAATATACTTCTGATGATGAGGGTGCCAAATATAAATTGCATCCTGTTTGTATTTTTGCACTATGAAAGAGTTTAGCCAAAATATAACTACTGATTGTGGGCGCCCAGTAAAGACTGGTGTGTGTCCCATGCCCATATTTTATCTTAAAGGAACATCGGCATTTCACAACATCACACTTGTACGAGAAAGGGGAAGTGACTTCTGATGGCGGTGATGCCTGCAAGGTCCCAACCCTTCCAGCATTGATGCAAATATTCTGTGTGTTGAAATAGAATGATAGGCTACAATGCTGTGTTCCAAAAATACTGTCTGTATACCGGTGTAACGTGTTTTCTCCTGACCTTTGGATTACCATTTGTTTGGTGAAATAGTTTGTGTGAATATTCTACTGTTACTGAGTGTCATTGTTATTTATTTTTTGAGTGCTGATTTCCGTTTAAGAGTGTACTAGTATATGTGATTATAAGGGCTATCCAATAGCATCTATTTGTTCATACTTATTAAATGCCTCAGTGATGGGACTTTAGATACAGGGACAGTAACAAAATATTATATAATGTTATCAGTTGATCTACAATGTCACTTCTGAATGTATGTCCTGTGTTACACTTACACTATAAGAGAAGGACTTGATCCATTGATTATACACTTGATTATACAAGGATGGTTGGCTATTACTATTTACATGTGTTTTCCAAATTTATTACTGCATATTATTTTTGAAAGTATAATTAGAGAAGTGTATGTTGCGAGTGTGAGGCAGTGATGAGAGGGAGAGAAATTTTATTTCTGTGTACAGATTTATGTCATGTTTAAATATACCTGTCTTCTTTCAGAAGCATGTGGTTACACAGAGAAGCATGTGGTTACACACAGAGTAGAGAGCCTTTCCCCCGACGTGCCTCGATTGGGCTTTCCTTTCCTGATTGAAAAAAATTAAAAGAGCATAAAAAAAAATATATATATAATAAGGAAACAAAATATTTTTTAGATGCATATTACCCCTAGCTCCACTTTAGCCTCACGTAGTTGAGTTACAGGTTTCCGATGTAGCACATGTATGGTTTGCAGTGATAACGATTGTGCCTTTGATATGTGAATATTACTGTCCTGCCTACATTAGTTGAATAGAATGGTGCTACTAACAGTGATGTTGTATGTTACATGTGTTATGATGATCCAGTTTTTGATATGAGTAACAGCTGACAGGTGGTACAATAGACTGTGGGATTAGGTGTGCGCAAAGAGGAGGGGGTGAAATAATTTATTTAAGTTAGTTACCCCATAAACCATTCAGATATGCCCCTTTATAAGATTTTGTGCATCTGCTGAGCGGTTCTAGATTGATGCACTACCATTTGCTTCATTGGTCAAGAGAGGCACCCTTGACAAAGTTGGTCAAACTGAGCACCGACTGAAATACTGTTTGACTGGCCTATGAACATGTCTGGTGCTGAGAAGTTATTATCTGATAAGACATTTTGACAGCAGTTTGCATTGCCTTCAGCATTAGGTGCTGCAGGCCCTTCCTGAATAGACAACACTACCTGGACATGATCTCCAACAGGAAGATTGGGCTTTGGTCACCTGTAATGTAGGAGGGACTGACCTCCTGGATCTACAGCTCTTACACCAAGAAGGTAGCGGAACATGGACATCCGTAGCAGCAGAAATGAGTGGAACAACTGATGAACCCACCATCACGGTAGAGTCTCCGCTCAACAAGGGCTGCTCGTGCTGCACACCTCCAAGAGACCGAGGGTGTAAGCGGGCCCTGTTTGGTTCTAATACAAAGTAATCAAGTTATCCTTTGGTGCCACACTGAAGGGGTACCACCGACTGTGGCACAGCTGATTGCCATTCTATGGTACTATAACTGCAGGCTGTTGGCTCCGGGAATAGGAGCCCTCTACAACTGCAACATTTAAGGATCTCTTCGTCTCCTCCAAAGAGTATAACTGCAAGGACTATGGGCACCGTCAACCTCACTAAACTGTCAACTTCAACTTCACAACCTTCATCTCCTGCAGTTCTGGCTGAAAGACCTCAGTAAACCTTCAGTTCTAGAGTACCTGGCCTCCATTCTACAATACCTTTTGCCTCAAGTCCTGGTGACCTCTGGGGCAAAATATAAGGTATAGGAAATTGATCATTTTGAAATTCTCTTATGAAATTCAATAAGGCAACGATGTCCGACACCCCTTCAAGGCCCACCAAGAAATAGCCCTGGGCCCTAGATTTTGTTGTTGTTGTTGTTGTGCTACTTCTCATGGAGTCTGCTGATTTCCCACGGATCACCCTTACTTCGAATAGGAGCATTAAATGACAATGAGACTTTGAACATTAAAACTTTGAACTTCTTTCGCAAATTATCAGTAGAAGTAAGCACCACAGAGATGAGCAATGATGCTTTGGGGGACAAAGAAGAATGTTAGAAGAATGTTAAATTGAAAGTGAAGTATGATGCAAAGCTAAATATATTGTGTCATTTGATGTTTGCGCACACCTGCTCCAACAGTGCTTAGTAAAAAATAAAAAAAATACAGAGTAGTGCCGTACATCACCTTTACCAACTATAACTGTGAAAGACATAGAACAGCATCAACATTCCATTTCCTGTCAAATAAGAGTTGTCATTGATAATAATGCATAATATCAAGTACAGGTGTAGTGATCATAATAGGAGGAATGGGTTGTTGTTAGGTTAAGACTAGATTAGTAAGTAGTGGCCCAACTTTGCTTCCCAGATTCCAGGTAGAGGAAACAAATATTTGTTCATAATTACACACACACACACACACACACACACCAGATAACAACTAAGGTTAATGTCCCATGTGCAACATTGCTTACAAAAAAAAAACACTTATAGTGATATATCAGGTATAAATGAAGTTTGAACAAGAGGTACAAAAGATGACAAAAGACAGCAATAGTAATGATTTCCAAGATAGCAACAGCATGCATACCAGACACAATATCTAGACCTAAACACTGATGGGTGGGAGACAGTTCCAGGAGGATTGGGAAAACCATTTCATCATTGATTATCAGAGGACGGATTATTATCCCCCAGGCCTGACCTCATCCTGTGATACTCAATGATGTACAGGCCTGAAAAACATATGCAGAAGGTTGAATGACCTTTAGTACATTAACCCTGACAGGCAGCTTGTAATGCAAGGCTTGCCTAAAAGAGACAGCTCATGTGACATGCATTGCTTCATTCGCCCAGCAACAGACAGACATCTCGATGTCCACATAGGTCTGAGGAGAGGTTATGAGGAAGCTGGATTGGTGACACCTTGGAAAGTCCCAAACGTCTGAGAAATGTGAAGGTCACGCTTGTGGTCATCTTGTATCACGCTGCCACCATGAAATGTTATTCTACTGTGATTGGATAGATGCCTAATATATGTGTAATACCATGCATCTCCTGATCAACATCATGCCATGTACTTGATGAAGAAATTATCTTTCAGTTGTTCTGATTGGATGATGTATTTTCACCCTTTTGTGGTTTTCATGCATAAAAGATTGTATTGGAGTTCCGCAATTCAGACTGCTTGGCCTTTCAAGCCACAGTCTTCGTGCATGTATTATTAAATATTTCTGCTTGTACCTTAAGGCTGGCTGGTCTTTGGTTTGTTCCTGAGGGAAGATAGAAAAGGAGGCTTCAACAATACCACAGCAGCAGGGAACTGTCATGTTCCAGCCTCAGATGAGAGGTAGGGGTCGTGAAGTCAATATGAATTGTGGTCCGGATTTGAGTACAGTAGTGGTTCAAAATGAGGTGCAAGGGATGAAGAAGATGTTACTGTGTCATCTTTGTGGAAACTTGGGACACTGGAAGCGAGACTGTCCGATGATGGTGCAGGATGGTGTTGTTCAGCAAAGTGGTGATGTCAATACATTTCAAAATGTGAAAGTCCCAAGAATGAGAGGACTTAATCCAAATTTTCAGAATAATGCAAATCAGATGCAGAATTTTCAACCCATGCAGCAGGTGCAAATGCCACGTGCACAATTTACTCAGTTACAACCAGTGCTGCAGCAGGTTCCCTTGGTACCTAGACATTAAATGCAAATACCTCAAGCCCCGATGGAGCAGCAACAGGTGGTGCTTACTCAACAGGTCACAGGTCAGAGACAAGACAGAAGTAGTAGTACCATGCACCAATTTCCACTACATAGTGAGAATGAAATAAACGGTGACTGGTTGAGTAATAGTTCGGATGAGGAGAGATGCATGCTTGCAGCGTCCCGAGAGGTAGATCAGAGAGGACCTTTCGTGAAGGGAAAAGTAATGGGTCATAAGGTATCATTTCTGGTGGACACAGGAGCCACACGTTCCACAGTGAGGGGTGTAGAAGTTCTGAATTTACCTATTTCAGCGAGAATAGTTCAGGTTGTGGGGGTAGCGAATAAGCAACTGACAAACCCGATCACAGATCCAGTACAAGTTGAGATTGGCAACTTCCAGGGACTGCATAAGTTGGTAGTCTGCGATTCCAGTCCAGTATCCCTACTGGGACGGGATTTATTATGCAAGACTAAGGCCCTCATTATGAACATGGCAGTCCAGACCGACATGCCGGCGGTGCCGCCACAGGCATGGCGGTCTGCACCACCATATTATGATCAAATGAGGACCGCCACAGGTGGCCCTCTGCCACCACCAGGCTACCGCCGACAGGCAGCCTGACCATTTCTTTATACGATTTCTTTATACGTCAGGACAGCGCTGCCCTCCTGATAAAGGACCCTTGTTCCTCCATCCTTTCCCTGGTGGGTTCCCCCACCAGGGAAGGGCTGGCAGAAGGGGTGCTCTGGGGCCCCCGTGCACAGCCCCGTCGAGCAGGTCACTGCCTGATTTACGGGCAGTGATTTGTGGGACGGGTGCTGCTGCACCCGCCGCACTTAGGCATTGACGACGGCTCCATATGGAGCCGTCGACAATGTCCAGGCCAAGCATTCCGCTGGGCCGGCGGGTGGAAACACTGTTTCTGCCTGCTGGCCCTGAGGAATGTTCAGTATTGGGCTGGCAGACTCCTCAACAGGCTGGCAGTCTGTGTTCAGACCGCCAGCATGAACATGGCGGGGATTCCCACCATGTTCATAATGAGGGCCACAATGTTCAATCTCTTGCTTAATTACTGGGATAGAAATTCAGACAAATAGTGACGATGAAGAAGAAGTAAATCCGGAAAGGGAGAATGACAATACCACTGAAGAGTACCCATTGATTGAGCTTTTCTCAATGTTCACAGTAAAGGAGCTTCATTCAGATTTGCAGGGAACAGTACAGGAAAATGTCTGGGATCTAAGAGGCAAGGAAGTGGGTTTGATCAAGGGAGTGGAGCCAATTAAGGTTACCTTTAAGCCAAATGTAGTGTTTCCGCAGCTTCCACAGTACAACATGCCACAAGATGTCTTGATGAAAGTAGCACAGATAATTGGAGATTTTGTGAAGCAGGGAGTCTTGAAAGAAGTGCTAAGCAGCCCATGTAATTCACCGATAATGGGTTTGAAAAAGCTGCGTGAAAAGGTACGAATTGTGTAGGATCTGAGAAAAATAAATGACATAGTGGTCAAGTGTTGACACCGTGGTGCCAAATCTAGCAGTAATAATGTTCCAGATTCCGTGTTATGCAGAATGGTTTACTGTGGTTGACTTGTCACAAGCTTTCTTTTCTGTGCCCCTTCATGAAGATAGTCAGTTTCTCTTTAGTTTCAAATTCCTAGACAGAGTCTACAGCTGGTGTAGGCTTCCTCAAGGGTACACAGAGTTACCATGCTTGTTTAACCAAATCCTGAAAAAGAATCTGGACTCTTTCGAATTTCCATATCAATCAACTCTGGTGCAATACATTGATGACTTACTCATTGCCTCCAAAACAAGAGACAAGTGTAAGTACGACTCAATTGCCCTATTGAATCATTTGGGAAAATTTGGTCTAAAGTGTCACCATTAAAATTACAGTATTGTCAGAAGTCGGTGAAATATCTGGGTCACCAAACTGAGAAAGGGTCACGGATAATTTTCCGAGAAAGGATTACAATGATATTGCAGAGAAGTCCCCCAACTTCACAGAGAGATGTCAGGATGTTTCTGGGAATGGTAGGCTATTGTCTCCAATGGGTTCCAAATTTTGCTGAAATTTCAAAGCCATTGCAACAACTGACACATAAGGATGTTATTGATCCCATAACATTAGACTACGACCAGATGAAAGCGTTCACTGAGTTGAAAGAGAGTTTGTGCAGAGCTCCAGCATTGGGTATGCCCGATTACACAAAGCCATTCACATTGTTTTGTCATGAATGTGATGCTTGTTCTCTGTCTGTCTTGACACAGGTCCATGGAGTTGCTTATCGCTCAGTAGCCTATTTTTCAGCTACCTTGGACCCAGTGGCAGCAGCCTTACCCGTTTGTTTGCATGCAGTTGCCGCAGTTAGTCAAAGCCTTTCACAATGTGAGGGAGTAGTGATGGGATATCCCCTGGCAGTAATGGTCCCTCACTCAGTTGATATTTTACTGACAAGGACAAAAACACAGTATTTGACTGGTGCCAGACTGACAAGGTATGAGACGAGCATTCTAGGTGCTCCAAATGTAACATTGAAAAGGTGTACAGTGCTGAACCCGGCAACCTTACTTCCAACCAATACTGTTGAAATTGAAAAGGAAGAAGATATTGAGCATGATTGTCTCGAGGTAACTAAGTTGTGCACAAAACCAAGACCTGACATCAGAGATTCTCGGTTAGAAATAAATGATCAAATTGTTTTTGTTGATGGTTCATGTCTCAGAGATGGTACAGGGACACTGAGAGCAGGCTATGCCGTGTGGATAAGTACAGGTACTTTAGAAGCTTCCTTGCTTTGAGGTGTTTATTCTGCATAAGTAGCAGAACTAGTTGCTCTTACTAGAGCAGGCCATGTATCTGCAAGATTAAGATTTACTATCTATACAGATAGCCAACATGGATTTGGAATTGTTCATGATTTTGGACAATTGTGGTCACCAAGAGGTTTCCTGATCTCTACTGGTTCACCAGTGAGAAATGGCAAAAGGATAAAAGAATTGTTGTATGCAATACAACTGCCTGAAGAAATTGCCGTGGTAAAATGCAGTGCACATCTAAAATCACAGGATTACGTATCACTGGGAAATGCATATGTGGATCAAATCGCAAGGTTTTGCGCATTGAACTGTATATCGTTCAAAGACAAGGGGGAACTGATGTCGGAGGAAGATGTTGCATGTACAAGTTATGCATTAAAGGTGATTGACACACTGGAAGAATTGAAAAATTTGCAGAGTAATGTTGACAAGGAGGAGAAAAGAGGGTTTCTGAAGATGAAATGTACCCAGAGACAGGACGAGCTAGGGGTATCAGAAGAGGGTCAAATGGTTCTGCCAAATATTTTGTTATCACAAATGGCTAGATATTACCATGGTCAGGCACACATTGGAAAGGATGCCATGGTTAGTTTGTTAAAAATTGATTGGTTTAACCCTAATATTAGACAAGCCGCAGAAGTCATCGCTGTGTTATTTGTCAACAGTTAAATGCGGGAAAAGGGACTGTAGTAAACTTGAGCCACATTGGAACAGCAGGGGGTCCATTCAGCAGAATGCAATTGGATTTCATTGAGATGCCTGCGTGTGGAGGTTTGAAATATGTGTTGGTGAGTGTGTGCATTTTTAGTCATTGGATTGAAGCATACCCTACAGGAAGAAATGATAGCCTCACAGTAGCAAAGCTGTTGCTTAGAGAGTTAATACCGCGGTTCGGATTTCCGATCTCTTTAGAATCAGGTAAGGGAACGCACTTCAATAATGAGGTGATTAAACTTTTGTGTGCAGCACTAAATATTGAGCAGAAATTGCATTGTAGCTACCGTCCTGAAGCATCAGGACTAGTGGAACAGATGAATGGTACTCTAAAATCAAGAATTGCCAAAATGTGTGCAGCTACAAATCTGAAATGGCCAGATGCATTGCCTTTGGTGTTGATGTCAATGAGAAATACACCCGACTTAAAGACAGGACTGTGACCCCACAAGATTATCATGGGCAGGGCAATGAGATTACCAGCAGTTCCAGCCAATATACCTGTTAATATTACAGATGATATGGTGTTGGACTACTGCAAGGGTTTGGCTGATGTGGTACGCTCTTTCTCTCAGCAGGTGGAGGCCGCCACACTGCCACCAATTTACGATCCTGGGCACAACCTGAGAGCTGGCGATTGGGTTGTCATCCGCAAGCATGTGCTCAAGACGTGTTTAGAGCCTCGTTGGTGGGGACCCTACAGGTGATTCTGACAACCACAACAGCTGTAAAATGTGAAGGACTTCCAAACTGGATTCACGCAAGTCACACGAAGAAAGTGCCATGTCCACTGGATCATGAAGAAGCATTGTTGAGAGCACCAACAATCGTGAAACAGGTTGCAGCACCTGAGCTAGAAAAGGAACAAAAAGAGACCTAAATTGATCAAGAAATTGTGGAAGATGGATCAATCACCACAGTAAGAGGTGAAAGTGAAGAATTACAGGAGGGTGCGGAAGAATCAAACTCAGCGGATACAGCAGGAGAGCCTAGCACAGAAGGGGTTCTCCCAGAAGCAGATGGTTCTGAGAAACAAACAGAGCAAGTGCCAGACCAAAAAGGGGAGAGAGTAGAGTTGGATCAAAGTCAAAGGCCTTCATTACAACCTTTGCGGTCGGTGATAAAGCAGCGGTAATACCGCCAACAGGCCGGCGATAATAAATATGAAATTATGACCACAGCGGAAACTGCTAAGACAGACAGACAATTTAACACACCGACCGCCTGGGCGAAACCAACAGGCACCACGGCGGTAGCCGCCAATAGCCAGGCGGCAGACAATGTACCGCCCACAGAAATATGGCACACCTGTCTGCCACCTTTTCTGGGGCGGTACCAACATCAAAAGCCTGGCGGAAACAATGCACAGATGGGAAACGACTCACCTCTGGAGACTCAAGGAAGAACCACGCCGCCATGGAGCTCTAGTTGCATGTGTTCCCCATGCTGATCTACCTTCTGCTCCATTACGCCTATCAACGCCGGCGAAGACGACCGCGGTGAATACTGCCGCCTAGCACACAGGGGAGGGGGGGAGGATAAAGAGAGTGACACACACATGCAACACGCAACACCCCCACCCCCAACACCACACACACAACCAGATGCAGTAACATAACATATACACCCCGTATCCCTCAGGAATAATGCAAGGACAGCTACTATAGTGTAAAAAGGCTGTAATAAGATAAATATGGGTGAAATAAGTGCATCCAAATCAAAAAGTATACACATATTTACAATGCAAGGGACACTGCCCAGTCCTCAATGTCCCTGGGCCATAGGGCCACATCACAAAGTCCAAGGCCCAACCTCACTACTGCAACAACACGGATAGAACACTGCAGGGGCATCAGGTCGAAACTAGACAGGCACCTCAGGGGGACGTGGAATGGGGGGGCACCTCAGCTGAAAGATGGTACAATGCCACTGGTCCTGGAGGAGGCAACATGCCCTGTGCTTGGTCCTGGGGAGTGCAAGGCCACAGTCTCTGAAGTGGGTGATTTGCCCACTGCTTGGTCCTGGGGAGTGCAAGGCCACAGTCTCTGAAGTGGGTGTCTTGCCCACTGCTTGGTCCTGGGGAGTGCAAGGCCACAGTCTCTCAAGTGAGTGACTTCTTCCATTGGTTTTGGAGGGGGCATTGTGCCCAGTGAGCTTCATCCTGGGGAGGATGGGGTGAGTGGATGGCTTCTCCATTGGTTCTGGAGGGGGCATTTTGCCCAGTGAACTTCATCCTGGGGAAAATGGGGTGAGTGGATGACTTCTCCACTGGTTCTGGAGGGGGCATCGTGCCCAGTGATCTTGGGGAGCGCAAGGGCACAGACTCTCAGCTGGGTGTCATACCCACAGGATTTGCAGTGTCCAGGCCCCACAATAGCCATGGATGCAGGACTACACACTGTCCACCGGCCGAGATGGCTGTTCAGTAGTGGCAGTGGTGGTGCTGCTGCTGCTGGTAGTGGTAGTGGTGGGGGGAGACTCCAGCCCATTCCCTGCAGCCTCCGACGGCTGCCCACTGGGGCTGCTGCTATTGGTAGTGGGGGGAGGCTCCAGCCCATCCCCTGCAGCCTCGAACGGCTGCATCACCATGGTTGGTGGTGGGGGCTCAGACTGAGTCCCAGCACCAGTCCCCTTTTCCTTACTGGCTGCTGGGACAGGCCCCTTCCCTTCCTGCCAGCAGCTGGGGATGGCTCCTTGCCTCTTTTTGACAACAGCTGGTGCTGGCTCCTTGCCCTTCCTTCCTGCAGCTGGGGCTGGCTTCTTGGCCTTCTTTGAAGCACTTGGGGCAGGCACCCTTTCCGTCTTGCTGGCTGGTGGCTGGGATCCTTTCCCACCTGGAGTTGCTAGGGACACTACCATGCCCGTGGACTGGGTGGCTGAGGTGCTTGCCTGGGTTTTGACCACCTTGCCTGATGTGAGGGATGTGGGGAGGTAGGGAAGAGGTCAATGGTGAAGAGGAAAAGCTTCTTAGGCACATTGGGGCGGGAAGAGGGAGATGGTTTGGGAGTAGAGGAAGAGTGAGTGGTTGTAGGAGGTGTCAGTCTGCTATGTTTGGGTGCAGGTGCATGGGCTGGATGCTGATGTGAGCTGGATGGCTGTTGGGTGTCTGAGTGCTTGCGTTTGTGTAATTTGGGAGGAGGGGGCACGGACACAGTGGGAGAGGACACAGGAGATGTGTGCATGGATGTGGGGGTAGGGACTGCTATTGAGGGGTGTGTACTGGTAGGTGTGCTGGTGATGGTGGTAATGGATGAGGATGTAGTGCATGCATGTGTGAGTGGAGACGCTACTGGGAGGGAAGTGGACGAGGAGGAGGAGGAGGCCACAGTGGAGGCAGTGGATGTTAGTATGTCTGCATCAGGATGGTGTTTGTGTGAGTGCCTGTGGGGTGAAGTGTGGTGCTTGTGTTTGCCATGTCCACTCTTGTGTGTTTTCCTGGGTGCGTGTTCGTCTGCCTGTGTGCTTGGGACAGGTTGGGGTTGAGGGGAATGGGATTGGGTAGAGGAAGTTGGAGGGGGAAAGGCTAGAAACAGGGACAATGGCTGCCATCAGAGAGGAGGCCAGAGCCTAGATTGATCTATGTTGGGCCGCCATGCCAGTGTGAATGCCCTCCAGGAATGCATTTTTCTGTTTCATTTGGGCTTCCAGCTCCTGGGTGACATTCACAGTAGTTGACTGCCCAACAGAGATGGATCGCAGGAGGTCAATAGCCTCCTCACTCAGGACAGCAGGGCTAACTGGGGCAGGGCCTGAGGTGCCTGGGGCAAAGGAGATGCCCACCCTCCTGGGTGAGGTGGCACGGAAAACTCACTGAGGGGCTGCTGGGAAGGCAGTGCTGGTACGGGGATGGTGGCTGTACCTGTAGCTGGGGTTGGCACAGTGGTGTCCGCCACCAGCAGAGAGCTTCCATCGGAGGAGGAATCCATGTCAGAACTGTCCCCTCCTATCTCCACCGTGGTGCTCCCCTCGCCCTCCGTCCCACTGGTGCCCCCACCGTCAGTGAATTTGGCATCCTGGGTCCTGTGGGGTGCAGCTCCCTCCGTCACTGGTGCCTCTGCTCCTCTGCCAGATGATTCTAACACACATAAGGACAAGGTGACAAAACAAAAAGGGGGGGAGAGACAAAGGATACACCTGGTCAATGGCGTCAACAACACCACCGTTGGCATACACAACACATACACACAGGGAACAGCCCTACGAACTATGCAGTGCACTACCAGTCACAATGCTAGTCACCAGACCATGGATAAGGACACCTAACGCCCATTGCAGCATACCTGAGAACCACAGACCCCTGCCCAGTAGTGGATGACTTCTAGCTTGGTTGGAGGTATTTTACATCAGAACCCTGCCCATCATGGGACCTACTCTGCAATGTCAGGCCTGGCCTAGGGGCACCCATAGGCCCACATCCCTCACCCGGATACCACCCCACCAGGCGCAAGTTGTATATTGGGGCACTGTACTCACCCCCTTGTGGCTGCTGTGATGCCCCCAAGCACCCATCCAGCTCTGGATAGGCCACCGCCAGTATGCGAGCCATCAGGGGGGTCAGAGTTCGACGGGCACCCCTTCCTTGTTGGGAGGCCCGCCCCAGCTGGGCCTCCGCCATCTTCCATGCCCAGCTTCTCAGGTCCTCCCACTGTTTCCGATAGTGGGTTCTCTGCCTGCCGTAGACCCCTAGGGTCCGCACGTCCTTGGCGATGGCACGCCATATACCCTTTTTCTGATGGGTGCTTACCTGCAGGGAAATGGACACAGGGAAAGGTATTAGTCCGACCGTCCTGCTTGTTACACTCATGGCCCACCATGCCCCTTCCTATCCCCATTAGCACAGACATGGCCCACCATACATGCAGCACGCTGCCCAGGGCCCATCCACCGCACACCCCTTACATGAGGCCTTCACACATAGCACTCCATGCATTCATGCACCATGCATCGTACTCACGGTGTACTCACCAGTTGGTCTGGAGGCCCATACAGTAATCATAGTGGGGAAGGACCCCATCCACCAGTCTCTCCAACTCCGCTGAGGTGAAGATAGGGGTCCGTTCCCCAGTGACACGAGCCATGGTCGGTTCCAGACACAGGTCAAAGCAGCACATGCAGTATAGGTCCTCTCCTGTCGAAGGTCAGGTAGCAAGTGAGTGAACAGATAGAAAAAGGCAGTGACGTCCGCAGCGGTGCATACTGTCACCGCCGGTGTACATCACCAGTGGCCATTGCACTCCATAGGGCCCAATGTTAACCAATGAGGAGTAGCACAGCGGTTTTCGACTGCCTCCCGCAACGGCGGAATTACCTCATTTCCACCTGTCCCTCACCTGCGGATGAATAGGAGGAGGAGACATACCCCGTGTACAGACCCCTGATGGACTTGGCAACAATGGAGGACAGGCACATTATCCTCACCTATAGACTAGACAGGGCCACAATCACAGAGCTGTGTGCCGAATTGGAGCCTGATCTAATCTGTGCTATCCGTCACACCACCGGGATCCCCCCCTCTTGTGCAAGTGCTATCAGTGCTCTATTTCCTGCCAACTGGCTCCTTCCAAGTGACAGTGGGATTGGCAGCAGGAATGTCTCAGCCAATAATCTCAATAGTGCTGACCAGAGTATTGTCTGCCCTGATTAAACACATGCACAGCTACATCGTTTTCCCCCAGGTGGAGGATTTGCAAACAGTGAAAGTTGACTTCTATGCAATGGGACATATCCCCAACATCATAGGGGCAATTGATGGAACACATTTTGCATTTTTACCCCCCCCTGCTGAAATGCCCCACTGGCAGGCTGGTTTCCCACTTCTATGGCCACTCACTGTACCCTTTGGCATCCCTGTTTGCAGATATTTTTGCCCCACTATCGCTCCTGGTGTGTAGCCAACTACAGGTCATTCCTATGTATACATTACTGTACAGTTGATTTTCAATGTTTAAACTTTGTTAAACTAATACATAGTTAAATCATTTGACATACCCCATACTTGCATTTTTTTCAAAGGGTGTTTATTTAAGGTCTAAGAAGTAGAGGGGGATGTGCAATGGGCCGGGGTGTCGTTGTGGTGCCATAGGTGTAGTGTGAGTGGTGGGGGTGAGGGTGTGTAGGGTGATGTGTTGGGGTGTGTGCTGTAAGGTGCGTGTGTGGTGTATAGGTGATGGTGGTATGTGGCTCTGGTTGCGTGAGTGGTATTTCTGTCTCTCTCTGTTGACAGTTTTTTGTAATGGTAAAGGGTTGTGGGTCATGTGGGTGTGTGTTTTATAGTGGTGTGGGTGTGTGGTTGTGGTGTGCGTATGTGTGTCAGGTGTGTGTAATTTGAATTGTCCAATGTGGTGTAGTTTTGTTAGGTTGTGTGTATTTTGAGCGCAGCGGTATGTAGCACCAATGGTTTACCACCAGTGAATGTCCGCCACAGTGATTTGTGAGTCATAATGCTGTGGGCGTAGTTCTGTTGGCATAACTGTGTGGGTTTTGCTACCGCCAGTTTATCACTGACCTTCAGGCTGGCAGACTTGTGTGTGTGGCTGTATAGTGACGGATTGGTATGTGTGTGTTATAATATGCTTGGCGGTTATCCGCCGCCGTGGCATTATGTTGGCGGCAGTCGGCATGGCTGGAAGCTGGATTTACCGCCAATGTCATAATGAGGGCCACAGTGATTTAACTCCTCCTGAGTCTGTTGCAGGTCCATCAAGAGAAAACACCAAAGAAAAGGAAAAGGAGAAAAGTCCAATCCTGAGAAAAATATTGTCAGAAGATTCGAGTCACGAGTAGCGAAGAGAAAGGAAGTGGTAATAAATGAAACGATAGAGGAAAAAGTAGATACCATGGGAAAAGAAGAGTTAAGTGAAGGAGAGTTAAGTGGTGACCGAAAGTTGAAAAGAAAGAGAATAGCGAGTCAAAAATACGTGGGTCCTGAATGGGCATATACAGCTACAAACGAATGGCAGCACGAGTTTATGTCTTTTTGTTTTGATAGAGAGGTTCTGAGTCAGTATTTTGATGTAACCCGAGAGATATCAAGGAGCTGAACTGTTAAACCAATCTGAAAACCATTTTGAGGAAAGAGACTGTTGAAATATAACTGGAAAAGACACTGATAACCTTTTTTACGTTGAAAATCGGATGTGACAAGCTGCTAATCGATAATGACAAGGATAAGGGTTCCTGGATGTGAAACTGAGCTGTTGAAAGCAGAATATTTTTATTTTTAATTTTTTGCTGCATTTTCCAAACGTTTCTTCCTATTCTTTACAGATCATGGCTGAGTTAAATAATCAGATTAGGAATGCTAAACACTGTAAATATCTGAGTATTGGATTGGCAATCATGAGTGGGATTTTGTTTATTGTATTGATTGTGGGTATGTCTGTTCTTGATGCGAAAGGAGCGATCCATTCTACTTCTTTTGAAACTACTAGACTAACAGCTTTGGAGAAGTTTAGGTCAGATGAGAAATATTTGCATGACTATACACTAATGCTCAAGGAGAACTTTTTTCTAATGTCTTCTAGCGCTTGTTGAGTATGTTGAGTTGATGGATGCAAGGGATTGTCTCGTGTGTACACAAATTCCTTCGTCAGTAGAGGAAGGAGTTATGTACCACAGCCTTCCACTAACTTACGGGATAAGTTGTTGACTGCTACTAACGGGGTTCTATGATCAAGAGTATATATTGTATTTTTACTCTAATTACGACGTATTGTTTTCTCTTGTTCCTATTATTAGATATATGAGTAGAGTAGCTAAGGATCATGATATAGTATTGGTTAGAGGATTCCTTGAGCCTACACTAATGTTTGGAACGGCATATGCAAATAAGAGCAATCTCACATGCTTGCTTACACCTTTAGAGAAAAGCTTTTTAGGGCATACTGATGATAGGAGAAGAGGAGAAATTAGAAAAAGGCTTAAAGAAAATGACTTACAAGAATGATTATGCTTACACTGCATTGAGGACTCAAGGGAAATTAGCTTTAGCTGCAGTACATGTAGGGAAGCTTTGTATATAAAGGTCAAAATCACACACTGACACTTTATTTGTGGGTACGAGTGAATGTAGGCATGTGTTTTTGTTTCAGAGTAAATGGACTTTTATGTTGAATGGTCAAGACCCTGTGATTCCAGGTATTTACTACAGTATATTTGTGGACTTAATGCTTATTACTGTCTTCCAAAAGGATGGTATGGGACATGTTATTTGGGAATAGTGTTCCCAAAGAGTTACCAGATAGAGGACTTGAAAAGGTTTCTGAAATTGACTGAATTACATCATAAGCGACAGAGGAGGGAATCCTCTTCTGCGATAGTGGGAGATATATTTGCTGCTGTGATTCCTTCATTGGGAGTCATCTTGAATTCAATCAAGATTCAAAAGTTGTCTACTATTGTGGATAACATGTTGACAAATTTTACAGGGGCAATACTCCTGATAGATACTGAATTGGCTGCGGATAGAGCTATGACTCTTCAAAATCGTCTTGCTTTAGACATCCTTCTAGCGAAGAACGGCGGAGTCTGTAAAATGATTAACTCTAGGAATTGCTGTTCATACATCCCTAACAATGGTAAGGAGATAAGAGACTTACTTACTAACTTGACTAACTCAAGTAAGGATTTGAAGGAATTGAAGGAACCAGATGTATGGGAAAAAGTTGGGAAAGGTTTTGCTTCAGTGGGTAATTGGCTTAGTAGCACAGGGAATAGGGTATTACTAAAAATTATACAGGGAATATTGATTGTAATTGCTTGTATATTAGGAATATGGGGACTATGTAAATTGTGTCAAAAGATTACATTGAAAAGGTCTAAAAGTAATCAGAGGAGGGAAGAATGAAACAGAGAAAGAATCTATATGGAAGATTTGAGGAGAAGGCAAAATGCTGAAGAAACAGAATTGTAAAATCGTTGGTGGTAAAAGTAATGTGATGACATATTTAGTCATTAGAGGAGGGATTGTAAACGAAAATATATTAATTCAAATTTATTAATGAATGTTTATGTATTTTGAATAACTAAAAATGAAAAAAATGACTAATGTAGGAAAATAATGTGCAAATTTGAAATTGTGACCTCGGAGAGTGACTATCAAGATTCACGAATTATATTAAAAGAACGACTAGCATATGTGAAATATTGAAAATTTATTAGGATAACGTAGTAGTATGTCATATTGAGAGCTATAACTTATGTTTTGCATTATAGTGTAGAGCTTAACTTAGCCAAAGTCGTGGCCTAGTTTTGCCAGGCTTCGTGCAGAAGCTGAATATTAACGTTCAATGAAAGATGCTGACAAATCAGACTAACCGTGAACTGCTTATTGTTTGATAAAATTGTTTAGCTGAAACCCTTGAATGAACCGACGGACAGGAGACGATGGAAACTAGACTGTATCAACTACTGTGTTAAGCACTCAGAGCGTACTTTCCCAGGACTTGAACGATAGAGACTTGAACTAAAGAAGAAGATGCAACATTTTAAATACCTGACGAGCCGGATGATGAGGACATCGCAAAGTGAACCAATCAACAATCTGGGTGAGGTGGCACGGAAAACTCACTGAGGGGCTGCTGGGAAGGCAGTGCTGGTACGGGGATGGTGGCTGTACCTGTAGCTGGGGTTGGCACAGTGGTGTCCGCCACCAGCAGAGAGCTTCCATCGGAGGAGGAATCCATGTCAGAACTGTCCCCTCCTGTCTCCACCGTGGTGCTCCCCTCGCCCTCCGTCCCACTGGTGCCCCCACCGTCAGTGAATTTGGCATCATGGGTCCTGTGGGGTGCAGCTCCCTCCGTCACTGGTGCCTCTGCTCCTCTGCCAGATGATTCTAACACACATAAGGACAAGGTGACAAAACAAAAAGGGGGGAGAGACAAAGGATACACCTGGTCAATGGCGTCAACAACACCACCGTTGGCATACACAACACATACACACAGGGAACAGCCCTACGAACTATGCAGTGCACTACCAGTCACAATGCTAGTCACCAGACCATGGATAAGGACACCTAACGCCCATTGCAGCATACCTGAGAACCACAGACCCCTGCCCAGTAGTGGATGACTTCTAGCTTGGTTGGAGGTATTTTACATCAGAACCCTGCCCATCATGGGACCTACTCTGCAATGTCAGGCCTGGCCTAGGGGCACCCATAGGCCCACATCCCTCACCCGGATACCACCCCACCAGGCGCAAGTTGTATATTGGGGCACTGTACTCACCCCCTTGTGGCTGCTGTGATGCCCCCAAGCACCCATCCAGCTCTGGATAGGCCACCGCCAGTATGCGAGCCATCAGGGGGGTCAGAGTTCGACGGGCACCCCTTCCTTGTTGGGAGGCCCGCCCCAGCTGGGCCTCCGCCATCTTCCATGCCCAGCTTCTCAGGTCCTCCCACTGTTTCCGATAGTGGGTTCTCTGCCTGCCGTAGACCCCTAGGGTCCGCACGTCCTTGGCGATGGCACGCCATATACCCTTTTTCTGATGGGTGCTTACCTGCAGGGAAATGGACACAGGGAAAGGTATTAGTCCGACCGTCCTGCTTGTTACACTCATGGCCCACCATGCCCCTTCCTATCCCCATTAGCACAGACATGGCCCACCATACATGCAGCACGCTGCCCAGGGCCCATCCACCGCACACCCTTTACATGAGGCCTTCACACATAGCACTCCATGCATTCATGCACCATGCATCGTACTCACGGTGTACTCACCAGTTGGTCTGGAGGCCCATACAGTAATCATAGTGGGGAAGGACCCCATCCACCAGTCTCTCCAACTCCGCTGAGGTGAAGATAGGGGTCCGTTCCCCAGTGACACGAGCCATGGTCGGTTCCAGACACAGGTCAAAGCAGCACATGCAGTATAGGTCCTCTCCTGTCGAAGGTCAGGTAGCAAGTGAGTGAACAGATAGAAAAAGGCAGTGACGTCCGCAGCGGTGCATACTGTCACCGCCGGTGTACATCACCAGTGGCCATTGCACTCCATAGGGCCCAATGTTAACCAATGAGGAGTAGCACAGCGGTTTTCGACTGCCTCCCGCAACGGCGGAATTACCTCATTTCCACCTGTCCCTCACCTGCGGATGAATAGGAGGAGGAGACATACCCCGTGTACAGACCCCTGATGGACTTGGCAACAATGGAGGACAGGCACATTATCCTCACCTATAGACTAGACAGGGCCACAATCACAGAGCTGTGTGCCGAATTGGAGCCTGATCTAATCTGTGCTATCCGTCACCCCACCGGGATCCCCCCCTCTTGTGCAAGTGCTATCAGTGCTCTATTTCCTGCCAACTGGCTCCTTCCAAGTGACAGTGGGATTGGCAGCAGGAATGTCTCAGCCAATAATCTCAATAGTGCTGACCAGAGTATTGTCTGCCCTGATTAAACACATGCACAGCTACATCGTTTTCCCCCAGGTGGAGGATTTGCAAACAGTGAAAGTTGACTTCTATGCAATGGGACATATCCCCAACATCATTGGGGCAATTGATGGAACACATTTTGCATTTTTACCCCCCCCTGCTGAAATGCCCCACTGGCAGGCTGGTTTCCCACTTCTATGGCCACTCACTGTACCCTTTGGCATCCCTGTTTGCAGATATTTTTGCCCCACTATCGCTCCTGGTGTGTAGCCAACTACAGGTCATTCCTATGTATACATTACTGTACAGTTGATTTTCAATGTTTAAACTTTGTTAAACTAATACATAGTTAAATCATTTGACATACCCCATACTTGCATTTTTTTCAAAGGGTGTTTATTTAAGGTCTAAGAAGTAGAGGGGGATGTGCAATGGGCCGGGGTGTCGTTGTGGTGCCATAGGTGTAGTGTGAGTGGTGGGGGTGAGGGTGTGTAGGGTGATGTGTTGGGGTGTGTGCTGTAAGGTGCGTGTGTGGTGTATAGGTGATGGTGGTATGTGGCTCTGGTTGCGTGAGTGGTATTTCTGTCTCTCTCTGTTGACAGTTTTTTGTAATGGTAAAGGGTTGTGGGTCATGTGGGTGTGTGTTTTATAGTGGTGTGGGTGTGTGGTTGTGGTGTGCGTATGTGTGTCAGGTGTGTGTAATTTGAATTGTCCAATGTGGTGTAGTTTTGTTAGGTTGTGTGTATTTTGAGCGCAGCGGTATGTAGCACCAATGGTTTACCACCAGTGAATGTCCGCCACAGTGATTTGTGAGTCATAATGCTGTGGGCGTAGTTCTGTTGGCATAACTGTGTGGGTTTTGCTACCGCCAGTTTATCACTGACCTTCAGGCTGGCAGACTTGTGTGTGTGGCTGTATAGTGACGGATTGGTATGTGTGTGTTATAATATGCTTGGCGGTTATCCGCCGCCGTGGCATTATGTTGGCGGCAGTCGGCATGGCTGGAAGCTGGATTTACCGCCAATGTCATAATGAGGGCCACAGTGATTTAACTCCTCCTGAGTCTGTTGCAGGTCCATCAAGAGAAAACACCAAAGAAAAGGAAAAGGAGAAAAGTCCAATCCTGAGAAAAATATTGTCAGAAGATTCGAGTCACGAGTAGCGAAGAGAAAGGAAGTGGTAATAAATGAAACGATAGAGGAAAAAGTAGATACCATGGGAAAAGAAGAGTTAAGTGAAGGAGAGTTAAGTGGTGACCGAAAGTTGAAAAGAAAGAGAATAGCGAGTCAAAAATACGTGGGTCCTGAATGGGAATATACAGCTACAAACGAATGGCAGCACGAGTTTATGTCTTTTTGTTTTGATAGAGAGGTTCTGAGTCAGTATTTTGATGTAACCCGAGAGATATCAAGGAGCTGAACTGTTAAACCAATCTGAAAACCATTTTGAGGAAAGAGACTGTTGAAATATAACTGGAAAAGACACTGATAACCTTTTTTACGTTGAAAATCGGATGTGACAAGCTGCTAATCGATAATGACAAGGATAAGGGTTCCTGGATGTGAAACTGAGCTGTTGAAAGCAGAATATTTTTATTTTTAATTTTTTGCTGCATTTTCCAAACGTTTCTTCCTATTCTTTACAGATCATGGCTGAGTTAAATAATCAGATTAGGAATGCTAAGCACTGTAAATATCTGAGTATTGGATTGGCAATCATGAGTGGGATTTTGTTTATTGTATTGATTGTGGGTATGTCTGTTCTTGATGCGAAAGGAGCGATCCATTCTACTTCTTTTGAAACTACTAGACTAACAGCTTTGGAGAAGTTTAGGTCAGATGAGAAATATTTGCATGACTATACACTAATGCTCAAGGAGAACTTTTTTCTAATGTCTTCTAGCGCTTGTTGAGTATGTTGAGTCGATGGATGCAAGGGATTGTCTCGTGTGTACACAAATTCCTTCGTCAGTAGAGGAAGGAGTTATGTACCACAGCCTTCCACTAACTTACGGGATAAGTTGTTGACTGCTACTAACGAGGTTCTATGATCAAGAGTATATATTGTATTTTTACTCTAATTACGACGTATTGTTTTCTCTTGTTCCTATTATTAGATATATGAGTAGAGTAGCTAAGGATCATGATATAGTATTGGTTAGAGGATTCCTTGAGCCTACACTAATGTTTGGAACGGCATATGCAAATAAGAGCAATCTCACATGCTTGCTTACACCTTTAGAGAAAAGCTTTTTAGGGCATACTGATGATAGGAGAAGAGGAGAAATTAGAAAAAGGCTTAAAGAAAATGACTTACAAGAATGATTATGCTTACACTGCATTGAGGACTCAAGGGAAATTAGCTTTAGCTGCAGTACATGTAGGGAAGCTTTGTATATAAAGGTCAAAATCACACACTGACACTTTATTTGTGGGTACGAGTGAATGTAGGCATGTGTTTTTGTTTCAGAGTAAATGGACTTTTATGTTGAATGGTCAAGACCCTGTGATTCCAGGTATTTACTACAGTATATTTGTGGACTTAATGCTTATTACTGTCTTCCAAAAGGATGGTATGGGACATGTTATTTGGGAATAGTGTTCCCAAAGAGTTACCAGATAGAGGACTTGAAAAGGTTTCTGAAATTGACTGAATTACATCATAAGCGACAGAGGAGGGAATCCTCTTCTGCGATAGTGGGAGATATATTTGCTGCTGTGATTCCTTCATTGGGAGTCATCTTGAATTCAATCAAGATTCAAAAGTTGTCTACTATTGTGGATAACATGTTGACAAATTTTACAGGGGCAATACTCCTGATAGATACTGAATTGGCTGCGGATAGAGCTATGACTCTTCAAAATCGTCTTGCTTTAGACATCCTTCTAGCGAAGAACGGCGGAGTCTGTAAAATGATTAACTCTAGGAATTGCTGTTCATACATCCCTAACAATGGTAAGGAGATAAGAGACTTACTTACTAACTTGACTAACTCAAGTAAGGATTTGAAGGAATTGAAGGAACCAGATGTATGGGAAAAAGTTGGGAAAGGATTTGCTTCAGTGGGTAATTGGCTTAGTAGCACAGGGAATAGGGTATTACTAAAAATTATACAGGGAATATTGATTGTAATTGCTTGTATATTAGGAATATGGGGACTATGTAAATTGTGTCAAAAGATTACATTGAAAAGGTCTAAAAGTAATCAGAGGAGGGAAGAATGAAACAGAGAAAGAATCTATATGGAAGATTTGAGGAGAAGGCAAAATGCTGAAGAAACAGAATTGTAAAATCGTTGGTGGTAAAAGTAATGTGATGACATATTTAGTCATTAGAGGAGGGATTGTAAACGAAAATATATTAATTCAAATTTATTAATGAATGTTTATGTATTTTGAATAACTAAAAATGAAAAAAATGACTAATGTAGGAAAATAATGTGCAAATTTGAAATTGTGACCTCGGAGAGTGACTATCAAGATTCACGAATTATATTAAAAGAACGACTAGCATATGTGAAATATTGAAAATGTATTAGGATAACGTAGTAGTATGTCATATTGAGAGCTATAGCTTATGTTTTGCATTATAGTGTAGAGCTTAACTTAGCCAAAGTCGTGGCCTAGTTTTGCCAGGCTTCGTGCAGAAGCTGAATATTAACGTTCAATGAAAGATGCTGACAAATCAGACTAACCGTGAACTGCTTATTGTTTGATAAAATTGTTTAGCTGAAACCCTTGAATGAACCGACGGACAGGAGACGATGGAAACTAGACTGTATCAACTACTGTGTTAAGCACTTAGAGCGTACTTTCCCAGGACTTGAACGATAGAGACTTGAACTAAAGAAGAAGATGCAACATTTTAAATACCTGACGAGCCGGATGATGAGGACATCGCAAAGTGAACCAATCAACAATCTGAGAACTGTGTGATATTACAATTCAGAGATTTGAGATATAAATATTATTGAACAGGGTAAAATTGTGTGATTAATTAACCAATGCCTTGACAAAGAGGGAAAACTTCAGAGATGTTAGGTACAGATGTAGAGAAGACCATATTCCGAAATTGATGCGAGACTGAAGAAGATTCGAGATTCTGTTATTGGGCTCATGCTCTTGAGAGCCTGATGTGATGCTGATCGATTGATGACCTGAGGACGAAGACTGACTTGTTGCTGATCCATAACGAGGATAGGTAGATATGACAATGTGACTGAATGAACTTTTATGCCTTTTCTTTCTAGGTACAACTGCGCTGTTTTAAATAGTTTTCTCTTAGCTAGATGTTTTCAAATTTATGTTATAAACTGTTTTCGCATGAAGTCCCACATGCTGATGCTAATCTGGGTTGGGTGAGTTTCCTACCTTATGACATTGACAAACACAGAGACAAATGATTGATGAACTGATTTGCTGAACTCTGCTACTCATGTTGACTTATTCATTTCTGATTCGATAATTGACTTATGCTACTGCTTTAGAATGTACTCTGATGCAAGTTTTGATTAGGCTATGTTTTTGGCACCTTGTAATGAATTAATACGGATTTGTTGTCTCGATTGAAGTTGAATTTATTTTCATGAATTAATATTGTAACTAATAGGGAATAAAACTATTAATCGTATAGTGAGTTGTGGTTTTTCATGAGGAGGGTAGCGGGTGTTTTGTTTCGGATTCAGTGATGATGATGACTAATGCTTATTGAATTGTGTATTAATCATTAGTGTGACTGCCATTAGCCTAGCTAGGATACTTCATGTGAATCAAAAGGTTCATTGACCTATACGCGTCCCCTTGTAAGTTTACTTACTGAGGACCAGGCGTGCTAACAGTAGAGTACCTGCACTTCCCAGCACTGCTGCAATACTTGTGATGGAAGAGTGCAGGCACAAACAGGTACTGTGGATAGTGAGTACCAGCACTTCTTTGTTTCCATTTAAAGCACTGCTGACAGCAGACATCCATTTCATAACCTTAGACTCACTGTATGTTTAATAATAATTTGGAAGTATTTTAGAGGACACTAAGATATAATGTAAGTGATTTCTAATTCTATTTGCTGTCTAAAGTTTATATTTCAGAGTTTACTAATACATTTACCAATATTTACTTTAAAGGTCTGGTCAGTCCTCTAAAATACTAGCCAAGTGGCAACCGTAATAGCATTCTTTACTGGAGTACTTGATTCAAATAGTGTTTAATTGCTGTGCATTATGTGGGAAGCATTCAGGTATCAAGCATGGAAAACCAGAGAGGCACTGTTATCCTGTCTTAAGTAACTGCGCCTAGCTGTGAAACTGTGGAAAGGAATGAGAAATAAAACGTATACACTTGAAATTATGTGGTGAATTAAGACAAACTCACTACTCAAGATGAGTGGGAAAGGAAGAGCTTTATTCACAACAGTCTTAACAGAATCAAGAACAAACAGGCAACTGCCAGGAATCTTGAGTTCAATCCCCACCCAACATTCCAACAACCCATAACATAGAACCTTGAACTAAGATAATGTTAAAGACACATTGTCACAACATTTTCTCTTCTTCACACACAAATGAAACTGCATTACCATTACAAAATGTAATCCTGCAATCTTAAAAACAAATACAAGACTTAAAATCAAACTTCTAGAGAATGTAGTCACTTTTTAAAAACTTTGTTTATTGAATTTTTACCAATAAAGCTCACAAAAAAGAATAGATGTATTGCACATATGTACATTGGTATCGACAGGACATATGGCACTTCAATTCTAAAAAAAAAAAATGTTAAGAGAAAATAAATATATTCTGGTTCTAAACAGGGTATCACACAAGGTTTGTACAGCATGGACTGCCCATGTAGTGTCATTGGGGTTTCAGGAGCCTAAGGGTGGGTATGTGTGACATGGGGAATTCCGATATTCAATCTGAGTCAGCCAGTTCTAAGCAGAGTAAGTAATCTCGCACAGACATCCTTGGACCTTGAGGTGTGAAGTTACAATTGCGCATAGTCTTTGGTAGTTTTGTCACTCTGAGTGATGTGTTTAAGCCAAGCACAGCCAGTGAGACAGCGTCTACTACCACAATGGAATGTCAGTTCTTGCTTGGCAAGAAGAATTGCCAAAGAGGTAACTCTGGTGACAGATTTAGGAATTTTGTAGGTGTATCGTAACAGTGCCACCAGGGGGTCTGGCATAACCGCGGTGCCTATCACAATGTAGAGTTTTGAGAAGATAGTAGCCCAGTATCGCCCCTTAGGAGGACATTTCCAGGTAAGTGTGCAAAGTTAGCGCCTAAGGGCTGGCACTTGAGACAGTGGGACAAGCACGTAGAGTCTAAGTGTGCGATATTTGCAGGTGCTATGTATGCATGATGTAGGAATTTGAAATGTAGAAGTTTATGTTTGTGGTTGACAGATATACTTTTTGTTTGGGAACAGCAGTAGGACCAAACTTTGTTGGAGACAGGATAATCCAATTCTGTCCTTCATGTTTCCTTGACTCATTTAGAAGTGTCCGGTTACAGGCCAGGCAGGCACGATATAGTCAAGATAATGTTTGTGTTCTGTCCGTATCAGAGATGACAAGCGTTAAAGGCGGGAAGACATCCAGGGCCAGGGGGCAAGTGGGGATACAAGAGGGCAAAGTGTTTTATAGTCAGCGCAGGACAATATGATCAATGTAGGTGGCGTCATGAAAGTAGGTATTGTCTGCCTGTGTCAGGATATGGCCATCGGGGAACAATTCTCCTACGGTGTGTAGGTAAAGACGTAGTAAGGTGCGCTGAGCAAGTTGTTCCTGCGTAGGGAGAGCAAGGGATTATTAGTCAGCAGTGGCAGATTCTGACCATGGGCGTCGGGGCTCCGCCCCCTTTAAAAACAAAGCGATCATTTTTTTTATATTAAAGAATAATACCTCTATAAAACTTTATAAAACAGGGGGCACTATCTCCCCCTCACCCAACACCAGCATTATTGTTGCTGGACAAGTGAAGTGACGTGACGTCATGTGCTCACTTCAACTGCTCCCTTGTAGGCAGGCCCAAAGTGAGTGTATTTGCCTTGCTGATAATCTCACATCCCTGAGGTCATCAGCTCAGCATCAAGGCCTAGTCTCCACCCCCTGATGACGCAGAGGCCAAGTTAGCTCTGGGCGTTTTTATTCAAGCCCTGAAGCGCTTGGCCTCCATGTCATTCAAGGAGTGGAGAGCATTGTCACCCCACCCTTTCCCAACTTGTCAGAGGCAAAGGGCGTGGTGGGACCTTCCACCCCGTGACGAGCTGGGAAAGGGTGTGTTGGCAGGTGGGAAGGCTTGCATCGCATCAATTTTTCAGGAGAAAAACAGTGCATTGAACTTTTGATCACTTAATGGAGGTATGTGAAAATCAGCGTGAGCCCGAGCTAGACAAGTTATTTGCATTCCTACTGTCATAAAAAATCATATCCCATTACCCAGGACCTTGTTTCTTTATTAAATACAGCCACAAGAGTGTTTCAGGTCTGGCAATATAAGCCCGGGAAAACCTACTCTGTATAACTCAGTGTAACAGCTTTGAACCGATTCCACTAAAAAGTCCCACTTGAGCAGATCTGCACTCAATCAAAACAAAAAGACACATATTACTTTTAAATAAGATTAGCCTTTATATTTTGCTGCTTAAGTTAAAACTCTACATGTCTTCCTCTCGTTTTATGTGAACTATAACATAATTATATTTAAGAGAATACTTTAGACAAATTAAAAACTTCAACTAGAACGTGCCTTGCACGACAATTAATCTCTGGCAAAGCAATATGTTTAGTGATATAGTCTAAAGGGCGATCATCAACAACAACAATGAGGAGGCAGTAGTCACTTTGGCAGGTTGGCATTTCTTTCAAAATAGCACAGAGGAGTAATTATGTCAGCTCAGAGAATTGGTATACGGACATTACATGTGGTACCGCGTGGGCCTTTATGCATGATCTTGAGTTTCAGTACGGGAAAACTAAACAATATATTATTGTATGGACTAAGAAGGCATGGACTCTGTTGGACCATCATGAATGCCATTTTATCTCTGGCATGCAATGGCTCAGTAGACAGCTCCAACCTTTTTATGCAACAGCAACATCATTAAATTGTGATTATTAGTCCCTACCTATGGTATTATTCTCTATATATCAGCCTGACATATTCACATGGAGAGGAGAACTCATTTCACAAACATGTTGTGAGTGAGATATCAACCCCAAAACGTCTTGATGCTGTACACAATGCTAAAGAAGGAAGTCAGGCTTGCCTACCAAGCCAGGCCAATGAAAGCTATTTTGTTTTTTTTAATTTTAAAAAATGTATCTCAATTTTGTTAAATAGGATTTGCAGAAGAAATGGAAAATTGCTACTAAACTCCCGAAAAAATGCACACACCCATCCCCCTCGCTGCCAAGCCCAACCCCACCACTCACAAACCTTACCAGCCGCCACTGTTAGCCGGGGTTATGGCAGGTAACTATAGAACCCCGCCCTGAGTACCCTATGAAGTATCCTATGAAGTGTCCCCCGTGGTGAAAATGTTGTTTTTAAGGTCTGCATGTCAGTGGGATCTAAAGGGATGATACATATGAGATCAGTAGATCACCAAGTAGGTCCCTCTCAGGTTAAGATAAGGGATCCAGGGGTCCAGATGGTACCAACGACAGGCATTGTGCTGCAAGGTAATAAAGTTGAAAATCCGGAACTCCAAACCCATAGGGGAGAGTCAGAGTGTGTCCCAGTAGATATGAGGCTCACGCCAACCCAAATGAGTCGCATTAGGAGGCTGCGGAGTGTTTTAAAGAATTGGTGTGTTAGTGGTTCAGGAATATTAAGAAATAGATATAGAAAGCGAGGAAGGACAACCATTTTGATTATAAATACCCGACTGGCCAGGGACAGCAGGAGCTTAATCCATCTCTTCACCTGCCCCATGAGCTTGTCAAAGGCTGGGCCGGAATTAAGGAGAAGTATCTGGTCTTTATCGCTACGCAGGTGTGTTGGAAATGGCCCATTTTCAAACTTTTTGCTTCTTCTTGCTATTTTTCAGAACTGTTTTTGCTGGTTTATCGTCTCAGTGCACCTCACCACTGCTGATCAGTGCTAAAGTGAAAGTGTTCCCTATTGTATTAGTGATGGTTTATCCATAATTGGCATATTTGATTTACTGGTAAGTCCCTAGTAAAGTGCACCAGGGGTGCCCAGGGCCTGTAAACCAAATGCTACTAGTGGGCCTGCTGCACTGATTCTGACACCCACATGAGTAGCCCTGTGAACATGTCTCAGACCTGCCACTGCAGTGTCTGTGTGTGCAGTTTTAAACTGCCAGTTCGACTTGGCAAGTGTACCCACTTGCCAGGCCTAAACCTTCCCTTTTTATACATGTAAGGCGCCCCTAAGGTAGGCACTAGGTAGCTCCATGGGCAGGGTGCAGTGATTGTTAAAGGTGGTACATGTACTGATGTGTTTTATATGCCCTAACAGTGAAATACTGCCAAATTCGTTTTTCACTGTTGCAAGCATATCTCTCTCATACGTTAACATGGTGGCTGCTTTTAGTTATCCTTAAAGTGCAGTTTCCCTTTGAGAGCACAGACAGAGATGTGGAGTTTGGGGTCCCTGAACTCACAATTTAAAAATACATATTTTGGTAAAGTTGGTTTTTAAATTGTTTGTTTGAAAATGCCACTTTTAGAAAGTGGGCATTTTCTTGCTTAAACCATTCTATGCCTCTGCCTGCTTGTGTATTCCAAGTCTGGGTCAGACTGATAGTTGGGCTGTTGTGAATTCCCACTAGACAGTGACACAAAGGGGCTGGTCATGGAGTTGTATGGACCCCAGGTACAGTACTTTTGAAAACGATGAGGAAACAAAGGTGTTGCACGGAGCTGGCGAAGTGGGGTGTCGCTGGAGCCTGTTCGGCATCAGTTCCTTACTGCTGCTAGGGAGGTGGCACGTTGGTTCCTTACTGCTAGGCAGGGGAGGTGAGGTGTTGGTTCCTTACGGTTGCAGGAGAGGTGATGCGGCGTCAGTGGCGAGGCTTCGGTTCTTTATGACTGGTGGGGTCAATGAATCTAGCAGGTCAAGATGCAAGGTGTTGACTTTGCGGTGTCGAGCACACCATGGGTGCTGCGGCAGAGTTGGGTGTCACGGACATTGGTGACGCAGGACTCAGACTCATACTATGGCAGGACTTCGGAGTTGCTGTGGTGACATTGGGCTTGTGGTGTCGATCGCGGTCATTGCACTCAATGAATTTCTCCAAAGAGGGTATCCACCTACACTTATGAAAGATTCTCTGAAAAGAGCTAAATATTATGATCGCCAGTCTATGTTTCAAGAAAGAGAAAAGAAAATGAAAGGTTGGTGTGTGCCATTCGTCACTTAAATTTAAATGATAGAATCAGACAAATTATAAATTCTCAATGGCACATTCTTAACATCAGTTCTGATTCAGAATTTCTAAACTAACCTCTCTTTGCCTTATAGAAGAACAGAAATTTAAGAAACATTCTAGTTAGATCAGCCATGAATAGCAGCAAAGAATCTATGCAAAGATCCATTACAGGTTTAGAACCAATCAGAGGCAGTCAGAAGTGTGGAAATTGTCAGGCATTTTACAGGCTTACAGGATTACATGCAATAATAAGACAGTTGACCTGACAACTATGAATAACTGTAGATCCAAAAACATTATCCATCTGATCTTATGCCCGTGCAACCTAGGCTATGTAGGTGAAACATCCAGGGAATTTAGAATTAGGTTTTATGATCACAGATGGGCTCTTAAGAAGCATAAGCACAATGCTCCACTTGTTACACATTGGTCCATTCAAGATCACAAGGAAGATGAGATTAGATGGACAATTTTGGAGAAGATTGTCGCAAAAAGCGGCCTCAGCTTGGAGGAAGTCAGGAAAAAATGTGAAGCTTTCTGAATTTTTGTATCTAGATAATTATGATGATGGATTGAACGAAGATATGCCCTGGTACAATAGCTTATAGGTTAGCTTTCGAGGGAGGCTTAAAGCCTTTCAAGATGACCACCCTCGTTTAGATACTCTGTACAATCTTCTCTTTCAATTTATAGTCCTCTGTCGATGTTTCTTGCAAATCGTGGTTCGCCCGATTGAGGATAAGAATTGCGCCCACGGCAACAAACGCTCTGCGGACCTTCTATGACCCAAGTCTGACGGAGCAAATATTTGAATTTTGGTAAGCAGAGGCCTTCTAACTACGATCTCTGGGGAAACTCTCCAGTATTAATAAAAGAAGATGTTTTGATTACGATTTAGCGCATCTTTGTTTTTCTAGATGCCTTTCTTGACATGCTGTGTCCAGGTAATAGTATAAGGGAGGTATCAGGCTGTGGATGCCTGCAAACCTATCCAGAAGTATTCATGCAGGACCTATAAATATACATTGCAGGAGAGCCGCTAGATGTCGGCTGTTATGCGTTTGACATGCACCCGCGCTGTTTTCATCTATGCGCCTTCGGCAAGAAAAGCGTTTTTTGCGATGGTTCTTCTGCGCATTCCTCCTCTAGATGTTATTTTATTTAGATATGTTGCAATTGTGGAATGAGCCTTAAGCGTGATATTATAGTTGGCAGACTTTCAAACTAACTAACGTACGCATTTACGGCCTTCTACAGATATACGTACTGTGACTGTTAATCACTATTCCATAATGTGTGCTTGTGGCACTCAGTATCCTTTTTTCGACGTAGGAGCAGAATGAGATTGAACTTGTCTTTTTTTTTAGGACTCTAAGGAAGAACTGGTCGAAAGCTGATTAAAAGATAAGGCTCGGCCGGGTATGGAAATACTTTGTACATTTTTGGTCTCTCCTAGGAATGGACTTTTATACCATAACTTTCTTTGAAAAAATCTTTTAATCTGATGACACGTTTGGTGCAGTGGGTTTAGTTTTTTCACGTGACTACCGTGTGGGTCACATTGGGAAGAGCGTGCATTAATGTAGGTGTATCACGTTTTCATTTCGGGTGTCGCATATATTTTTCATGTGATAAGTATTCACATTCACCTATATACTATATTGGCAGCATATGATAAATGTAACGATTTCCTATGATGTGTAATACATATCAGTTAATAACAGATCCTTTTAACTTTTTTGTTGAGATTCATTTTGTTTAATTTGGTACTCTAAGAAGTTGCAGGAGACCCAGCGGCTGCAGAAGGGACAGTACCTGGGGATCAGGGAGGACATGAGGGACATCCACACCACCCTGGTCACCATTGCAGGGGTGCTTGCAGACATGGCCAACACCATGAGGGAGGTAGTGGCACACCAACGGGCCCCTAACACTAGCCAAAACGTTGAACAGCCCTCCACCTCTGCTGACGCTAGTGGACAGGAGGCCCCGCCACAGGAACAACAGGCCACCAGCACCCCACCCCCTGCAGAAGGAGAACCACCCCGCAAACGGTCCCTGCGATCCAGGCAGAAGCCAGAGAACATTGCCAAGACCCCCACCAGGAAATAAGACTCTCCTGATTGTCACCCTTGTGTCCCACTCTGTCACCCTGTCCACCTTCAACTGCCATTGCTTCACTTCCTAAGCCCCCTTAGACTGGAACTCTTACCTGGACTCTCCTACACCAACCCCCCCAGCCTATAGCAATACCCCATCCACTTATTAGCACATAAATAAACGTTGTAAAAAAATAAAAGTATTGAGTCTGTCAAGTGATTGAACTGTGTATTCGTTTAACATCTGTAGACACTGCAATTCAACTGTACAGTAATTTATACACAGGTATGACCTGTAAGTGGCTGCAGTCAATACACCAGGAGCCAGAGTGGGGCACAGATATCTGTAATGGACATGTCAAAGGGTAAAGTAAGTGGCCATAGTAGTGGGAATATCAGTCTGCCAGTGAAATTTTACAATACATAACTGCAATGGAAGGTGAAATTACTGTGTCTTACCTGTGTGTCACTGAAAGTACTGTTGTATGATTGATATTCTATTGTCCACATCCTCAGCCTCAGCCTCATCTTTGCCACTGTCCACAAGCTCCACCGCTGCCACACGCCCATCTCCAGCCTCATCTTCCTGCAGAAAAGGCACCTGGCGATGTAAGGCAAGGTTGTGCAACATGCAACATGCCACATGCCACGATGATCTGGTACACCTTTTTGGGTGAGTAGTACAGGGACCCACCTGTTAGATGGAGGCACCAAAACCTGGCCTTCAGGAAGCCGAAGGTTCGCTCTATAATTCTTCTTGTTCGCCCATGTGCCTCATTGTAACATTCTTTTGCCCTTGTCCTGGCATTCCTCACTGGGGTCAGTAGCCATGAGAGGTTGGGGTAACCAGAGTCACCTGCAAATACCGAGGGATACCTGTTAGCCAGACACCAACCCTTAGGGCCAACCCCATACCCATACACCAACATATACTGGGTAGAGACCATGGGCTCACCTATTAGCCACACCCTGTGCCTCTGGAGTTGGGCCATCACATATAGGATGCTGCTATTCCTCAGGATAAAGGCATCAGGCACAGACCCAGGATACTTTGCATTGACATGGGAGATGTACTGGTCCGCCAGGCACACTATCTGCACATTCATCAAGTGAAAGCTCTTTTGATTCCTGATCACCTGTTCATTTCTCCGGGGGGGGGGCAATATGTGTACCATCAATTGACCCAATGATATTGGAGATATGTCCCATTGCATAGAAGTCAGCTTTCACTGTGGCCAAATCCAACACCTGGGAGAAAACAATGTAGCTGCGCCTGTGTTTCATCAGGGCAGACAACACTCTGGTCAGCAATATTGAGAACATTGGCTGTGACATTCCTGCTGCCAAGCCCACTGTCAAATCGAGCACAGATAGGACTTGCACAAGAGGGGGGATCCCAGGGAGGTGACGGATAGCAGAGATCAGGTCTGGCTTCAATTGGGCACACAGTTCTTGGATTGTGTCCCTGTCAAGTCTGTAGGTGAGGATAATGTGCCTGTCCTCCATTGCTGCCAAGTCCACCAGGGGTCTGTACACCGGGGGTGTCTCCTTCTCCTGTTCATCCTCAGTGGTTGTAATCTAGGGGGCAAAACTATGAGCATCTGGTCATTATTCAACATTTCCCAAAAAAGTACAGTGCATTGCATGTGGTGACAGAAACAGTATGTTGTTGTATAGGCCCAAATGGTGCCTATGTGTGCTGTGACACAGTTAGGTGCCATTGCCTGCCCCCCCCCGAATGGCGTCCGCCTGTCCTGTGTGGATGGACAGGTGGAAATGAGGTAATGCTGCTGACGTGCGCTGTTGCGCGAGGCGGTCAAGTACCGCCGTCCAACTCCTCATTTGTTGTCATTGGGCCCTATGGGTTACAGTAGCCAATGGTGATGTACCCCAGCAGTGATGGTACGCACCATCGCAGACGTGACCGCCATGTTCTACCTGTGCTCTCACGTGCTACCTGACCTTCAACAGGACAGGAGCTACACTGCATGTGCTGCAGTGACCTGTGTCTGGAACCAACCATGGCTCGTGTCACTGGGGAAAGGGCCCTTGCCTTCACCGCTGCAGAGTTGGAGAGATTGGTGGATGGGGTCCTACCCCACTACCGAATGCTGTATGGGCCTCCAGACCAACAGGTGAGTACACTGTGAGCATGATGCATGGGGCATGAATGAATGGAGTGCTGTATGTGAGGGCCTCGTGTAAGGGGGGTGGTTAAAGGGTCCTGGGCAGTGTGCTGCATGTGTGATGGGCAATGTATGTGCATAAGGGAATGGGAGGGATATGGTGGGCCATTAGTGTAACAGGCCGGACAGTATGACTGATGCCCTTTTTCTATGAGTACTTCCTCTGTAGGTCAGCACCCATCAGAAAAAGGGTATATGGCGTGCCATCTCAAAGGATGTGCGGACCCTTGGGGTCTACGGCAGGCAGAGCACCCACTGTTGCAAGCGGTGTGAGGACCTGAGACGCTGGGCAAGGAAGATGGTGGAGGCCCAGCTAGGGATGGCCTCCCAACGAGGAAGGGGTGCCCGTCGAACCCTGACCCCCCTGATGTTCCGCATACTGGCGGTGGCCCATCCGGAGCTGGATGGGCGCTTGAGGCCATCACAGCAGCCACAAGGGGGTGAGTACAGTTTCCCAATATACTACTTGTGCGTGGTGGGGTGGTCTCCGGGTAGGGGATGTGGGCCTGTTGGTGGCCGGACATAGCAGGGTGGGTTCCTTGTTGGGCAGGGGGTGATGAACTCCACCTCCAACCAAGCTAGTGGGCATTCACTACTGGGCAGGGCTCTGTGGGTCTCGGGTATGCTGTAATTGGCATTAGGTATTACTGTCTATGTAATGGTGACTAGCATTGTGACTGGTAGTGCATTTCCTAGTGTGTAGGGCTGTTCCCTGTGTGTGTGTGTGTCATGTACGCCAATGGTGGTGTTGGAGCAGTCATTGATCAAGTGTATCCTTTGTCTCTTCCCCCCCTTTTTGTTTTGTCACCCTGTCCTTCTGTGCATTAGCATCATCTGGTGGAGGAGCTGAGGCACTGGCGACGGAGGGAGATGATCCCACAGGGCCCATGAGGCCGAATCCACCAACGGTGAGGGCACCAGTGGGACGGAGGGCGAGGGGAGCACCACGGCAGAGACAGGAGGGGACAGTTCTGAAAGTGATACCTCCTCCGATGGAGGCTCCCTAGTGGTGGCAGACAGCTCTGTGACCACCCCAACTACAGGTACAGCCGCCACCCCCAGTACCAGCACTGCCCTCCAAGGAGCCCCTCAGAGAGTTTTTCGTGCCCCCTCACCTAGGAGGGTGGGCATCTCCTTCGCCTCAGGCACCTCAGGCCCTGCCCCAGTTAGCCCTGCTGCCCTGAGTGAGGAAGCTATTGACCTCCTGAGATCCATCTCTGTTGGGCAGTCAACCATAGTGAAGGCCATCCAGGGGCTGGCAGGGCATTTGCAACAAACAAATGCATTCCTGGAGGGCATTCACTCTGGCATGGCTGCCCAACAGAGATCATTCCAGGCTCTGGCCTCCTCCCTGATGGCAGCCATTGTTCCGGTCTTTAGCCTCCCCCCTCCAACTTCCTCTGCTTAGTCCCATTCCCCTGAACCCCAACCTATCCCAAGCACACATTCAAACCAGGATGCACCCAAGACAACACACAGGAGTGGCTCAGGCAAACACAAGCACCACACATCTTCCCTAAGGCACTCACACAAACACCATCCAGATGCAGACACACCAACATCCACTGCCTCCACTGTGTCCCCCTCCTCCTCCTCCTCCTCGTCCACCTCCCTCCCAGTAGCGTCTCCACTCATACCTGCATGCACTACATCCACACCCACTGCCTCCATCACCATCACGCCTATCACTGCACACCCCTCCCTTGCAGTCACCACCCCCACATCCATGCACACGTCAACTACAGGTCTTTCCTATGTAAACATTACTGTACAGTTGAATTGCAATATTTGAACCTTGTTAAACAAACACATTTTGAAATCATCTGACATACACCATACTTGTATTTTTTCTAAGTGTGTTTACTGTAGTGCTCTGAAGAAGAGGGGGTAGTGCAATGGGCTGGATTGATGATGGAGGAAAGTCCAGGGTAGATTCCAGTCTATTTGTATCACAGGTGCAGTGTCCAATGGGGCATAGGAAGGGGAGCAATTGCAGTTCAAGGTGGACAGGGTGACAGAATGGGACACAAGGGTGACAATCAGGAGATTCTTATTTCCTGGTGGGTGTCTTTGCAATAGTCTCTGGCGTCTGCCTGGATCGCAGGGAACATTTGCGGGGTGGTTCACCTTCTGCAGGGGTAGGGGTGCTGGTGGCCTGTTGATCCTGTGGCAGAGCCTCCTGTCCACTAGCGGCAGCGGAGGTGAAGTGCTGTTCAGTAGTCAGGCTAGTGTCAGGGTCCCAGTGGTGTGCCACTGCCTCCCTCATACTGTTGGCCATGTCTGCCAGCACCCCTGCAATGGAGACCAGGGTGGTGTTAATGGACTTCAAGTCCTCCCTGATCTGCAGGTACTGTCCCTCCTGCAGCTGCATGTTCTCCTGCATCTTGTCCAGAATCTGGCTCAGCATATCCTGGGAATGTTGGTAGGCTCCCAGGATCGTGGTGAGTGCCTCCTGGAGGGTCGGTTCCCTGGGCCTGTCCTCCCCAGGTCACACAGCAATCCTCCCAACTTCCCTGTTGTCCTGTGCCTCTGTCCCCTGAACCCGCGTGCCCATTGCCACTGACCCCAGGTCCCTGATTGTCCTGGGTTTGTGGGGTGCCCTGGGGTCCCTGTGGTGGTGGACACACTGCTGATTGACGTGCCCTGGGGACAGAGGTATGGGCCTGCTGGGTGGGTGCTGTGGTGGTGTTTCCTGAGGGGGGGAGGCTCTGTGGTGGTGTGAGACTATTGCTGGGTAACTGACTGTCCAGAGGTCCCTGATGGGCCAGGTTGGTCATCCAGATCCAGGCAGGCAGAGCTGCTGTCATCACTGTGGGCCTCTTCTGTGGGGGGACTGGATGTTGCTGGCACCTCTTCTCCGGTGACATTGGCTGGGATAGCTGTGGGGATGTAAATTCAGTGTTATTGTTTCTGTGTGTGATATCTTGTGCATGAGTGGGTTGCCCTCTATGGTTGTTATTGCCATGGCAGCTTTGCCTTGTGTGAGTTTTTATTTGGTGGGCTAGCTGTTTTCTCTAGTGTGCATGCTTTTGTGATAGGTGTCCATGCAGGACTGTGTGTGATGTCCATGCATTGGTACAGCATGCAGGGCTTGGCATTGGGGTGAGTGAGATGTGATGGTGGGGTGTGTGGGAAGTGGTGGGGTGATGGGAGTGAAGGTGGGGGTATGTGATGGCATGCAGGTAGGGGGGTAGTAGTATTACAGAGTTGACTTACCAGAGTCCAGTCCTCCTGCTACTCCTGCCAGACCCTCAGGATGCATGATTGCCAAGAGTTGCTCCTTCCATGTTGTTAGTTGTGAGGGAGGAGGTGGGAGTCCACCGCCAGTCCTTTGTACAGCGAGTTGGTGTCTTGCTGCAGTGGAACATACCTCCTCTCATAGGTTGTTCCACCTCTTCCTGATATCATCCCTTGTTCTGGGGTGCTGTCCCACAGCGTTGACCCTATCCACGATTCTCCGCCATAGCTCCATCTTCCTAGCAGTGGATATCTGCTGCACCTGTGATCCAAATTGCTGTAGCTCTATCCAGTTGATTTCCTCCACCATGGCCCTTAGCGCCTCCTCAGAGAATCTGGGATGTCATTGTGGTGCCATGAGTGTAGTGTGAGTGGTGTGTGTAGGGTGATGTTGGGGTGTGTGTTGTAAGGTGCGTGGGTGGTGTATAGGTGATGGTGTTGTGTGGGTCTGGTCTTGTCAGTAGTTGTGATGTCAGTCTGTTGGCAATGGTTTGTAGTCGTAAAGGGTTGTGGGTAATGTGGGTGTGTGTTTTATAGTGGTGTGGCTGTGTGGGTGTGGTGTGTGTATGGGTATCAGGTGTGTGTAGTTTGAATTGTCCAATGTGGTGCTGTTTTGTTTGTGTGTTTGTGTATTTTGAGCGCGGCGGTATGTACCGCCAGTGGTTTACCACCATCGAATGTCCGCTGTGGTGATTCGTGGATCATAATGTGATTGGTGTTGTTCTGTTGGCGTAACAGTGTTGGTTTTGCTACCGCCACTTTGTCACTGACCTTTGGGCTGGTGGATTTGTGTGTGTGTCTGAATAGTGACGGATTGGTGTGTGTGTCATAATATGGTTAGCGGATATCTGCCGCGGCAGCGGTATATTGGCGGCAGTCGGCATGGCCGTAAGTGGAATTTACCACCAATGTCATAATGAGGGCCTAAATCTGCTATTTTAACTGATGGCTGCACATTCACCTGGATAGCTTCTCTTTCAGACATCCCTCTTTAATGTAGCTTTTAAAAACGTAAGATCTTCATCTTTTGAAATACTAATTCTTCTTCATTGAAACCATTTTTTTGCATACATCAATTGTTGCGATCCATCACTCTTCATCCTCTTCCTCATTTCCCACACTATTTACATCAAAAGGGATAGCAGACTGTGACAAATAGTCAGCTCTGATATTTTTCCCCCTAACCAATCCGAACGTTATACTGTACCAGTTTGGAGCTCAACCTAGATATTACGGTTGCACGATCTTTGATAACTCCCCCACTCAAAATGTTCACTAAAGGCTAACAAAACCAGTGCTTCCACTCAAGCACAAAACCTGTTCCCCTCACTGGCACTCAAGAGAAAAGCACTCCATCACTGTTGCATGAGCCACACCTCGTGACACCAGTACTCTACCAATGCTGCTGGAGCATGAAACCAGTACCTCACATGAGCACTCAAAAGCAAAAAAAGCAATTCGCATAGTACAATAAAAATCCCTATACACCTAGCTCTGTGTTTTAAGAAAAACTGCATGCGCAGCACAACTAGCCTTACAGAACATCTCCAACTGGCCTGACAGAACATCTCTCTCAGCCTATGAAACTCCAGTGGCATGCGATGAGTACTCCTCATAACCTCAAGATATCCACCCTTTGGTTTCTTGGGTGATGGGCTGTGGTACGCTCCTCATCATCAAAATCGTGGCGAGTTAACACAAACTCACTACTGAAGGTGAGTGAGAAAGAAAGAGCTTTATTTGCCTCAGCCCACACATCATCAGGAGCCAACAGGCGAATGCCGGAATCTGGGGCTCAACCACCAACCAACATTCCAAAAACCCAGAACATAGAACCTTGAACAATGGTGATGTTAAAGACACATCACCACACAGTAGTTTACTGTTGCACCTGCTTGAGGGTTCAGTATAGAAAAAACCTACCAACAACAGGGAGTAGGCCTCTGCATACCCTGGAAACAGGTTTTAATGGCAGATGCTCACCTATTTACCCTGTATATTCTCTCTCATTGCTTGATCATAAGGTTATTGCTTCAGGTGCAGGCCAAAGCTCTCAATATTTCCCTATGTATGAATCAAGCCATCACTTTATAATTCCAACCCCTGAGACTATCAGCTGCCTGGTTTTAACGGTGGTCTAGCAGCTGACAGACTGTTTTAGAGCCATCTCACATGCAAATAATGATGTTTTTTCTACTGTTTTGCATTGTCAGAGTGCATGCTAACTCATCTTTTCTAAAGCCCTGCGTGAAAATTTTGACCATTACTTAAAACTTCAGATTGTCGCATCTCCTTTTCTGTTAAATGACCCTTCCCTTACTTTCAATTCTGTGCATGCCCCTCTTCCTTGTCACAGCCTGTTCTAAACCATGTGTGTGCTTTTCTTATCTATTGTTGTATTTCTGCAAGTTACCCCACCTTATATCAAAGATCACGGTCTTTGAAAGTCGTACTGTGCAATCTAACTACCTAATCTCCTCTAAATCACCTACTAATCCCTCTAACCATCTGCATGAACTCGCACACCTCAAACCCACCATTAGTCACACCTACCTCCTACTAATTTAATACACCACAAAGACACTGGAGTAAATGCACGGAAAGGGTTTCTTGAAAGCACAAGACTAGTCCCAATAATCAATAATAACCACTGGTATACCAGTGAGCTGGGGTTCCGGAGCAGAATGCTGCCCAGCGTAAAGTGCCTCAATGCCTCTGGAAGTAATACAATTACAATCCAATAATTCCCTTGAGCAACATGTTAGTGACTTACAAACATGCAACGTACAAAGCTGTTCATGGTAAATGATCTCCAGTGGAATAACCTATCTAAACATAGCCATAGGAAATGTTCTTTAGTGACTACCCAGCAATGACAGAGGAGTGGTCTACAGGCTTCAAGTGGTTACATGCAGCCATCATAAATGCCCTATGTGGTTGCCCAGGTGCACCAGGGGATCAGTGCAAGGTGTGCACTAGTTACAAGCAACCATGATGAATACCTACAAGGACCACCCATGAAAAAAAGGAGCAACCTATAGAATACAGTAGTGACAAACAGCCAGGGTAAGTGTTTGGAAGAGTCAGTCATAGAGAAAGCGGTGGCAGCAACCTAACATTTATCTTATGCTCCTAGGACTACAGTGTTGGTAAAAGAAACATTCTTGTGAAAGGAAAATACATAGTATCATTAAATTAACACAATCCCAACCTCAAAGATTAACATAAACCCAAACTCAAAGAAACATTAACGTTGCACCACAGGAAGTTAGAACTAAATGTTGAAGACTCATAGTGCACAAATAGTTACCAACAATCGGTAACTGCAATACTTATTTTCCTTGGCAAATCAAAATTTGAGTACAAGAAAATACAATACTATCATAGTTAAATACCTACAAGGTTTCAAAGTCAAGTCTAGAGCTCCAGTTGTCCTAATTAGAGGTTTATGTTATAGAGAGGTAGCGATAGGGATATCTGTGAAAGGGTTAGGGAGGTGATATTTAGAGATTTCCAGACAGAGGCAAGGGAACTGAAATTGTAGAGGATTCAGTGGATGGTCTGAGTAACAAAAAAGACAATAGTCTGAACAAGTTTTTGAAGCTCTTCAAATCTATCCAAGTATTGAGGTCTGTGTAATGCACGATTATTAATAAAATTCCCCTGGGTTAAAATCATTTGAAGCCAGTGCCTTGAGACCCTCATGAGTGATTTGCCGCACTCTTTAAATGTTTGATTGATTGATTGATTGAAGTATAAACTGTACAAAAACTTTCTACACAACAAACAGATACGCACGATTATTTATTAAATATGAATGCATATAATGAAAATTATTAAACTTATGATGCAAAACATGATCAAAACACACAAGGAACCATCCTGTGTATATTGATTTGGGAAAGAGTATGATACAGTATGGATTTTGCTCAAATGATTGTAAGTATGATATAAATTTCAGAATGTGCAAGATGGAACTTCGAGAAACGGTGAAGAGAATGATATGTATGATTTTTTTTTTTTCCAGGAATCTTTTTATTGGTATTTCAATTGTTATAACAGTTATTTCGTAATAGTTAGACATTATAGTTATGATCGCACAGGAAACAAGTACATCAATTATGCATTACATAGGTTCGCGAGCAATGCCTGCAGCAGCCGGTGCATTTACGGTAACAGTAGTTAGGTAGATGAATGAATTATCCGAGTTTATGTGTTTCATTGTACAGGTAGCAAGGTTTACCTGGATTCGGGTATAAACGTTTCGTATGATGCTGGAATCGAGTCTCCGGATTTAAACACAGAGTACTAGTGTGGTATTGTATTTATATCTGTATCAACATTGTAGGTATTGTTTTGTAGTATATTAGGATATGTTTGTATGTTATGTTTTAAGGTTATTTGTTTAATGTAGTTTTCATTTGGTATCTTCTGGTCCCTCCTTCAGCATTTAGTTTCTTCCTCAGCTGGACAGCATTCCGTGCTGGACAGTTGATGAAGCTGGAGGTTTTACTGTAGGCTGGAGTTCCTGTTATTTTACCTATGAAGTTTACTGGAATAAATGGTTCTATAATCATCACCTGCGTGGATTTGGACTCTTACTCAACTTTGATACCACAGCTAGTCAAACCATCGTTTCTGACGCTTTTTCTCTTTAAATGTATATTCGGGTGCACAGTTATTTATAAATGAAGATCCTGGATTAATAACAAATAGAAACAATACCTTCATGAACAGTGGAGTACATTATCTACAGATTTTTGATAGTAGTAGTGTTCTGCCTTCTTGTGTGTGGAATCTTCTCAATGTTATATGCGTGTGCTAGTGTAGTTTTGAGCCGCGTTTGGGTACCAGTTGCGTAGTGAATACCTTGACTCAATTTGGCTGTTTAGGGATAAGAGTGGAATGTTTGGTGAGCGTGTCGGTGAGCTTCCCATATTACTCCCAGTGTTTGATTAACGTTGGGCTGTCCTTAATTGTTAGTTTATCTCCGCTGAGTCAGAGTCTGCGTCTGGAGTTTGTAAGTGTCAGTATGGCACCCCAGCAGTCTGATAGTGGGTATTTGTGCAGGCCAAGTGCGTCCTCCCTCCTCAATGCCACCCCTTTGGCGCCCGCCCAAGTTGTGAATGATCATTTCCAGGCCAAGGCATTGGGAGCCTACACCGATTTCCAGCTGCGAGTTATCAGTCGTTTAAGTGTTACAAATCCCAAATCTAGAAATCTTGCGGTGGTCGAGGGCCCCTAGGAAATAAACCCAACACACAGTTCTCCCATGTAGCAGGGCTGCGATCAAAGGCTCAGGTGTGTCGGGGGGACTCAGTGCGGCGGAGTGCTGCCGGTGGGTCTGTAGCGGCAGTTGGAGATATTGGGATGAGCTCTGAGGTGGCTCTTTTATTCGTGTACAATAAACATACTTCATGACCTTATTTTCTTCCTTCTTTTCACTACATAAAAATGGCGACGAGGGACCTGAGCCACCTGAGGGACCCACGCAACATCATGTGATGACAGATCAGGCAGGATCGCTAGTAGCAAGATAGCAGTGCTGACGCTGTTTGCTGCAACATAACTGAGCTAATCTTGTTAATACCTGGTTGAAGGTGTTTCCAGAAGTACGGGGGAACAGTGACTACTTCGTTTTATTATCAGCTCGCGCTCCTGCTCACGTGCACCTCATTCCAGCCATCAAAATTACAACTGACTCAAGATGCACGGGAGGAGTCAGGCGTAACAATGCATTCCACAATTGTCGCTAAGAAACAGGTAATGCTGGCATATACTTCCCGATATTGGCAATGATTGGAAAACTAATATTTGTTTATAACGCCGACATGAACGGCCTGCTTATTGTCCCAGCGTGTCAGTGCAGTCTGGAAAAGTAATTACTGTAATCAATACATTGACACGCAAAGCTCATTGTGTCAGCGTGTCAGTGCTACCAGTCAAGGAAATATTTACAGCATTTTATATGCTGACACGCACAGGAGGTCAGCGTACGAGGAACATGTGAGATGCCCTGTGCTTTAAAATTAAACATAAATTAACACAACTATGACACAAGCATAAAGCTGACACAGCTGTGAACAACGAAAATTAGCTACAGAGGTTATCACATATTTGTTTTTATGTTGAAAGGTGCTTTTTCACGCTGATAAACACAGCTAGCTTAGCTATTTATGGTTTACAGTTGGATCAGGTGCTGCTATTAGGTAGTCCACCTATGTTCTATCCACTATTATAGCAGATTAAGAGGAGGTGTCAGCTTTAAATATGCAGTGAGTGAATGTTCCACCACCTTTTTTAGACTCTCCTGGCAACCGTCTATTCTTCTGCAAGCAATGGTTGGATGCATTTGAGACTTATTTGGGTGCCAAGGGTGCCTCACGTTTCAGGCCTGAGAGGAAAAATGCCTTATTGCTACACTCACTAGGTTTTGAAGGCAGAGAGATCTTTAGGCATCTACCAGATGTTGTGCTTGGAGATGATGAAGATTTGGATGAATATCAGGAAGCTTTAAAGAAGCAGACTATAAGGTTTGACAGGCAACCTAGCCTAGTGGTGTTACATCACAAGTTCTTCAAAAGAGCGCAATTACACAATGAAAATGTGGATGACTATATCAGTGCCCTGAGGAAATTGTGTTCACAATGCCAATTTGGTGCGTTTCATGATCAGGTGGCAGGGGTGTGGAATGTAATAAAAAATATCTACTAGTCCATGGGACAGGTTGCTTCCTAAATCTACTTGTCCTGTAAAAAAAATCTACCTGTCCCATTGGTGCCATGTAGTGTGGCGACAAATTATGGCAGCAATCTCTTATATAAGTGCTATTATAATAGCCTCTCTGATTATGCCAGGGCTATGAATATAGTAGGGCTTGAATACTTGCAACTTCAATCACTACAATAGCAATTTCCTTATTTTGCCACCTTTCCGCAGATCTACATACTGGGGCTGGAGGAAGCAGTAAGCAATAGTTCCAGGACTCGAATGCTTTGGAGTCTGCAAACCTACTAACTTGCATGTTATAAGGATTTTCACGAGCTCTTCTCTAATCTTTTCCCGTAATGGGAAATATTGGAAATTTACTCCTGACAATGGCAGAAGTAGAAGTTCTTCCAGGGTTGGGAAAAAAAGTGGTTGGAGGAAAAGTGAGCATGTAAACGCTCAACAGATTTTCACATGAGCAAATCTACACATGCATATTTGCTTGTGTTATAATACAGTTCACAAATATTTTCTAGGGGTACGATTTCCTGGTCTACTTCTGTAAGTTCTTGTGAATTTATGGAAACCACTAATTCAAAGACACATACCATGGGTGCACTTTAGTGACTTTCTTTAAGAATGTGGTCCCTAATTAGGTCTGGCGTTAACAAAGACTTTTTGTTTTTATTAAACTGCTATTTCTCTCTCTACATATTGGCTGGCTTTACTATGAGTGATCACATTCTGCTCTACCACAAGGAGCATATTGGCACACAAAGTAGTTTTGTTCAGTGGCAGGAACTACTGTGGCATAACAAAACTGGACGGGGTACCCCTGCAAAGAATACAGAGGGCTCCCAGACTCACTCAGGGCTGGTGCTGTGCTGAGGGGTCTTTGTTACACCACTAGTGGCAATATGTGTTTTTGAGACCAAAAACGTTTTTTTTCTTTTTACCACTGTTTGTTACAATGGTGAAGGCCTGGCAGTTCCCACAACAATAAAGTGTTACAAAAACCATGTCAAAACAAGGAACGCATTGACAAAACCAAAAGACTTACAAAATATGTTGGATGTTCATGCTTCCCATAATCTTGTTTGAAATGGTTACACTGATTTTCCATTAGGAATATTGTTTGGAAATACTAGCATGCAACAACACATTTTACTAAATGACGCTTGTAGGAAAGTACCATCGTTCTTGGCATGTTACTCCCAATTTCTGCCTGTTTTTCAGTATGTTTTGCCTTTCTCACTGCCATCCTGATAGCCAGGACCCCAGTGCTCATAGTTTGTGGCCTATACGTATTTTCAGTATGCTTGACTGTGTCAGTGAAGTTCTGCTCTCTCTACTTACCAAATTTGTCACTATAGTTTAATGACTCCATATTCCAATTCTGATTGACACACTGAACCCACTTTATAAGTCCCTAGTATATGGTACCTAGGTACCCAGGGCATTGGGGTTCCAGGAGATCCTTATGGGCTGCAGCATTTCTTTTGCTACCCATTAGGAGCTCATACAAATCATTCTTCAGGCTGCCACTGCAGCCTGAGTGAAATAGTACACACACTATTTCACAGCCATTTTTCACTGCACTTAGTAACTTATAAGTCACGTATATGTCTAACCTTCATTTACTGATGGCTAGGTGCAAAGTTACTGTGTGTGAGGGCACCCTTGCACTAGCAAGGCACCCCCACGATTGCCCAGGGCCAATTCCCCAGACTTTGTGAGTGTGGGGACACCATTATAAGCCTGCACCACATATATGTCAATACATATATGATGCTTCACAATGGTAACTCCGAATATGGCCATGTGAGGTGTCTAAGATCATGGCATTGACCCCCCAATCCAAATATGGTATGGGGGGGGGCAATCCCATGCACCCTGGGAGCTCCACCATGGTACCCTAGTACTGCCTCTGAGGTTTCCACTGCAGCCCCAGCTGCTGCCACCTCAAAGACAGGTTCTGCCCTCCTGGGGATTGAGCAGCTTAATCCCAGGAAGGCAGAACAATGCATTTCCTTTCTGAGAGGGGTGTTACACCCTCTTCCATTGGAAACAGGTGTTACAGGCTTGCTAGGGGTATCCTCCCAGAACCTCTGGAAATGCTTTGAAGGGCACAAATGGTGCCCTCCTTGCATAATCCAGTCTACACCGGTTCAGGGACCCCCAGTCCCTGCTCTGGTTTAAAACTAAACAAAGGAAAGGGGAGTGACCACTCCCCTACCCATTACCACCCCAGAGGTAGTGCCCAGAGCTCCTCCAGAGTGTCCCTTGCGTTAGCCATCTTGGATTCCAAGGTGTGGGGACCCTCTGGAGACTTCTGAGTGGCCCGTGCCAGCAGGTGATGTCAGAGACCACTCCTGATAGGTGCATACCTGGGTAGGTAGCCAATCCCCCTCTCAGGGCTAATTAGGGTCTCTCCTCTGGTTGTTTCCTCATATTCGGTTTGCAAGATTCCTCCAAGACTCCTCTGCATCCTCTGCTACAGCTTCTGACCGTCGGATCGACTGGAGACTGCTCCAGGAACTGCTGTAACTGCAACAAATTATCCAGGACGACTCTTGTGACCTGGAAATTCAGCCAACATTTGCAACAGTTTCTAAGGTGTGAAGCTCTGAGGACTGCCTGTCTATCCCTGCACCAGAGGAACCGAAGGAATCTCCCGTGGGTTGACGGAGTCACTTCCCTGCTTCAGCAGGCACCCTTCTGCAATGACAACCAGTACACTGGGACGCCTCTCCTAGCAACGAGCGTGATCCCTGGAACACACGTGGCAGACTGAAGTGACCCAGACTGTCCAAAGGTCCAGCTGTCCAAATTTGGTGGAGGTAAGAGTTTGCCTCCCCCTGCTGCGACAGTACCCCTATGCACAGCATCTTCTGCAGCTCCTTGGGCTCCTGTGCACTTCGTCCAAAAGTTCTTCATGCACAGCGTAGCCCAGGTCTCCAGCACTCCATCCTGCGACGCACAGCTCCCTGAGTTGTTCTTCGGTGGCGTGGGACCCTCCAGTGTAGTGCTGCGACGACCGCAGTTTGCTTCTTCTTTGTCCCCATATTCAGGGACTCCCGTGGGTGCTGCCTGGTCTTCTGAGGGCTCTCTGAAGTGCTGAGAGCCCTCTCTGTCTCCTCTGTCCGAGTTGAGACCCCCAGGTCCCTCCTGGGTCCAGGCAGCTCCTCCTTGATGCAAAACGCGTATTTGCTTGAACCAAGGCTTGTTGGCGGAATCCAGCGACGCAAACAGCCTGCATTCAACAACTCGACGTGGGACATCTCTTGCACCAAGCAGGAACCCGCAGCTATCTTCTTTGGTGCATTTCTGTACTTTTCTTCTACCCGGAGAATCCACTTTTGAACCTTCCTCCAGGTTGGCAGGGGCTACTGTTCTTCCTGGACTCTTCTTCGACTTCTGGACTTGGTCTCCTCTCTCAACAGGTCTTCAGGTCCAGGAATCCATTGTTTGTTGCTTGCAGTATTGCTTTGTTCTCGCATAATTCTTCATCACGATTTGTAGTGTGTTCTGAGGGAAACTTGCTGTACTTTACTCCTGCTTTCCTGGGCTCTGGGGTGGGGTACTTTACTTACCTGTGGTTTTTCCTACACTCCCAGCACCCCTCTACGCACTACAGTTGCCTAGGGGGGAATTCGACATTCGCATTCCACTATTTTAGTATATGGTTTGTGTTGCCCATAGGCCCATTGCAATCTATTGTATTTTCTACTGTTTGCACTATTTTATGACTGCTTACTTACCTGATTTTGTTTACTAGTGTATATATTGTGTATAATACTTACCTCTAAGATATTTTTGGCTTTGTGTCACTAAAATAAAGTACCTTTATTTTTGGTAACATTGAGTATTGTCTTTTATTGTGTATAAGTACTGTGTAACTATAGTGGTATTGCAGGAGCTTTGCATTTTTCCTTAGTTCAGCCTTGGCTGCTCTGCTACAGCTACCCCTAGACAGCTTAAGCTACTAGAACACTGCCTACGTTTCACTAATAAGGGATAACTGGACCTGGTATAAGGTGTAAGTACCTTAGGTACCCACTACAAACCAGGCCAGCCTCTTACAATGCTACAGAGAAATAGCACCTAACATTTCATAGTAGTGAAACTTTTTTTTCCTACTTGCATTTTTTTCTGAACATTTTATTTTGAAAGGAAAGAATCATTACTCTTGCTTACAAGCTTGTGCAAACGTTTGCATATAATCAGAGAGCATTCTGAGATCATTATACTTAGCCTCATATTGTTAAACTTTTCAAAGTTGTGTGTACACCTTTTTTTACTGGAACCAAGGTAAGTAGTGCAGTGTGACCCTAAAAAGTTTATTTACAGCACTTACCCTAATAATGAAGGCTTTTCATTAATGAACCATAAATACAAGTTCAAACTTGATTACAGCATTAACATTTAGACACACATATTACCTTAAAAGAAGACAGTTCCCTTTTCTGTTAACTACCAGCCAAAGGATTTGTGCTGCAGGGGGTTTGGCCCACTTGTCCCAAGGACACAATAAACATGAAAACTTGTTGCCCTTGACCCCAAACAATATGTCCTGGGCCTTTTGTGATAGGAATTCCACATCCCTGAGTTGGTCAGGGATTAGTTCATTGTATAAACAAACACATTCAAAAGAAACTGTTGACTATGAGATACCCTTCTCTGGAAGAGGTGATTAGGGTTGCAAAGAGTTTAAACTGGCAAAAGTTTCTCTCAAAGAGCTTGCCATATGTTTCAACACAAAAGGATAACAAAAGTTTGGATAAATGCTTTTTTAAACTTATTTATATATGTTTTAGATGTGGCAATGCTCCCCACGGGAGGGACTGCAAGGGGTGTCCAGGAAGGTTGTAGATGTGGAAAAATGAGTCATTTTACAAAGGTGTGTCAGAGTGGGTCTAACAAAATCTTGAAAGTCGACAGCGTCATAGAAGCTGACCATGTTACAGACAAGCAATTGGCAATGGAATTTCAAGACTTGATTGTTGTGGTGTCGGATGATGATCAGAGTGAGTATGATCAGGTGATCAGAGTGAGTATGTTGACCCCAATGTGTATGTTGTGGTTGGTGGAGGGACATTACATTTAAAGGTGGACTCGGCGGCCCGCATAACTATGGTGACTTCAGAATTAGTAAGAGGACATGGGGTAGCAGGAAGATGTTCCCACCTGAAAGAGTCACAGTTTCGTATAAAGGCAGTAGAATTGGGCTTGAGGGATATATTGAGGATGTCTTGGAATTTAAGTGGTGCAAGATACAAGGCATGGTCTATGTCGTGGTAAACAGACTTAGGCCCTCATCACAACCATGGCGGTCAGTGTTAAAGCGGCGGTAATACCGCCAACAGGCCGGCGGAAAAAAAAAAATTGAATCGCGACCATGGCGGAAACCGCCAACATAGACAGCCACTTTAACACCCCGACCGCCACGGCAGTAGAAACAAACACCGCAGCGGTAACCGCCAACAGACAGGCGGAGGACAAAGTAGCGCCCACCCTATCACAAGAGGCCTATCCGCCACCTTTTCTGGGGCGGAACCAACGCTATCAAAAGCATGGCGGAAACAGTACACAGAAGGGAAAACACTCACCTCTCGACACCCAACGAGGAACCAGGACGCCATGGAGCCTGAACTACACGTCCTGCCTATGCTGCTCTTCTTCCGGCTCTATCAGGAGCAGGACAGACGCCATCGACGACCACGGTGAGTACAGCACCTACAACACAGGGGAGGGGGGAGGGGGGAGGGAAAAGAGAGTGACACACACACGCAACATGCAATACCCCTACCCTCACCCACAACAACATACACACAAATACATGCAGCAATGTATAAATATACACCCCTCCACCCCCCGGAAGAACGCAAGGACAAAAGGAAATGATTGTAACAATTGTAATCATGAAAAATCTGATAGTCAAAATTCCTAATTCAGTATATACAAATATGTACACCAACTATACAAGTCTGGATAGTGTACAAATCATTGTCCGTGGACCACTCGTCCCCAAATGCCTGGGCGAAGCCCACACAAGATACCTGACTGGAAACAGAGAGAACACTGCTGGGGCATCAGATCGAAAATAAACAGGCACCTCAGGGGGAGGGGAAGTGCTTTTCTCCACTGGTTCTGGAGGGGGCATGGTGCCCAGAGTGCTCCAAGTGCAGTGTGGCCGGTACCATTCCCTCCCCTGGGTGTGTGTGCCACGAGATTGCCGAGGAACAGGTAGCATGATATGCCATGGAGGCAGCGACATACCCCACACTGCTGGGGCTTCGCCTTCCACCTGCAGGTGCAAACAGTGATGGAAGTCATGCCTCATGGAAGCTGGCCAGGGTCCAGGAAGTCTCCTCCAGCCTCGGACGACTGACACGGTGGATGGTAGCCATGTCAGCGGTGGTGCCACTGTCCGAGCACGTCGCGGGGCTGGTGGCGGTGCTTGCGGCGGTGTCTGTGGTGGCGGTGGTGCATGGGTCAGCACCTGCTGAGGGACACAGCAGGATGTCTCCTGCAGCCTCGGACAGCTTCCCACTGGGGAAGATGCTGGGGACTGTCGCTGAAGCTGCAGACGTGCAGGTGGCGGTGCAGGTGGCGGTGATGGTGGCGGGACAGCTTGAGGTGTTCGCCGACGTACAGGTTGGTGTTGTCGTGGACAGAAGGGGTGACACTGGTCCCTCAATCGGTGCCAAAGTGCCCTGTCCTGACCTGCTCTTCTGCTTTTGTCCCTTCCCCACCTTTAATGGTGCTGCAGGTGTCTTGCCACCATCCCCTTTTGTTTTTGCGGAGCCCTTGGTGGCTGGTAGGTGCGGTTTCTCCCTCCGGGATGTGGGAACCTTCTTCACCTTGGCAGGTGGCAGAATGTCCTTGCCCTCACTACGTGGCACACTGGCAGCCCTGATGGGTGGTGCACTCGATGACCCCGCAATTGCTGGCACCACTGTGCCTGGGGATTTGGTGGCTGAGGTGCTGGGCTGGGACCTGGAAAGCCTGGCTCTAGGGGAAGGACGACGGAGGTAGATGAAGGCAAGAGGTCAAGGTTTGACAGGAAAAGTTTTTTGACACACTCGGACAGGAAGATGGAGTGGGTTTGGGAGTGGAGGAAGAGGTACTGGTTCTAGGAGGTGTACATTTGCTGAATTTGGGTGAAGGTGCATGGTCCGGAGGCTGTTGTGAGGTGGATGGCTGTTGGGTGGGTGTGTGCCTGCGTTTGTGTACTTTGGGAGGTGGGCTTACAGACACACTGGGAGAGGACACTGGGGATGTGTGCACGGTAGTGGGGGTGGTGAGTGCACATGAGCGGTGTGTGGTGATGGGCGTGCTGGTGATGGAGGTACTGGATAAAGATGTAGTGCATGCAGGTGTGAGTGGAGACGAGACAGGGAGGGAGGAGGAGGAGGACGTGGAGGAGGGGGACACAGTGGAGGCAGTGGATGTTGCTGTGTCTGCATGGAGATGGTGCTTGTGTGAGTGCTTGTGGGATGTGTGGTGCTTATGTTTGTCATGTCCACTCTTGTGTGTTGATGAGTGTGCATGCTGGTCTGATGGTGTGCTTGGGATAGGCTGAGGTACAGGCGATTGGGTCTGGGTAGTGGAAGTTGGAGGGGGAGGCTGGACACAGTTACAATGCTGCCATCAGTGCTGAGGCCAGAGTCTAAAAATGCTCTCTGTTGGGCCGCCTGGCCAGAATGAATGCCCTCCAGGTATGAATTTGTTTGTTGCAAATGCCTCTCAACACCCTGGATGGCATTCAAAATGGTAGATTGCCCAACAGTGAGGGATCTCAGGAGGTCAATAGCCTCCTCACTGAGGGCAGCAGGGCTGACTGGGGCAGGGCCTGAGGTGCCTAGGGCGAAGGAGATGCCCACCCTCCTGGGTGAGTGGGCACGGCACACACGCTGTGGGGCTGCTGGGAGGGCGGTGCCGGTACGGGGGTGGTGGCTGTACCTGTTGATGCGGTGGGCACAGAGGTGCCCGCCACCGCAAGGGAGCTCCCATCAGAGGAGGGGTCGCTGTCACTGGTGTATGCTCCTGTCCCCGTCGTGGAGATCCCCTCGCCCTTCTTCCCACTGGTGCCTTCAGACTCCGTACATTCACCCTCTAGGGCCAAGCGGGTTGCAGCTCCCTCCTGCTCCGGTGCCACTGCTCCTCTGCCTGATTATGCTATTGCACACAAGAACAGGGAGACAACAAAAAAGGGGGGGAAAGACAGAAGAAAAACATGTTCAGTGCATGCAACACCACTACCGTCAGCAGACACAACACACACGGAGCAGCCCTTAGCACTACGCCATGCACTAACAATTCCTAGCAAATTCACATGCCCATGGGGTACGAGGCCTCATCCCAAATGCTGCACACTTGGAAGTCACAGGAGCCTGACTAGGTGTAGATGGCTATTACCACTAGTGGGGTTGGGGTGCACAGAGCCTGCCTCACAAAGGTCCTTGCCTACCAAGTTTGCCCTGGCCTAGGGGAAACCACTGACCACCTCCCCCACCCAGACACTTCGTAATGCACGCAGAGTCAGCTGAATGAGAGTGTACAGACCCCCTTGTGGCTGCTGTGATGCCCCAAGCGCCCATCCAATTCCGGATAGGCCACCGCCAGGATCCGGTACATCAGGGGGGTCATGGTGCGTTGGGAGGCCATCCCCAGCTGGGCCTCTGCCATCTTGTTGCTCCAGCGGCGCAGGTCCTCCCATCTTTTACGGCAGTTGGTGCTCCATCTGTGGTAGACCCCCAGGGTCCGGACGTCCTTGGCGATGGCACGCCAAATGCCCTGACGCACATACACTCAACATCCGCACATGCGGGCCTCAGCCCCCCCAATGTATCTTCCATCCACACCGCTCAAAATAGGCATTGCCCATGCAGCATGATCACAGTGTACTCACCTGTTTGTCTGGAGGACCGTACAGTTGCGTGTACTGGGGGAGGACCCCATCCACTAGTTTCTCCAACTCCTCCGAAGTGAAGGCAGGGACCCTTTCCCCAGACACTTTAGCCATCGTCGCTTCCAGACACAGGTCACAGCAGCACTTGGAGTGTAGGTCCTCTCCTGTTGAAGGTCAGGTATCAAGTGAGTGAAAAGACAGAAAATGGCGGTCACGTCCGTGGCGGTGCGTACCGTCACCATCGGCGTACAACGTCATTGGTTCCTGGGACCCATAGGGCCCAATGTTAACCAATGCTGTATTGCGCCGCGTTCTTCGACCGCCCACCGCAAAAGTTTACAACGCCAGCGCAGTTACCTCATTTCCCCTGGTCTCACTTTACAGGTCAGGCAGCCACCATTTCAGGGGGCCACATGGGATGGATACAAACTGAGTCACACCTATCTAGGCCGGGAATACAGACAGATACCGGGACACTGCGAATTACAAAAGTTTCTGCAAATAACACATTGTGATACCTCAGTGTTGGATGACTCTCTGCTCGCTGTTATCCTCCATAGGGCACGTCTGCTGGGGCAGGTGATGAGATGGCGGCATCCTCCGGTGTACAGACCCCTGGTGGACCTGTCGACAATAGAAGAGAAACGCATCATAATCACATACAGACTTGATTGAGCAACGATCCAGGAACTGTGTGCCCAGTTGGAGCCAGACCTGATTTCAGCTATCCGCCATCCCACAGGAATCCCCCCTCTAGTGCAGGTCCTGTCTGTACTCCATTTCCTGGCCAGTGGGTCTTTTCAAACAACACTGGCCATGGCATCAGGGATGTCCCAGCCAATGTTCTCCAACGTGTTGTCCAAAGTGTTATCTGCCCTGCTAAAACACAGCTACATCGTTCTCCCTCAGGTGGTGGATTTGCCATCAGTGAAAGGTGACTTCTATGCCCTGAGACATATCCCCAAAATCATTTGTGCCACTGATGGTACACATGTGGCATTTGTACCCCCCCTGCAGGAATGAACATCTGTACAGAAACTGGAGAAGCTACCATTCGATGAATGTGTAGATGGTGTGTTTGGCAGACCAGTACATCTCCCATGTCAATGCCAAGTATCCTGGCTCTATGCATGACGCTTACATTTTGAGGAATAGCAGCATCCCTTATGTGATGGGGCAACTCCAGAGGCACCGTGTGTGGCTAATAGGTGAGCCCAAGGTCCCAATACAATTGACCTCGTGTCTGGGTATGGGGTTGTCCCTAAGGGTTAGTGTGTGTCTAACAGTTGTCCCTTGACATTTGCAGGTGACTCTGGTTACCCCAACCTGTCATGGCTACTGACCCCAGTGAGGAATCCCAGGACAAGGGCAGAGGAACGCTACAATAAGGCACATGGGCGAACTAGGAGGATTATAGAACGCACCTTCGGCCTCCTGAAGGCCAGATTCCGGTGCCTCCATCTGACAGGTGGCTCTCTATACTACTCACCGAAGAAGGTGTGCCAGATAATCGTGGCCTGCTGTATGCTGCACGACCTGGCTTTGCGACGCCAGGTGCCTTTTCTGCAGGAGGATGGGCCAGATGGTGGTCTTGTGGCAGCTGTGGAGCCTGTGGACAGTGAAGAAGAGGAGGCAGAAGAAGAGGATATCGACAACCGAAACAACATCATCATGCAATACTTCCAGTGAGACACAGGTAAGAAGATGTAACTGCTTCCCACATCTCATACTATTGTTGGAGCTAGCATAAGTCTGTCATTTTCACTCAGTGTATGGACCCTGACTTGTCACTTTGCCTTTCCATTTCACAGAACTGGGTCCCACTTTGTGCCCTCTGCTATGCTTACTGCTGGCCTATAGCAGTGTTACATTGGTATGTGAACAAGTACATTGACATTGCTATATTCCATAGATATTGCAATTACACATTTGTGAAAGCACAGACTGACTCCAGATTATTTTGTGATTGAATTGTGTTTATTTCTGTGCAAATAAGTGGAGGGGGTTGTACAATGGGCTGGGGTGATGGTGGAGGAATGTCCATTGCAGAGTCCAGTCTATTTGTTTCACAGGTCCAGAGGGGCTAGGAAGGGGAGCAATGGCAGTTTAAGGTGGACAGGGTGACATAGTGGTACAGAAGGGTGACATTCAGGGGGGTCTTATTTCCTGGTGGGGGTCTTGGCAATGTTCTCTGTCTTGTTCCTGGATCTCAGGAACCGTTTGCGGGGTGGTTCTCCATCTGCAGGGGGTGGGGTGCTGGTGTCCTGTTGTTCCTGTGGCGGTGCCTCCTGTCCACTAGCGCCAGCGGAGGTGGAGGGCTGCTCATCGTCCAGGCTAGTGTCAGGGTTTGTTGGTGTGCCACTGTGTCCCTCCTGGTGTTGAGAAGGTCTGCCACCACCCCTGCAATGGTGACCAGGGTGTTGTTGATGGACTTCAAGTCCTCCCTGATCCCCAGGTAGTGTTCCTCCTGCAGGCGCTGGGTCTCCTAAAACTTGGCCAGTACCGTGCCCATGGTCTCCTGGGAATGGTGGTAAGCTCCCATGATGTTGGAGAGTGCCTCGTGGAGTGTTGGTTCCCTGGGCCTGACCTCCCCCTGTCGCACAGTAGTCCTCCCAGCTTCCCTGTTGTCCTGTGCCTCTGTCCCCTGAACCGTGTGTCCACTGCCACTGCCCCCAGGTCCCTGATCGTCCTGTGTTAGTGAGTTTGCCTGGGTTCCCTGTAGTGGTGGACACACTGCTGATTGACGTGTCCTGGGGACAGAGGTATGGGCCCGCTGGGTGGGTGCTGTGGTGGTGTTTCCTGAGGGGGGAGGTTCAGTGGTGGTTTGTGACTGTGTCAGGGGAACCGACTGTCCCTGATGGGCCGGGCCGGTCATCTTGATCCAGGCGTGCAGAGCTGCTGTCGTCACTGTGGGCCTCTTCTGTGGGGGGACTGGATATGTCTGGCACCTCCTGTCCTGTGACGTTGGGTAGGGGTCCTGTTGGGGTGTGAATGCATAATCCTAGTACCTGTGTGTGCCATCTTGTGCAATGGATGAGTGACCCTCTACTCCTGTGATTGCATTATTGCTGTGGCCCCTGTGTGATTGGTGATTTTGGGGCATGAGTAATCCTCTCTACCGGACATGCTTTGGTGATGGTTGTCCATGCTTGGGGTTACATGCAGGGCTTGGTTTTGGGATGTGTGGGTTGTGTTAGTGGGGTATCTGTGGGTTGTTGGGGTGTGAGGGTAAGGGTGGGGGTATGTGATGGCATGCAGGTGGGGTGGGAGGAATAAAGTAGTAAAGATTTGCCTTACCAGAGTCCAGTCCTCCTGCTACTCCTGCGAGGCCCTCAGGATGCATGATCGCCAAGACTTGCTCCTCCCATGTTGTTAGTTGTAGGGGAGGAGGAAGGGGTCCACCGCCAGTCCTCTGTACAGCAATCTGGTATCTGGATACCACAGAACGTACCTTCCCCACATAGGCCGTTCCACCTCTTCCTGATGTCATCCCGTGTTCCTGGATGCTGCCCCACTGAGTTAACCCTGTCGACAATTCTGCGCCATGGCTCCATCTTCCTTGCAATGGATGTCTGCTGCACCTGTGATCCGAATAGCTCTGGCTCTACCCGGACGATTTCCTCCACCATGACCCGGAGCTTCTCCTCAGAGAATCTGGGGTGTCATTGAGGTTCCATGATGTGGTGTGGGTGATGTGTGAGGTGGTGTCGGTTGTGATGTGTGAGGGGATGTGTTGGTGTGTGTTGTTTGAGGTGTGTAGATGTTGTGTAAGTGATGGTGTTGTGTGTCTGTGTATGCTGGTGTTGTTTTAGGTAGTCTCTCTCTCTGGCTTTCTTTCAAAATTTTGGTTGTAAGGGTTTGTGGGTGATGTGGGTGTGTGGTTTAGATTGGATTGGGTGTGTGGGTGTGGTGTGTGTATGTGTATCAGGTGTGTGTATTTTGAATTGTCCAATGTGGTTGTGTTTTGTAAATGTGTGTGTATTTTTAGCGCGGCTGTGTGTACCGCCAGTGGTTTACCGCAGTTGAATGACCGCCGCGTTGATTCGTGGGTCATGATACTGTGGGCGTATTCTTGTTGGCATGATTGTGGAGGATTTGGTATCGGACGTTTATCACTGACCTTTGGTGTGGCGGACTTGTGTGGGTGTCTGTATTGTGGTGGATTACGAGATGTGGGTCGTGATACCTGTAGCGGAATTCCGTGGCTGCAGCGGTATGTTGGCGGTCTTCTGCACAGCGGAAAGCGGCATTTACCGCCATAGTTGTAATGAGGGCCTTAATATATTAGGGTGGTTCCATCAGGGCCTTTTTGACATAGTGCTCAAACCTAGTACATGTGGACAGGTGATGGTGGTCAAAGAATCATTAGAATCTGATGTTGACACTATACAAAGAATTTCCTAAAGTTTCAAGATTGATTAGGATGCATTGTTGGATTCAAACAGAATCAAAGTTAAATGGGGACAGTTCCTATTAAACACAAACTTAGGACAATTCCATTCGGTTTGAGAGATGGTCTTAAACAAGAGTTGGAAAAATTACAAATGAGTGGTGTGATTTAACCTGTCTACCTTATGGCTTTCACCTTTCATTGTAGTGCATAAATGCAATAGTGAGATGTGTCTGTGCATTGGCCTAAGAAGGCTAAATAGGGAGATTTGGATTGTGTGAGAGTCACCAGATCCTCGGGGTCTGCGCACGTTCCCAATACGTCCACCACAAGACAGCTCCAATACTCTGATTAGAATGTCACAGAGTCTAAGAGAGTCCAAGTGGGGAAAAGGGGATTAGGTAGGGAACAGCTGGGAAGGAGACCTGTAGGAAGCAAAAGGTTAAAACACACAATATCAAGATTATATCATATTAATCATTACTAGACTATGATTCTAAGCATTGTCATACTGGAAACATGGATAACTTAAGCATGGACTAAATAACTAGGCCTCAAGATGTCTGGTTACCTGTGAAGGAATCAAGAAGGATTAATACAACTTTTCAATGAACTTCTCAATGAAATGTTACACATGGATTAGAAACACCTGAACCTTCTAGAATTACATTTTCAAATTCAAGCATAGTCTTTTGCATAAGGACAAGAAAATAATTTGAATGAATTCTATAACACCATAGGAATTGTTCTTAAGGGACTTATTATGCACATACAATACAACATCTAGAATACTAGCACTTTAGTTTCTTAGAATGCAAGAACATGAATTGCGCACATTGCGGATTTCCACAAGAATTTGTAAATGCCATGAAATGGTTGTGCACAATGAATAACATGAGTTAGGCACAAGAACTGAATCGCGCATATTGCCAATTCGAAGGCCACCAAGTAAATGCCATGCAATGGTAGCGCACAATGAACATCATGAGTTAAGCACAAGAAATGAATTGCGTGTCTTGCCGATTCAAATACCACCATGTGAATGCCACAAAATGGTAGCGTACAATGAATAACATGAGTTCAGCACAAGAAATGAATCGCGCGTCTTGCCGATTCGAATGTCACCACGTAAGTGCCAGGAAATGGTAACACACAATGAATATCATGAATTAAGCACAAGAAATTAATCACACGTTTTGCCGATTCGAATGCTGCCTTGCGAATGCCATGAAATGGTAGCGCACACTGAATATTCATGAATTAAGCACAAGGAATGAATTGCGCGTCTTGCAGATTCAAAGGCCACCATGTGAATGCCATGACATGGTAGCGCACCATGAACAACATGAATTAAGCACAAGAAATGAATCGCACGTCTTGCCGATTCGAATGCTACCTTGTAAATGCCATAAAATGTTAGCGCACAATGAATATCAAGAGTTGTACACGAGCAAAGAATCGCGCGTCTTGCCAATTCGAGTGTCAGCATGTAAATGCCATGAAACACCAAACGCACATTCACACGCACAAGATCAAAACTGTTTTATCATGCAAATTAGGCCCAAGAACTCGAAAGCTTTCGAGAACGGGCTCGGGGGCCCAACCCGACCTCAGTCTTACCGCCCTGATCAAGAATCACCAACAAAGTGAAAGTGCAAGGCCTGGAAGATCAAAGTAGGCCTCCGGAACAGGAGCTCAGGAAGTTGCTGCTGCTCTGCACCGGGACCTCTGAATAGTGAGCACGTGGAGCTGGGCTGGCTCCCTTATATAGTGTCTTGGCCCAGCCCACAAACCACACCCAGGCATGCTGCAGGGAAAGCTTCTAGAAGGCCCTGGAAAGTGACCACACCCTGACATACTCTGAAAGCCTGCAGCAATACATTGCAAATGAACAGTATTTACAAGCACCTTGAAAATAAGTCTTCAGGATTAAAATCTGCAATGCAAAAGGTTAAATAACAGTATATCAGCACAATGCATAAATTACGTTATCTTGAAAGGCCGGGGTTTTTGCATTCTAGTCGCCCGTAGAGCGTGCACTGCCCTGATGTTGACAGGTTGATTCATTGCTTAAGATCAGTGATCTATTAGAAGAACTTGAAGGGGCTGAATGGTTTTCCAGAACTGACCTTGCATCAGCGTACCACCAAGTTGTGCTTGAGGAAATTTGAGGCATTACACTGTTTTCAATACACCTTTTGGCAGTTTCCAATTGTGTAGGATGCCTTTGGTCCGGCATCAGCGGCTTCTGCTTTCCAGCAGGTTATGTGTCAGTTGCTAAAGGATGTTCAAGGAATTTTGATATTCCAGGATGACGTACTTATTTTCTCAAAAGACCTGGAAGAATCTGATTCTGTGCTCAAGTCGGTACTGCATATTTTTGAGAAAAGTGGTGTGGTAGTAAAAAATTTGAATTTTGGAAGGAAAACATTGAGTTTTTAGGGCATGTTATATCCAGTGAAGGCATTAGCCACAGACCAGGGTTGGTCAAAGCAGTCAGAGACTGTCTTACTCCCAAGAACAAAGATGAGTTACACTCCTTGAGAAATTTAACCAATATGCTGAAAAATAGTGTTGCTTTTGACTGGGGCAGGGATTGTCAAGACACTTTTCGTTTGGTTAAATCAGAAATGACAAATGCTAAGGCGTTGTGTTCTTATGAGGCCCAGCTGACTTGCACTATCAGAGTAGATGCCAGCAAATACGGTGTGGGGGCAGTTATAACCCAGGAATCTTCACAAGGTGAAGTTACCATTAGTTACGCATCAAGGGTTATGAGAGAAGCTCAGCTGAACTACTCAGTGATTGAAAAATAACTTCTCACATGCTTTTGGGTGTGTGAAAAATGTAGAAGTTATGTGTGGGGAAAAAAATCTGTATTACAAACCGACCATTAACCACTTGTGTATATGTTGAGTGGGGTCAGGGTTAAATATTTTACTCCACGCATAGCTCGATTAACCACAAAATTGCTGCACTATGACTTAGAAGTTAGGTATATCCCTGGCAGAGATAATGTAAGGGCTGATTTCCTATCAAGATTACCTATTTGTGAAGTGGACAAGATGGATGTGGAGGAGGATAAAGAAGACTGTTTTGTTGCTAGTATGGATTTAACTGAATGTAAAGCATGTAGTGAAACCGACTGGAAGGAAGCTGAGAAAGTAAATGCGGTGATAGCTAAAGTGAGGGGACGTGTGGTGAATGGTTGGCCGAAAGAGAGAAACTTGGAGATACTATCGCAACCTTTTTGAGGAAGTTTCTATTGAGGATGGGGTCCTAATGAGGTGTGAGTAGAGTATTCCACCATATGGGGTTCATGCAGGATTGATAAATACAGCCCATGAAGGTCAACTTGGGGCAACAATGATGAAACTGAGACTAAGAGAGCATTATTGGTGGCCTTCCATGGTTAAAGATGTTGATTCAGAAGTAAAAGGGTGTGTGGTTTGCAGCAGTGCTGAGAAAGGTTTTAAAGTCAGCATACTGCCGCTCCAACCTATATATTTTCCTGAGAAATCCTGGGTGAAACTCGGTATTGACATAGTTGGCCCGTTTAATTTTCTTCCTCATAATTTACGCTCTGCGTTTGTATTGATGGACTATCACAGTAAATGACCGGAAGTACGTTTTTGTGCCACACCATCTGCGTCCAGTGCGGTGAGGTTCCTGAAAGACATTTTCATGAGGGAAAGTTTTCCAGAAGCAGTTATATCAGCCAATTGTCATGCTATTAATTGTGTTTGACCAATGACTTTGTGTTTCACCACTGCGCATATTAGTTTTTCAATGTTCATCAGGAGCACATTACATTCTGTATTCAGTTTAGCTGCCTATTGGCTTTAACGTGGCATTAGACAGTACATTCTGTATTCAGTTTAGCTGCCTATTGGCTTTAACGTGGCATTAGACATTACATTCTGTATTTAGGTTAGCTGCCTATTGGCTTTAACGTGAAGTTAGGCATTACAGTTGAGACATTGCAGCTGAGCTGTGTTTTTCCAAGCTGTGTTTTCCCACATGGTTGACCAAGCTGTGTTTTTCTTATTGAATTCACACCAAACCCTAGCTGATAAGACAGTGTAGATTTTGTGTTTACCTCTCAATCCAGCCTGGGAACGAGTGAAGTTTGGAGACTTGGTCACTCTCGAGGGTTATTCGGTTCCCACACTGAGCCAGCATTTTTGCTTTTAACAGTGGCCCTGGGCAGCGGCAAGGGGAGATTCTCCAGGACTTCAGTCAGGAGCGGACGTCAGCTGCCTGGCTCCCGTTTGGGTGGAAAGTCTCTTTCTCGCAGTTGAACAGGAGTCATCAACTTGAAGATAGGAGAAAGATGTCAAGCAGTGATAGGCATTACGGTGATGACACTTTGACTTTTATTCTTTGCTTTGAAGTTATGCTATAATATAATCATATGTATTTGCTGTGTACATTGCAATTGAGAAGTACTTTGATAGGCATTACGGTGATTACACTTTGACTTTTATTCTTTGCTTTGAAGTTATGCTATAATATAATCACATGTATTTGCTGTGTACATTGCAATTGAGAAGTACTTTGATATATTTTGCTTTCATTGTTGCGACTACTTTTAAACGTGTGCTTCCAACCTACTAATCTCGTCTTTCAGGAACCTCGTGGTGAAGTAATAATAATAATAAATGTCTTCTTTAAACTAGAAGTGCATTCCAGAGAAGTTTTGTCAGCTCGGTCATAGGATAAGAGAAGGAAAGCAAAACACCAATGGAGTACACTGTTAGTTTTGAAATGGAGTGTTTCTTGAAACAATCGGGGACTAGACACCTAAACAGCTCTCTTTATCATCCTCAAACCAATGGTGTGCAAGAGAATGCATAAAATGGGAAAGGAGCAACAATTTTGATACTGAAGAGGCAGTGAAAACCATGTTATGGTTTTACCGTACAACACCGCATTCATTGACAAAGGTTTCTCCATTTGAAGCTTTAAGGAGTCACAAACCTAATTCCATTCTCTTCCCTGTGTGGTTAGCCATGTCTCTAAGGAAAGAGTACCTGAGAGATGTGGAGGGTGTAGACAGGTTGGAGAGAGTTGTGTTGGGTCAAAATAGAATGAAGAACAGGTATGATATCATGAAAGCTACCAAACAGCAAAGTATACGTCTGGGGGACATAATACATATAAAAAACAGTACATTTGTAAGAAAAGGGAAGGCTGTTATAGGGATCCTGAGAGAGTGAAGAAAACAAGTGGCAATATTGTAATGGAGGGGGCTCGATGGTGGAACATGGCTAAGATTGTAAAGAAACAAGAGAAATTTCCCACAAGTGTTCAGAGTAATGGGTGGCCTGGAAGTTGCGCAGCAGAGGGTCTCCCAACAGAAGAGTCAGGGACCCCCATGTGCAAAAGGAAGTGAGTTGTCCACCAGGAGGTCCTAGGATAGATTCTATTGTAACAGAGAAAATGGGCTAACACAGGTCTACCCGGGGAAAAAATTATAGCTTGGAAGCTGAGACAACACATGCAGTTTCAGAGAATTTAATTTGTTTGGTGATTGTTACTTTAGCATATTTGTGTTGTTCATAATCGTTTTTCTCATGCTCTATTTGGTTATTTAACTTATGATATAGCAGCATTGTGTTGGTGTTATGTTTTATGTCTGGTACTTACACCAATCAATGTAGGCTCTATGTCTACTGAAGTACTAAAAAATAATAGGATTGATTTATATTTAAGTTTGTTCCTTTGTGGATATTATCTATGTCAAAAATAAGAAGAGATAATGTTGTAGTTAGCTTGGGGTAGAATTTAGAACGCTGTTTGTTTACTAACGTTCCACTGGAGTGCTGCCGTGGGTCTGTAGCGGCAGTTGGAGACATCGGGATGAGCTGTCAGGTGGCTCTTTATTCGTGTACAATAAACATACTTCATGACCTTACCTGGTGAAGATTTCTTCCTTCTTTTCACTACAAACCCCTTTGGTTCTGGCTCTGCAATGAAGTATTTGTGGATGTATAGGCCCATATTTTGAGAAGAGCGTTTGTTGTGCTGAACCTCATCAATAGAAACTGGTATCTTTTAAACTGTGAGGGTATAGAGATCATGGATAGACCCTTCTTTGCTTTTAAGAGAAATAGGAATTTGAGTAACAGCTTAACGCATGCATATAGAAAAAATGACAAATGTGCTAGACTTGTCCAAACTGATTGGCAACTTTAAATGTGGATCATGTAGTACCTGTGAATTTATAATTGGTGGTGCTTGTATTGAGTGCCATGGTCAAAGGTATTGTATTAAATTCACGGTCAATTGCAGAAGTATTTACCTACTAAGGTTCTTTCTTTGGGAAAGAGGATGTAGGTGAGGCTGGTCATGAATTTAGAAATATGTTCTGTGAACACAGATTGCCTACCCATACTAAGAAATGGAGAGCCCCTTTACTGGAGAACTATCTGAGAGTGAATCATAATGAGAACGAGATGAAGTGGTTTTGTAAGGGAAAGCCTCCCAAGTTTTTCGACTGATGCTGCTGATTTTTCAACTCTGAGACTGCACTGAGTCCTGCTAACCAGACCTCAGTACCAGTGCCCTGACCCTAAAAGTATAGGTCGAATTGGCTATTCCCAATTGGAAATGGCTAAGCTACCTGTATGTCCCTAGTAAATGATACCCTGGCACCCAGGGCATGCAAGTTAGAGCACGTAAGTTACAGAGGTACCCTAGGGCTAGCAGCACTTACCCGGTGGTCTAGTTGCCATCACAAGTAAGTATTTTCCTTTTCTTTTCTTCTCTCTGTCGCTCTTTCACTCTTGCAATATCTGCCTTTCTCTTCTATCATTTACCTTTTCTTCTCTCTGTCGCTGTTTCACTTTTTTCATTTTCAACCTTTTTCTTCTATCACCCCTCATTTTCCCTAGTGCATTTTCCTTTATCCCCTCTTCCTCTGCCCCCCTCTCCATTCCGTGAAGCACCTTTCTTGCCCTTCTGCCTCCCAGCTGACTGCTCCCCCTACCCTCTCCTCTTCTTAATGGAGGCTGTGCGCAGAAGGCGTGCCAAAGGCAAACCAAGCCCGTCTGCGACCGTTCGCGCTTGGACTGCGCCCAGCACCAGGAACCCTGGTGGCTTTCGGTTGAGGCCCCCCCCGCCCGGCACCTTGAGACACTCACAGGTGAGTAGCCTCGCTTTATAAGCATTGATTGATTGACTGTGCCAACCTGTTGGTCTCCCAAGTAAAACAAGTCACCAATCCGCCACTGCAGACCTGTCGAGCAAAGCCACCACTTCCCTTGGAAAGCCACCACTTTCCCTGGACATGTGTGCAGGCCACCCCTTTGGCAGGTCTAATGAGCCCTTAAGGCAGGGTGCAACATATGACACGGGCAGGACATTTACTTCTGACAGTAAAACACACAAAATTACCTTTTTACACTGGAAAGACTTTGTTACCCAATTGACGAGTCAAGGGTTGGACGCTGAACTCCTCAGCTGTGCTAACTCCGGAACAGTGCAACCAAAGTGGCACTCCAAGGTATCAAACAACTTGTTCTATTAAGCCAGACCTGTATCTCAAGGCCAAATTGATGTAACTTGTTGCAGTAAGGAGCTTTAGCAAAGCTGCCTCTTTGCTTCCCTCAGAACTACTGTGTCTTCCTGGGCACAAATGAAGCCTGCTCCATGAAACAGCTTTCTGCCCTCCTGGAGAGACGTGCTAAGGACTCTCAGGAAGAAGATCAATTAAGAATTGCAGGCCAGGGAGGTGTCACCTCCCTCCTGCAGGAAGCCACTTGGATGTTAGCCCCGACAAGAAGACTACAAAGGTGAAGCTGCATTTGAAGAGCAGATGTGTAGCACAGGGGGAGAGGGGGGAGGGCTTTCACACTGTTGAGGTAGACAGGCTGGCACAGGAGGCAGAGAGGAGAAACTAGTTGCCAAGCCGGTTTTCCCTGGTGCATGTAGCCCTGGGGAAGCCACACCCCAGGTGTAGGCGATTGGGGTCCGTTCATCAGGAGCGAGGTGTCTTGCCATCTTGGGTCTGGGCAGAATGGTGCATCCTGGATAGCCAGATGCCACACTCCACAGGAAGTTGGCACCAGGTGGGAGGGGGGGGAATGTGGAAGCCCATTGGTTACTAATCACATGCTGCCGTAAGGACATTTTCCAAGTGTAAGGATGTGGGTGTACTATAGGATAGGCCTAGGTAGACTTATCATGGGTACACTTGCAGAGATCTTTTTAGGAAAGAACAGTACAATGTACTTAACCTCTAGCTCAACTCTGAGTAGCAATGGTTGCGAGCAGTAAGGTTCAGTAAAGGAACTTAGGGCCTGAATTAGATCTTGGCAGAGGGAATACTCTGTTACAAATGTGACTGATATCCTGCCTGCCTTATTACGATCTCCACAGGATATCATGGGATGATAATAAGGTTTATGGGAAATAAGTCATGTTTGTGATGGAATATTCCTCTCCGCCAAGACCTAAATCCGGCCCTTAGTGTAAAGTATTTAACAGCACCATATAAGGAAATAAGAAAATCACACACCAATAAAAAGACACAACAACAATGTATAAAAATAAAGCATATTTCTATGAATTTTTAGAGTCATCAAAATTGGCCAGAAGGTTCTGGAGTTACAGATTTTAGAACTTATAAATACTTTTAAATGCAACTGCAAACAAGCAATGGCAGTGCTTAATTTATAAATAAAAACGTGCCGGTGCTCAAAGCTCTCCTATGAAACACGCGGTTGCTGCAATTAAATGTGCGAGCACGCATCCCGAGGCAGAGTAACCCTGAAGGCATTGCGGGCCACTTTAATCTATTTACAAACACCCCCTGCACCACCAGCTCACTCTCGCAGCTTTCTGCTTTCTAACTATGTGACGTTTTTTTTGCTTTTCTCTTCCTCCATCTTTCCCATATGTGTCTTTTGCTACAAGAGCTCAGAGCAAATGCTTGAGGCAGAAGAATAAGCCCCGGCCCGCAAAAATAAGTACTGGTGCTGTGTTGACGACTTTTTCTTCAATTGTTTTGGTTCTGTTTAAATGCTTTACACTGGTTCCTTTGTGTAAGCCTAGTTGCTCAGTGCCACAGCTGCCCCGGGTTGAGCTGAAGGTTTTCCAGGTGAAACCTACTGGACCTAAAGGTGTTGGTAAGTGTATTACATGGTGAGGTCACAAAACCACACCATATAATGCACCCCATTTCCTCAAAGGTTCATTTTAGAAAAGATTTTATTTTTAAAAGGTGTCTCTATGGTAAGGAAAAGAAAGGTGTGTGAACAGTTTTTCATGTCCTTTTTGTGACATGTAACAACAGTGATGAATGGGATGGATGTATTAGTCATTAATTGTGGTCTAAATTTGTATTTTTATGAGTATTTTGCGCAACAACAAAAGCTTTTTCTTATTTTAAGCTGGCAGCGTCACTTTGGTGGTCATTCTGACCTCGGTGGTAAAAGGCGCCTACCGCCGGTCAGAAATCCTCCATAATTCCGCCGCGGTCGCGGTAACCCGCCACGGTCATTCTGACCCGCAGCAGCCAAACCTCCGAAAATCCGACAGCCACAACAGACCGCCAGACCAGCGGTCGGCGGAAAAGTGGAGGTGACCAAACCTCCACCGTCACGCCAACAGAAATACGCCCATGCCATTACGACCCACGAATCCACGCGGCGGTCTTTCAAACGCGGTTTTCCATTGGCGGTACACACCGCCGCGGTCAGAATACACACAAACGAACAAAACTCAGCCACATTGGCCGATTTGAATTCCACACACCTGATACACATACACACACCACTCCCACACACACAATACAATATAAAACACACACCCACATCACCCACAAACCCCTTCGACCAAAATCCGAAAAGAAGCACTGAGAGACACATCAGCGATCACAGAATACCATCACACAGAGGCACACTACACCATCACCCACACAATATCCACACACAAAACAACACACACCACCACACTCAACACACTTAACTACACATACTCCACCCCACCCATCATACACACCACTCCATGGCACCCCAAAGACACCCCCGCTTCTCAGACGAAGAACTCAGGGTCATGGTGGAGGAAATCGTTCGGGTAGAGCCCCAGCTCTTCGGCACACAGATCCAATACACCAGCATTGCCCGGAGGACGGAGCTATGGCAGAGGATTGTCGACAGGGTCAACGCTGTGGGACAGCACCCCAGAAATCGGGAAGACATCAGGAAGCGATGGAACGACCTACGGGGGAAGGTGCGTTCCATGGTATCCAGGCACAACATCGCCGTGCAGAAGACTGGCGGAGGACCCCCACCTCAACCCCCACAATTTACAACATGGGAGGAGGAAGTCTTGAACATCCTGCATCCTGACGGCCTCGCAGGAGTCGGCGGAGGAATGGATTCTGGTAAGTTGAAGCTTCACTACTGCTTCCCCCCCACCTGCATGCCAAATCATACCCCAACCCTCACCCCCATCCTCGAACCCCACCCTCACCCCCATCCCCATCCTCACCCCCACCCTCACCCCCACCACCATCCTCACCCCCACCCCCAGCACACCTATTCCCTGCCAATGTCTCACCATCACAACCCACACATCCCAAAACCTAGGCCTGCATGCGTCCACTAAGCATGGACACCCATCACCAAAGCATGCCCAATGCATATACACATCCCCCCCACAAGCCACCCTCACCAAAGCCCCCACACACGAATGCCAGCACTTGGGGACACGGGAACCCACAGATACACCCATATGCCACACATTGAAACTATAACCATACCTCTATACCCCTGCAGGACCCGACCGTCAACACACCGCCACGGAGGGCCCAGAATTCTCCACACCCCCCACCCAAGAGGCCGTCAGCGATGACAGCAGCTCTGTCGACCTGGACACTGATGACCAGCCCGGACCATCGGGGACCTCTGGACAGTCGGTTCCCCTCACACAGGCACAGGCCACTACAGACCCAAACCCCTCTGGGAACACCAGCACAGCTCCCACCCAGCGGGCCCATGCCTCTGTCTCCAGGGCGCGTCAATCTGCGGTGTGTCTACCACTACAGGGCACCCAGGATAACCCACCACCCCAACAACAACAGGGACCTGGGGGCAGTGGTAGTGGGCACACCGGCCAGGGGGCAGAGGCCCAGGGAAACAGGGCAACTCGGAGGGCAGCTGTGCGACAGGGGGGGGACGGGCCCAGGGAACTCACTCTCCACGAGGCCCTCACCACCATCATGGGAGCATACAACCGCTCCCAGGAGACGATGGCGACGGTACTGGCCCGGTTCCAGGAGATCCAGGTACTGCAGGAGGAACACTATCGGGGGTACAGGGAGGACATCAGAGCCCTCACCTCCACCCTGGTTACCATGGTAGGGCTGCTGCAGGACCTCATCAACACCAGGACGGACACTCAACAACAACAAAGGGCCCCTGCCACTAGCCTGGACCAAGAACAGCCAACCACCTCCGCCGGCGCTAGTGGACAGGAGGCCCCCGCACAACAGCAGCCCACCAGACCCCCACCTCCTGCAGGAGAAGAACCACCCCGCAAGAGGGCCCTGAGTTCTCGCAAGAAGACAGAGTAGGATGTCAAGACCCCCGCCAGCAAAGGATACCACCTGATGTCATCCCACTGTCCCACATTGTCACCCTGTCCATCCTTGAACTGCCCATGCTCCATCTCTCCACAGGCCTCTGGACAATGCACCTGTGTGACTGTTACTCTGGACTCTGCCATGGACATTCCTTCACCATAGCCCCCACCCACTTGAAACCACCCATCCCATTTTGAGCACTGAAATAAACACCTATTTTGCACAAAACTATCTGGAGTCTGGCTGTGATTTCAAAATATTGTAATTGACATGACAGTGCAAATATGTCCTTGTACATAGTGAAGTCAACAAACAGCTGCCACAAAGCTGTAGTCCATGGGGAAACGAAGCACAGGACTCGTAGTGGGGACCCCAGATCTGAAATAGGGAGGGAAAAGCCACAACTCAGTCATCATACACTGGGGCAAATAGACAGGCAGCAGAGATGCAGGAGAGTAGTTCACATTTACTAAATTATGTTTGAATTGTTACCTGTGTCCTATTGGAAGTACTGTTCAATGATTCTGTCCCTGTTGTCTGTTTCAGCCCCGTCGTCTTCCTCCTCGTCACTCTCCACAGGTTCCACAGCTGCCACAACACCACCGTCTCGACCATCCTCCTGCAGGAAAGGCACCTGGCGGCGCAAAGCCAGGTTGTGAAGCATGCAGCAGGCCACGATGATGTGACACACCTTCTTAGGTGAGTACATTAGGGATTCACCTGTCATATGCAGGCACCGAAACCTGGCCTTTAGGAGGCCGAAGGTGCGTTCGATCACCCTCCTAGTACGCCCATGGGCCTCATTGTACCGTTCCTCTGCCCTGGTCCGGGGATTCCTTACTGGGGTCAGTAGCCACGACAGGTTGGGGTACCCAGAGTCCCCCAATAGCCATACACGGTGTCTCTCTAGCTGTTCCATCACGTAAGGGATGCTGCTATTCCTTAGGATGTAGGCGTCATGCACTGACCCTGGGAATTTGGCATTTACATGCGAGATGTACTGGTCAGCCAAACACACCACCTGGATGTTCATGGAATGGTAACTTTTTCTGTTCCTGTACACCTGCTCCCTGTCTCTTGGGGGAACCAAAGCCACATGGGTCCCATCAATGGCACCAATGACGTTGGGAATATGTCCAAGGGCATAGAAATCACCCTTCACTGCAGCCAATTCGCCCACCTCAGGGAAAAGGATGTAGCTCCGCATGTATTTCATCAGGGCCGACAACACTCTGGATAACACCTTCGAAAACATGGGCTGAGACATCCCAGAAGCAATTCCCACTGTTGTCTGAAATGACCCACTTGCCAAGAAGTGGAGTACTGACAGGACCTGCACCAGAGGGGGAATCCCTGTGGGTTGGCGGATGGGGGACATCAGGTCGGGCTCCAGCTGGGCACACAGTTCATGTATAGTGGCACGGTCAAGCCGGTAGGTCAGGATAATGTGGCGTGCTTCCATTGTCGACAGGTCCACCAGCGGCCTGTACACGGGAGGATTCATCCGTCTCCTCGCCAAACCCAGCGGACGGTGCCTAGGAAGGACAACATGGAGCACACAGTCAAGCAACCCACAGGTACGTACTCACAGCATGCACAGTAAACGATTCTCTATGCAGTGAATGGCGTGTCTGAGTGGCTATGCAAGGCATAGGCCTGTGTGACGCAGTTGAAATTGAGCCATGTGGACCCTCGAAATGGCGGCTGCCTGACCTGTGAAGTGTGACAATGGGATGTGAGGTCAATGCGCTGGCGTGGCACACCGCGGCGGTCGGCGGTCGAAGACCGCAGCGCGAAGCCGCATTGGTTAACATTGAAGCCTATGGGTTTCAGGAGCCAATGGCGAAGGGCGCCGGCGGTGGCGGTACGCACCGCCGCGGTACGCACCGCCGCGGACGTGACCGCCATTTTCTATCTACTTATTCACTTGCGACTTGAACTTTCACAGGAGAGGACCTATACTGCAAGTGTTGCTGTGACCTCGGTCTGGAAGGGACAATGGCTGCTGCGCCTGGGGAAAGGGCCCCTGCCTTCACTGGAGAAGGGTCCTCCCCCAGTATGCGCTACTCTACGGTCCTCCAGACCAACAAGTGAGTTTAATTCTATATGGATTTGGGGCCACTGGCTGGCTTGGGGGCCTGGCGGGGGGCCTGGCGGGGATGGGGGGCATGTTGGGCCTGGCGGGGGGCATGGCGGGGGGCCTGGCGGGGATGGGGGGCATGTTGGGCCTGGCGGGGGGCATGGCGGGGGGCCTGGCGGGGATGGGGGGCATGTTGGGCCTGGCGGGGGGCATGGCGGGGGGCCTGGCGGGGATGGGGGGCATGTTGGGCCTGGCGGGGGGCCTGGCGGGGATGGGGGGCATGTTGGGCCTGGCGGGGGGCATGGCGGGGGGCCTGGCGGGGATGGGGGGCATGTTGGGCCTGGCGGGGGGCATGGCGGGGGCCTGGCGGGGATGGGGGGTATGTTGGGCCTGGCGGGGGGCATGGCGGGGGGCCTGGCGGGGATGGGGGGTATGTTGGGCCTGGCGGGGGGCATGGCGGGGGGCCTGGCGGGGATGGGGGGCGTTGGGCCACTGGCAACGAAAATGCAGACAAACTTGAACGTGGTATTTCTCCCTCCCTGTACGTGTCACATAGGTCCGCGCCCATGAGAAGATCGGGATTTGGCGTGCCATCGCCAAGGAAGTCCGGACCCTGGGGGTCCACCATCGACGGGGCACCCACTGCCGCAAGAGGTGGGAGGACATCCGCCGCGGGACCAAGAAGACCGCCGAGTCTCTGCTGGGGATGGCCTCCCAACGTAGGTGGGGTGCCTGCCGTCAACTGACCCCCCTGATGTTCCGGATCCTGGCGGTGGCCTACCCTGATTTGGATGGGCGCGTGAGGGCAGCACAGCAGACACAAGGGGGTGAGTACAAGCATTATCTACTCTGTTGTCGCGCAGTGGAGGTGTCTGGGTGGGGGAGGAGGGCTGTGGGTCCCCCTAGGCCAGGGCGATATCTGTAGGCTGGGCACCCCCGTAAGCCCCTGTGTCCCCAGCCACCACCCTCAGTAGTGTGCCAGTACAGCCATCCCTGGGCCGTGTCATCCATGGGTGCAGTTGTCAACTCTAGGCGTGTAGGGCATGTTCCACGGAATGTGTAGGGGACCCCAAGTGCGCAACTTAGTGCAGGGGGCATCTGTGTCTGTCATGTCCGCTAACTGTACCGGTGATCCATGTACTCAAAATCTCTTTATTTCTCTCTCCCCCCCCCCTTTTTGTTTGTCTTTCTGTGCTTGTGTGCATCAGCATCATCAGGCGGAGGAGAAGTGGCATCGGGGCAGGAGGGAGCTGCATCTCACATGGCCCAGGAGGGCCATGCCACAGAGTCTGACTGGACCAGTGAGACGGAGGGCGAGGGGAGCTCCACAACGGGGACGACTGGACCCTGCAGCGACACGGACACGTCCTCGGAAGGGAGCTCCCTTGCGGGGGTGGCACCATCCGTGCCCCCCGCCATTACAGGTACAGCCGCCACCCAGCCCACCATCTCCGCCCTCCCAGCAGCCCCTCAGCGTTCGCCCCGTGCCCGCTCTGCCAGGAAGCCGGGCATCTCCTTCGCCCCAGGCACCTCAGGCCCTGCCCCTGTTACCCCCGCTGCCCTCAGTGAGGAGGTCATTGACCTCCTCCGAACGCTCATTGTTGGGCAGACTACCCTTTTGAATGCCATCCAGGGGGTGGAGAGGGAGGTTCATCGCAGCAATGCGTACCTGGAGGGCATTCATTCGGGTCAGGTTGCCCATCAGCGATCGTTCCAGGCTCTGGCCTCAGCACTGACGGCAGCCATTGTCCCTGTCTCCTGCCTCCCTCTACTAACTCCCTCCTCCCAGTCTCCTGTTCCTCTGCCTGTCCCACCCACACCATCAGACCAGCCTGCACACACCTCAACACCCAAGAGCAGCTCATCCAAACATAAGCACCACAGATCACGCAGACATTCACACAAGCAACATTCCGATGCAGACATGCCAACAGTCACTACCACCTCTGTGACCCCCACCTCCTCGTCTCCCTCCTCCCTCCCTGTGACGTCTACACTCACACCTTCATTCACCTCACCATCAGCCAGTGTTTCCATCACCAGCACACCCTCCAGTCCAGTCCGCACACGTGCAGTCACCACCCCCACTGCCATTTACACGTCCCCTGTGTCCTCTCCCACTGTGTCTGTCACCCCCTCTTCCACACCACACAAACGCAGCCACCCACCCACCCAACAGCCATCCACCTCACGACAGCCTCCCGCTCCTGCACCTGCACCTGCACCCAAAGACAGCAAAGTTGTCTCGCCTACAACCACATCCTCTCCCTCCACTCCCATTCCCACTGTACCTACCACTATCCATTGTCCCAGGAAAATCTATCTCTCTACTGCTACCTTCTTTCCTGACCCTGAGCCCCCCCCTCCTTCTCGTCGGGGTAAGAAGAGCACCTCAGCCACCACCAGCCCTGCAGCCCCCTTGACAAGGGTGCAGGGGTATTGGAGCCCACCAGCCCGCAGGTCTGGATCTTCGCCCAGCAGCAAGGGGACAGCCAGCCCACCCCCTGGGAAGAGGAGCAGAAGGCGGAAGGGCCGCCGCCGGAGCCCGGGTTCTATATCCCCCCAGGACACTAGCCAGCCACCGTCAACAGCCACAGCTCCAAAGGGAGGAAAGGGCCACAGACTCCCGACTAAGGAGGGCAAGGGCAGCAAGGCGGAGAAGTCAGGCAGCAGGCCTGCTGCCCATGGAGGACCCCTCACAGCTGCCCAGGAGGAGCCCGCAACCCCCATAGCCGCTGCCCCGGGAGGAACCGGCACAGCTGCCCCGGGAGAGCCCACCACCCCCATAGCCGCTGCCCAGGGAGGACCCAGCCCAGCTGGCCAGGAGGGCCCCACCACCCACAGCCCAGGTGGGCATTGAAGGAGCACCATCCCCGCTGCCCAGGAGGGCACCACCAGGCAATGAGCAGTTGGCCATAGAATGTCCGCCGTCTCCAGCACCGCTCCGCTGGGGACCGCCGTCTCAAGAACCGCTGAACTGGGCCCTTCAAGGCAAGAACCGCTGAACTGGGCCCCGCCGTCTCCAGCACCGCTCCGCTGGGGACCGCCGTCTCAAGAAGCGCTGAACTGGGCCCCGCCGTCTCCAGCACCGCTCCGCTGGGGACCGCCGTCTCAAGAACCGCTGAACTGGGCCCTTCAAGGCAAGAACCGCTGAACTGGGCCCCGCCGTCTCCAGCACCGCTCCGCTGGGGACTGCCGTCTCAAGAAGCGCTGAACTGGGCCCTGCCGTCTCCAGCACCGCTCCGCTGGGGACCGCCGTCTCAAGAACCGCTGAACTGGGCCCTTCAAGGCAAGAACCGCTGAACTGGGCCCCGCCGTCTCCAGCACCACTCCGCTGGGGACCACCGTCTCAAGAACCGCTGAACTGGGCCCTTCAAGGCAAGAACCGCTGAACTGGGCCCGCCGTCTCCTGCACCGCTCCGCTGGGGACCGCCGTCTCAAGAACCGCTGAACTGGGCCCCGCCGTCTCCAGCACCGCTCCGCTGGGGACCGCCGTCTCAAGAACCGCTGAACTGGGCCCTTCAAGGCAAGAACCGCTGAACTGGGCCCTTCCAGGCAGGAACCGCTGGCCCTTTGGCAGACGTGGCAGGGCAGGATCTGTCTCGGGCAGGGCTGCAGGATGTCCTCTGGCCAACATGCCTCCTCCAGTGGCAGTGGAGTCTGTTAACCCACTGTATGGACTGTTTGGACTGTGGCTTTGCACTCCCCAGGATGGCCCAGTGGGCAGGCCACCCACTGTATGGACTGTTTGGACTGTGGCTTTGCACTCCCCAGGATGGCCCAGTGGGCAGGCCACCCACTGTATGGACTGTTTGGACTGTGGCTTTGCTCTCCCCAGGATGGCCCAGTGGGCAGGCCACCCACTGTATGGACTGTTTGGACTGTGGCTTTGCACTCCCCAGGATGGCCCAGTGGGCAGGCCACCCACTGTATGGACTGTTTGGACTGTGGCTTTGCTCTCCCCAGGATGGCCCAGTGGGCAGGCCACCCACTGTATGGACTGTTTGGACTGTGGCTTTGCACTCCCCAGGATGGCCCAGTGGGCAGGCCACCCACTGTATGGACTGTTTGGACTGTGGCTTTGCTCTCCCCAGGATGGCCCAGTGGGAAGGCCACCCACTGTATGGACTGTTTGGACTGTGGCTTTGCTCTCCCCAGGATGGCCCAGTGGGCAGGCCACCCACTGTATGGACTGTTTGGACTGTGGCTTTGCACTCCCCAGGATGGCCCAGTGGGCAGGCCACCCACTGTATGGACTGTTTGGACTGTGGCTTTGCTCTCCCCAGGATGGCCCAGTGGGCAGGCCACCCACTGTATGGACTGTTTGGACTGTGGCTTTGCTCTCCCCAGGATGGCCCAGTGGGCAGGCCACCCACTGTATGGACTGTGGCTTTGCACTCCCCAGGATGGCCCAGTGGGCAGGCCACCCACTGTATGGACTGTGGCTTTGCTCTCCCCAGGATGGCCCAGTGGGCAGGCCACCCACTGTATGGACTGTTTGGACTGTGGCTTTGCACTCCCCAGGATGGCCCAGTGGGCAGGCCACCCACTGTATGGACTGTTTGGACTGTGGCTTTGCTCTCCCCAGGATGGCACAGTGGGCAGGCCACCCACTGTATGGACTGTTTGGACTGTGGCTTTGCTCTCCCCAGGATGGGCCAGTGGTCATGGAGTCCCCTCGTGGATCTGGCGTCGTGTACTCAAGTGGCTGAGGTGCCCCCCCTTCCCTTCCCCCTGAGGTGCCTGTCCTTTTTTCTTTCTGATGCCCCTGCAGTGTTCTCTCCGTGGAGTTCTTGTCGTGGGACTGGGCCTTGCCCCTTTGCTCAGGACCCCTGTGGTCCACGGACAGTGGTTGGACTACATTTAGTAGATGTATATATTTTGTACATAGTTTATTTATTTATTGGGATTACTGCTGTCCATTTTTCAATATATCTGCCCGTTTAAGATCTCTTCTTTTGGTCTTTGCATTATTTCGGAGGGGGGGGTTTGTGGGTTGTGACAGTGATCTGTGGGAATGCATTGATGTGTGTGTTGTAGTGGGTGTGGGTGGGTGGGTGTGTGCCGGTAATCTTTTCCCTCCCCTGTGTCGTAGGTGCAGTACTCACCGATGTCTTCCGCGCCGCCGGGCGTGCTCCTGGTACAGGAGCAGGTATAGGAGTGCGGGGATGACCTGCAACTCGGGTTCCATACTGCCGGAATCTCGCGTGGAGTATGTGGAGGTGAGCGTTTTCCCGTTCGTAGTCTGTTTCCGCCGTGTTTTTATCGGCGGTGCTCCCGCCCCGGAAAAGGTGGCGGATTGGTGGGTCGTGATAGGGTGGGCGGTACATTGTCTGCCGCCTGGCTGTTGGCGGGGACCGCCGCGCTGTTTGTTTGTTCCGCCGTGGCGGGCGGAGTGTTAATGCGGCGGGCTGTGTTGGCGGTTCCCGCCAGGGTCAGAATTGCATATTTTGGACCGCCGGCCTGTTGGCGGGTTGGCCGCCGCTTTATCACCGACCGCCAGGGTCAGAATGAGGGCCTTTGTATCTTAGATATGGTTCTTTTTGATGTCTGGTTTGGTTTATGTATTTTATGTTTTATGTTTTTTCTTTCAGTTGATGTATCTGTATAAAATCTTATTTTGTTTTAAATTGATGGCCGCTTTAAATAATTTTTAGAGGTTGTATCCCTTGATTGCCTTTTTGGTTCAGGTTTTTATGCAGTTATCTAGTTTTGTTACCTTATGGTAATTGCATAACATGTCATATATTTTGGTAAATTACGATACATCAAGTAACCACTAGAAGATTTTGCCCTCTTTTTATGATAAGAGTAGGTGGCCATTTACCTTATATTGTGATAACAGGGCATAAAAGGAGGAGTTGATGTTACTGAGGTTGCCACCTTATGAATTGGGTGAGTTTTGCATTCAGTGTGTGCGAGTCAGGTACCGAGGGACCAGCAAAGAGAGGCTGCAAAAGAGGTTACTACACAGTCAGTTCCGAGCACACATCTGTCAACGGGGTAGTCATATCTTAAGTTATTGTTACTCTAGTGTTCAACTTGCCATGTATTTCAGTGACATTGATTAAGATACAAAATGAGTTATGGTACATTAGGTGACCACTAGCAGTTTTATTGTCTGTGGATTTTGGTTGTTACATATAGTGACGCCAAGCTTTACCGCGGCGTCTCTTTTTCTGACCGCGGTCGGACCGCAACTCCGATTATCGGAGTGACGTCGTCCGAGTTTTTGGCCAGCTTTTACGAAGCGTTCCAGGAAGCATTTTTCATGCTCCCGGTCACATCGTCCTTAGATGTTTTTGTAATATTTCTAATTGCCTGTCGGTGGTGGACTCCTTTTTTTTTCTTTCTCTTCTTTTCTTTTGTTTTCTGTGCACTTGTCTATTTTCCTTTTTTCCTGGTTTTCATGCTGTCTTCTTACAGGGTTCCATGTTGTCTTCTGTTCCTTTTTCTCAGCATGCCTTTTTCTCTTATACTGCTATGTTTTTCCCATTCTTTTCTATGGGCCTTCTCAATCCAAGATGGTGTTTGTTTCTCTTTCCTGTGTTGTCACTTCCTGTCTTCCAGTATATAAGTCACTCAGTCCTGATCTGCTTTACGTTGCAAACACTTCCTCTTGGTGGTGATCTTCGCTCCTGTTTGTTGTGTTTTCTCCAGTTCCTGTTGCTCTGATTGTGATTTTTTCTCTTTTTTCCTTTTTTCATTCCTGTTTTTTCCTCTTTTTCAGGAGTTCCTGTTTTTAAGGTTTTCCCCATATTTTTGTTTTTTTCCCTCTGGGACTCCTTCTGGAGGGTACGGTCTGCTTAAGCATCTACCTGTCAAGCAGCACCATGGCTACTAGAAAGGGTTGCCCCTATCTTGGTCTATCCAGAACTAGCAGAAGACCGGGTTCTCTTTCAAATCCTTCAGTCAAAGGTGAGAAGCATTGTGGAGATCGTACACATATGGCATAGTATGAGGGTTTGGTGTTATAGATGTCATCCTCCTTTTGAGTTGCATCAGGTGAGCATTGTTTTTGAAATGCCGCTAATTAGACAGCAATTAGAGCATAGTTTGAGTGTGCGTTTCTTCCAACTACGCTGCCTGACAGCAATGATTACATGTCCTTCAATAAAGAGGTAAAAAGAGTTGTTTTAGAGTATCAGAATATCTTCTTTTAGTTCATTGAGGTTGTTTAATTACGTTTTTATTGATCTTTGTAGGCGCTGCCCCCATAAATAAGAACGTGTGGCATATTTGTGAAACATATGAACTACTTTACGTACCGCTCAGTTCGCCCTTTATGAGATATTAAGGGCGTTTTGCTTTTTATTGTGGGACTATGACTGAGGTTTCTCAGGGAGGTTGTTATTGACTAAAATATATCTTATATGTGACTTAGGGATTTGTTGAGAAGTTACTGGTGGTGAATAGATATAAGCCAATTTCTATAGGATGGATTTGTCATGGATGCTTTTTGTCATGCAGTTATTCTTGTGGGTGAGTAAGATATGCACACAAGATACATTCCACCTTTGTATTTAAGTATTTGTATCATTAATGGGTTGTGTAAGAAATTGGGTTAGTGCTTGACTGGGGTCTGAACCTGGTCAAGTAGCAACTACAGTTGCAGTCAGGGTAAGGCACAAGTAAACACCAAATTAACCAGTGCTCACCCCGGCAGCTCGGCACAGAATAGTCAAGCTTAACTTAGAAGTAATGTGTAAAGTAACACAACGAAAACACCACATAACAAGGATCCAACACCAGCTTAGAAAATAGAGCAAAACTGAATAAATAAAACGAGACCAAAGCGACAAAAATCCAATAAGTAGAATCAGAGTTATGAATTTTTAAAGAATAAACTGCAAAATAGCAACTAAAAGCATAAAGCGCTGAACCAGGCCAAAGTCAAAAGTTCAGGCCAACGGTGATGGAGTACAGGTTCGACACGGTCCCATACTAGTCTCTCTGAAATGTCATCTTCCCACGTTTTGTGCCAAGACTCCTGTTTGCAGTAGAGAGGGTCACAGGGAACAAGGAGAGCATCGCGGGTGGTGGTTGGTGTGGTGCAAAGAGCATGCCGGGCGCGGCGGGTGGGGAAGACTGAAGGCAGTGATGGCAGTCCTCCGCTGGCAACCAATGCTTGCTATGTGGTGCCTGTCAAGTCCTGGACCCTTGGTGTAGCTCACAAGCTCTTGAAATAAACCTTTTGGGCACTTCGCTACCACAAACGGGCCCGCTCGCACAGAACTCTGCTGCTTGCACCGAAATTCAGGGTGACCTACCGCCAGACCATCTCTTCGCACAGCAGCATAGACAGCCAGTGGGGTCTCTCCGACATGAAACTCTAGATCACTTTCCACGACGCCCAGTCTGCTCCTCGCATCACACCAACTGCCACCTACAACACTCTCCTTGCTCCTTGTGACCCTCTCCAACGCAAGCGAGACTCTTGGCACAAAGCTTGAGAAGGCAAACCTTCAGCTGGACTGGTCTGAGACTGTATCTGACCTCAGCTCCACCGCGGTCATCCTGAACTTCTGTATTTTACCCGGTCGAGCGACCAGGAAGCCTTAGTTCACGCTTTCTGTTTTCAGGCGCTATATTGCAGTTTTTTCTTTAAAAAATCATAACTCTGGTTCTACTGATTGGATGTTTGTCATTGTGGTCATGAGTCATTCATTAAATTCAGCTCTGTGTTTCTAAATTGATGTGGGATTCTTTTTGTGTGGGGTTTACATCGTTTTCCTGTTCGAAGTATTGCACAAATAGTTTAGGCATTGCCTCTAAGATAAACCTAACTGTTCTGTGCCAAGCTACCAGGGGGTTGAGCACAGGTTAATTTCGGGTTTGCTTCTGCCTTAGCTTGACTAGGATTGTGTTTGCTACCTGACCAGTGTTCCCACCCTAATTAACAAGTAAACCAATTTCTAACAGGTTATGTATTTATTTATTGGAAAACTTGCCTATTTTGATACACAGCTGAGATTTGTACCACTAGAGGATGATGTACTTTCTTTCTTTGAGGTACCCTTTGTCAGGAGGCCTTTTCTAACCAGGCTAAACAAGTGATGGAATATCTACTTTAGCAGGTAAAGTCATATTGTGTATATTGGATTTGAATCGAGTATGTAACATGTTTTTGTCTGTTTTGTTTTCAGACAGGTTTGTGTACTTAAAATTTGCTGGGACTTTTAATCAAGAATTCAATTCATATATTAATTTGTCCTGAAGAAGGTGTTTTTTTTAATAACCTTATCCACAGAAACGGGGCAACAAGCAAAATAAGTGTATTATTTGTCACATTGGATTTTAGGAATTTTAATAAATAAAATGGATCTAATATCTGATGATGTGTGACAGAAAATGAACATTACACATGTATTTATTTATAATTTGATTTATTGACTTGGAGTTTGTGTTTTTTGTTCATGTTGTGCATCATGATTTGTAAATAAAATCTTAAACTACGTGCATTCATATTTAATCAAATATACATTTTTGTATATCCATTTGTTATGTTGAAAGTTTTTGCACAGTTTGTACTTCAAGTGACCTTACCCAGGTGAATTTTATGGTTTACTTGTCCCTAGGACCCTGTCTCCTTGGTTCCTAATTTCTCTCTCTCTCAGTTGTTTCCGAGCTTGCACAGCAAAAGCTCCATAACACCTGCAATATATTGGTCAGATGAGGAAATGGTAGAGAAACTCTGTAACCTTCAAGTTAGAGGCTCCAGTCTAAATATGATGACTCAGTGTTGAGTGTCTGATGTATATGTAACTTGCCATTTCCAGGCCCAAACGTTGGTAAAATCACTTGATGAGTACCACCACATTAAATTCAAACTCTGGCAATCCATGCAACTACTGTTCTTTATTCACATCCAGAAATCTATTTCATATCAAAGAATTCATCATGACACACAAACAAGAATGGGGCGACGCGTTTCAACCTTCACGGTCTTCTTCCTTGGCCCACAAATGAAAAAATGCACAAACCATGTGGCCACTCCTATTTCCAATGTAACAAATTTTGCACATCATGGACATAGAAGAAATTCTTTTATTTTATTTTTTATTTTATATATATATATATTATTCCTCTTAACTTCTCTTTTCACCCTTCTGCTTCTTTCTTTCTTCTTCTTATTCCGTACTTCTAATATCACCTGTCCCACTAAACATAATACCAACATACTCACAACGTTACTGATTCAGCTGATTGGATGGCCAGTATCCAAATTAGTCTTAAACTTAAAAAAAAGCCCTAGACAACTAAACCCTCTCATATATCCAAAACCTGACTAGCCAATGTGAACAAAAAGTTCCTCATCCTTGTTCAATCCCCAAGGATGTCGACTATTTAATCGAATAATGTATTCAGATTCCAGCTTTCTTAGTTGCCTCTCTCTGTCACCTCCCCTCGGGGTACCCAATAACTATCAATACCAAAAAATGTCATCTTTTCCACCATCCCTCCATGTGCCAAGTTACAGTGGCGAGCTACCGGGTACGTTACATCCTTGTTCACAATTGCTCTCCAATGTTCAAGAATCCGTTTCTTGAGGGGAAAAATTGTACTCCCCACATATTGTAGCCCACATGGGCACCCAATAAAATAAATAGCAAAATCTGATGTGCAACTAAAAAATTTCTTAATCCTCTCTTTTCTCCCCGGTAGGTAACATATAATCTTCACGATTTGTACTATGTCTACATGCTTTACACTTGGCACATTTATCGAAACCTTGTTGTTTATCCAGAAAGGTTCCCTTCCTTTTAAATGCATAACTATGTACCAGAATCTCTCTCAGGGAACTACTTCTCTTATAAGTTATCATTGGAACAGGACTAACTGACTGTCCAATCACCTTATCAGCCTTGATCAAATGCCAATATTTAGTTAAAATCTTTTAAACTTCCAATGAATATGCATTAAAAGTAGTCACAAATCCCGGGGAATTAATATAAGTCCCTTTCTTTTTTGGGACTAGTAAAGTTCACCTTTGAACTTCCTCTACCTTACAGCAAGCATTCTTAATGATTTTATTTGGGTATCCCCTAGATCTGAACCTTTGAACCATTGTCTCTTGTTCCCTTTCAAAGCTCTGTGATGTACTGCAGTTTCTCTTCGCTCTAAGCAATTCCCCATAGGGTATGTCCATTTAACACTGGACGGATGGTGACTCGAGGCATGCAAAATACTATTTCCAGCCGTGGTTTTTCTGAACAATCTGGTATGTAGAGTGCCTGCTTCAACCCTGACCTCTACATCCAAAGATTCCATAACCTGTTTGTATATTTTGTGTGTGAAATTTAAATTCAAACTATTTTTTGGTAACCAATTCAAAAAGTCAAATAACTGAGGTTCAGAACCATCCCAAATCATGAATATATCATCGATATACCGAGTCCAAAAAATGATATGATGAAACCATTTTGCGTTTTCATCCACCAGGACAAATTGTGTTTCCCACCACCCCATGAATAGGCAGGCATAACTTGGGGCAAAGCAACTCCCCATCGCAGTACCGGTTATTTGCCTATACCAATGATCTTCATACATGAAAAAATTATTTTCCAAACAAAATCTTAACATTTTCAAAAGCAACTCAGAATGTTCTAGGAGTCTAATAGGTTTGTCCCTGAAAAAATGTCTACATGCCTGAATTCCGTTTTCATGTGGGATACAAGTATACAATGATACAACATCGATGGTTACCATGATGTAATGAGTTTGCCACGGAATATCTTGTATTTTTGTTAAAAAATCTGTGGTGTCTCTACAGTATGAGGTCAAATTGAATACATATGGACTTAGGAAATGGTCTAAATAAATAGAGGCATTTTCCAAGAGACTCCCTCTCGCTGACACTATAGGACGCCCTGGGGGATTGTAAATATCCTTGTGTATCTTGGGTAACACATAAAAGCAAGATGCCAAAGGTTTCCTCACCAGTAAAAACTTGAACTCATCATCAGAAATCAAACCTCTGTTTACACTTTCAGAAAGTAAATCATGAAACCTGGTTATTGATTCTCGATAGGCTGACACAGTCTATTCCTCATAGCAATTTGAATACATCAATTGTCTTTTTGCTTCCTGTTGATATTTCTGTGAATCCCACAACACCACATTGCCACCCTTATCGGCTGGCTTAATGACAAAAGAAGTTGCTCTGTTCAAAGACATTAGTACTGATCGTTGACCTGGAGTTAGGTTCTGTGCAAAAACATCATCTATCTTCTTCCATAATTTGACTAAGTCAAAGGTCACAGCTTTGTGAAAAGCATCAATATTATCATGCGGCAAAATTGGATTACATCTTGATTTCAATGTAAATTTAAATTTCACACACAAAATACACAAACAGGTTATTGAATTTTTGGATGTAGAGGTCAGGGTTGAAGCAGGCACTCTACATACCAGATTGTTCAGAAAAACCACGTCTGGAAATAGTATTTTGCATGCCTCGAGTCACCATCCGTCCAGTGTTAAATGGAGCATACCCTATGGGGTACAGATCTAGGGGATACCCAAATAAAATCATTAAGAATGCTTGCCGTAAGGTAGAGGAAGTTCAAAGGGCAACTTTACTAGTCCCAAAAAAGAAAGGGACTTAAATTAATTCCCTGAGATTTGTGACTACTTTTAATGCATATTAATTGGAAGTTAAAAAGTTGTTAACTAAATATTGCCATTTGATCAAGGGTGATAAGGTGATCGGACAGTCAGTTAGTCCTCTTCCAATGACAACTTATAAGAGAAGTAGTTCCCTGAGAGAGATTCTGGTACATAGTTATGCATTTAAAAGGAAGGGAACCTTTCTGGATAAACAACAAGGATCTATAAATGTGCCAAGTGTAAAGCATGTAGACATAGTACAAATCTTAAAGATTATATCTTACCTACCGGGAAAAAAGAGAGCATTAAGAAATTTTTGAGTTGCACATCTGATTTTGCTATTTATGTTATTGGGTGCCCATGTGGGCTACAATATGTGGGGAGTACAATTTTTCCCTCAAGAAATGGATTCTTGAACATTGGAGAGCAATTGTGAACAAGGATGTAACGTACCCGGTAGCTCGCCACTGTAACTTGGCACATGGAGGGATGGTGGAAAAAATTACATTTTTTGGTATTGATAGTGTGTTGGGTACCCCGAGGGGAGGTGACAGAGAGAGAGGCAACTAAGAAAACTGGAATCTGAATACATTATTTGATTAAATAGTCGACATTCTTGGGGATTGAACAAGGATGAGGAACTTTTTGTTCACATTGGCTAGTCAGGTTTTGTATATATGAGAGAGTTTAGTTGTATAGGGCCTTTTTTTAAGTTTAAGAATATTTTTAATCTCAATTTTAATTTGATAGTATTGTCCAAGTGGCCATCCAATCAGCTAAATCAGTAACGTTGTGGGTATGTTGGTATTATGTTTAGTGGGACAGGTGAGATTAGAAGTACGGAATAAGAGAAGAAAGAAAGAAGCAAGGAAGGCAGGGTAAAAAGAGAAGTTAAGAGGAATAATATATATATATATAAAAAATAAAAAATAAAGAAAAAAGAAAAAAAGAATTTCTTCTATGTCCATGATGTACAAAAGTTGTTTTATTGGAAATAGGAGGGGCCACATGGTTTGTGCATTTGTTCATTTGTGGGCCAAGGAAGAAGACCGTGATGGTTGAAACGCGTCGCCCCATTCTTGTTTTTGTGTCACGATGAATCCTTTGATATGAAATGGATTTCTGGAGCTGAATAAAGAACAGTAGTTGCATGGAATGCCAGCGTTTGAATTTAATGTGGTGGTATATATTAAATGGGTCCTGCGCCCATTTTTTGAGCACCAACCTCGCTAGGCGAGCGCAGGAAGAACAGCAGAACTTCTTCTCAGTGATATATATATATGCTGAACAAATATGTGTGCGTGTGTAGGTGCAATTTCATTTCATAGTTATTTTATTTTTCTGTTTGGTATTTGATATAATGTAAACCTACCTGCAAAGAGCGGCCGAGTACTGTGAACGGTCGATGGGTTTCCATCCCTTTGTAATGCAAATGGATAAACGAAAAACTGGAAGGGTTACTCCTGCGTTTATTTGGTGGTCTTTTGGAATGTTAGGTATATAACTGTTTTTGGTGGTAGGTGATCTCCTCAGGCTGCCTTTTTTTCTCAACCACTTTTCTGCATCCTCTCCAGGTAGTGCAGCTTTTGGGATGCCTTCGTACCTCAGCCAAACCGCAGAGGAAAAGGAATAAGGAAAGTATTTGCTTTGGGTTAGAGTTTAGGGAGGGGTAGTGCTCATGAGGGGAGCATGGAAGTGAGAGAGTGTTCACCCATATAGACTTCTGGCTCCTTGGTGTTCCTCAGTTTCTACATCCATGAAGGGTCAGGTATTGCCTTGATGTCCTTATATGCAGCCCCTTTCCTGGTCCGCTTTCCTTCCTCCTCCAGTTTCACTCTCTCACTCTCGCTCTCTCTCTCACGGTGCGTCTGTGCAACCTAGCAGATGTCATCCCCCTAATATAGTCCTTCCCTTAGACAGCCACATCCCCCCTGGAACGTGGCTGGGAGCATGCACCTGATGTTCTCCTCTCCTCCTTTGGACTCGTCCGCTTTATCTTTCCTCGTCTGTGCTGGTCCTCCTGGCCCCGGTTGTGTCTTCACAAGTCCCCGACTCTACTCCGTCTGACACTGCTTTTCCTCGAGTCGCGTTCTCCTCTTCTCCTTCTCGCTTTCCTGGCATCCGCCGTCATTTCTCTCACTACCTCTCTTAACTCAGAGGTCGCAGTCCGACTGCAGTCCCCCAAGGGGACTAGGGAAATGGTCTGTCACCGGGAAAGGCTCCCACGGCGTTCAGCGCCTCTGCAGCTTCCCTGTTGCAAGTTCTTTATGGAGAATATTTTTATAGCAGTGGGGGCATCTCAAATTGAATGTGCTCTATGTGATGAGGCTGTGGGGATAATAACAATGGGTTAGGGGTGTTAGCAGTACATTGCATGCAATATATCGACCACTACACCAACCTAGCTCTAAATAGAGCTTGGCAATCTTGACACATAATAATATCATATTTAATACTTTGCATGACACTAAACTGCAGTGTTCTTAATTCACCTACATTTACCTCCCAAGGTAAGTGTAGGTAGAGGTAAAAACAGTAAATAAATACTTACCTTACAGAGTAGCGGTAGCTTATTGTAGTGGATTGGATAATACTGATAGTTGTAATAGTCGATCTTGATATAGTTACATAAAACAACAGCAACATGTTATTGGGAAAATACTAGGCAGCTTACTATATAGTTTTTATGGTAATCATATTTTTATTACAGCATTGTTGCTAGAAGAACAATGGGTGGCAACTATATGGATGAACACTAGACCATCTATGCACAAAGACGGGATAACGTACTTGATATAACGTAATGAAATGGCAGAAAATTATACATCGTTAACTCACCCTGCAGCACGGCCACAGGACTTCTGGAACTGATGGATTGGGTGGTAAGACCAAACACTGAATAGCGATTACTTGATTCATCTTCAAGCACTAGTAATATCTTAGGCCCTCTTCAACATTTTAGACCTCTAAAGTGGTTGATTTGGTTATTGCCAGGTACATATGAATACTCTGGTGAAATCACTCTAACATGGTCAAAGGCACCAGTCGTAAGATCGATTATGAGGATGTTGGCTTGATGGCCATACAAATGGGATATATGACTGTTGCTGTATCACTGTCACTGTAATATGTACCAGGAGTATCTGTGTTAGAAATCCTTTGTATTCCACTAAAATGAAATAAAGGTTTATAAAATAAAATGGAAATAAACACATTTTTATTATATTATAAAAATTAACAATATGAGGAGAGAAACAAAAATGACGAAATTTCAACATGGTAACAATACAATTTTTCAGATTGGCTGGAAATGCACCCACAGCCTGTGGTAAGCATTTTACCTTTTCCAACCCTCCACTCTCCAACAACAGAAATAAAGGTATTTTCAAATATAGGTCACAATGGATTTGTAAGAAGAATTAGTAGCAAAATGTGTTTACCTTTGTTAAATATAGAACTGAAAAATCGGATTGTCTCATTGAAGGTGACATCTGGAAATTATAAACATGTTGAAGGAAGACTCTGAGCCCACTCCTTCCTTCCCCCTATGAAAAATGCACAAGGAGGTATGCCTGGTATGTCGCACACATTCTCCCTCCCAGCTGCAAACAAGCAATGGTAAAGGATGATATATTTTGTGGGTTTTCTGGAAAACAATGAACACACCACATTTTGGCAGACTGGTTAATTGACTCTCCCTATAGTCTGCCATGCATATATAGGTTTTAGAGACTCTTCTCTACAGGATGAAAATCAAGTATGGAGATAACCTTTTCTTTTTGTCTCTTAGCAAATTCTTATCCATGGTCACATGACCTGTCACTTGCTTATTTAAACACACTGGGAATGCTGGCAATGTTTGATTCCTACTCGCATGGGTTGAGCGGTTGCGGATGGAGACAGATGCTAGCGGTCCCATATTTAGAAGGTATGAATACGCTACAGCGGAGGCAGCTTTTTTCTAGAGTTCATGTTGTTAAGCAATTTTAATTATGGATTTGTTTACTTGGGCTTGTAGGTGGTGGCTTATACTAGTATCCACACCTGTGTTCGTGGTATTTCCTTGGGTTCAACAGACTGTACACATGGTGTGATTTGGCAGATTGCATGTTCTGTTTTATAATTAATTTTCCTTATGTGTAAGTATTTTTTTACAACACTGCGTCTTGATGATGGTCTGACGGACCCCTGACTGCCACCATAGACCGAAACTTTGACATTACCTTCTCATCTGAGGAGCTGAATAGAAAGACCATGATATTGCTTGAACTGGGACTGAAACGCAGCAATTATTGTGCAGGATTGTGTCAAGGGGAGGGTTATAACCCTTTCGGGATCTTCTGTTGGGATAAAATTGTGTGTTCTAGAGGGATTATATACAGTGGTGTTGTCTATGGGATGGACATTCATTGTATTTGTTGTGCATTTTTTGAACTTCCTGAATCCTATTAATTAACATATCGGATTTGAACAGTACAGAGTTGTCTTATTCATTATTTGAAGACTGGATCTTACGCACCCAACTTATATACAAACAGGTAGGAGCATTTTAAAGTGAGACATTGTCTGTACCCAGTTCCTAGGGGAATACTGGGTTGCCCCTAAGTGTGTTGACTTTTAGAAAGTGGGCATTGTCTTGCTTAACCATTCTGTGCCTCTGTCTGCTGAATACATGTCTGGGTCAGGACGACAGCTGATCGTGTATTCACTCTAGAAAGTCAATAATGGGAGTTGAGGTTTGCCCTGCATATCCTGATGGCCCATCACCTGATGGGTTTTCCTGAGCTAGAGTGGTGGGAGGTGCTGACACTTTCACCTGAACAGGGCTGTGCCTGTCCTTGCACAAAGCAGTACCCAACCCCCTGGAGTGTGTCTGGGGCCAGGGGAGGGAAAGGAAGCTTCTTGTGCACTACAAAGGACTTCTCTTTGAAGTTTGCCTACTTCAAAGACAGGAATGGGTATAAGTACTGGACCGCTGACACCACACAGTTAGAACACTTCTGGACTGAGGACATTCTGCCAGGAAGAAAAGCTGGATACTGAAGGAGGAACTGCCACTCTGACTGTTGCTTTGTTGTGCTGGCCTGCTGCTTGCTGCTTCTGTCCTGGGAGTGAAAGAACTAGACTTCGCTTTCTACATCCTCCTTTTCAAGGTTCTCCAGGGGCTTGAACTGAGCACGCCTACTGTTAAGAAGTCTCAGGACCAACACAGACTGAGAGTCCTGCCTTGCCAGGTGCTGCCAAATCCAGTTCCTGGGCCTTTGGAAGTGAGCTCTGGTGCAACTAAGAAGAAACTCCGCTCTCCGACTCTGCACCGCCTCCACAGGAGCCCTTATTCCCCCTGAGTGAAACGACCACAAACTGCAACACAGGCCTGATGCTGCTGCAGTGCCTCAGAAGTCCCACCACTGCATGAGTCCGGAGTGCCGTGTCACCAGCGACCATGACATCCGACTCCAATGCATCACCTATGGCCCGTGGTGTGATTGCAACACCGCAAAGTCTACGTCTTGCATCTTGAACTGCAGAATTAATTGACCCAGCGGGTCGTAAGGAACCAACGCTTCACCTCTGGCGCCACATCACCTCCCCTGCAACCGTAAGGAACCTACGCCTCACCTCCCCTGCCTAGCAGTATGGAACCGACGTCTCACCATCCTGGTAGCAGTAAGGAACTGATGCTGCACCGGCTCCAGTGACACCTCACCTCCCGAACTCCATGCAAAGTCCTTGTTTCCTCATTGTTTTCCAAGGTAATGTACCTAGGGTCCGTGCAACTCCGTGACCAACCCGCATTTCCGTACGAGCAGTGTGGTGTAATGAGCACCAACATTCAAAAACACATTAACAAAACTACCCCCTCATGAGCTATGTTTTTCTTTTAGTGTCTGTTCAAACACCAGGAGATCTTCAAGATTTTAAAGGAATTTAAAATCACCTTTTTCTCCAGAGTCCATCTTTCATTGTTTAGTGTCGAGATAAAATTTAGAAAGTACTCTTTTCTCTCCTGCCAGCTTATGATAGGTCACCCAGGGGCTGCAGAGAAGAGCAGACATGTTGACTGTGCACTAGTTCCTTGTCCCTTCTTCACAAACCAAAAGATGTAGTAGTTCATTGTTTATTCATCACCTTAAAGCTATTCAAATCTTCTGAGGATATATTTCACAAAATATTTTTCCTCCAATTAATACATAGATTCCAAATTTGAAGAACATCTGTGAGAGCGGACTGGAATTCCTGTCGGGGGCCACCAAAATCAAAACCATCTGCGGCTTGCCCCAAGGATCTTCTCTCAGCCCAACTCTTTTTAACATCTACATAGCACCGCTCACCAACATCGTCCGATCCCACAACCTCAACATCGTCTCCTACGCCGACGACACCCAGCTGATTCTCTCACTCACTAAGGACCCCGCCACCACCAAAACCAACCTCCACGATGGACTGCACGCCATAGCCACCTGGATGGAAAAGAGCCGCCTCAGACTTAACTCGGACAAGACAGAGGTCCTCATCCTCGGCTCCAACCGCTCTGCATGGGACGACTCCTGGTGGCCAGCCACCGTAGGAACCGCACCAACACCCACCACCCATGCACTCAATCTAGGCTTCATCCTAGACTCATCGCTCACCATGACCCAGCAAGTCAATGCTGTCTCATCTTCCTGCTTTAACACCCTCTGCATGCTTCGCAAGATCTTCAAATGGATCCCCACTGAAACAAGAAGGACGGTCACCCACACTCTCGTCAGCAACAGACTGGACTACGACAATGCGCTCTACGCAGGAACCACAGCCAAGCTTCAGAAGAATCTACAACGGATACAGAATACCTCCTCACACCTCATCCTCAACATCCCTCGCCGCGACCACATCTCAGCCCACTTCAGAGACCTGCACTGGCTCCCTGTCACGAAGAGTATCACCTTCAAACTCCTCATCCACGCTCAGAAAGCCCTTCACAACACAGGCCTGGCTTACCTCAATGAGTGACTCACCGCCCATACTCCCAGCCGCCAACTCCGCTCCGCCAACCTGGCCCTCGCCGCCGTCACTCGCATCCATCGAACTACAGCCGGCAGCTGATCCTTCTCCCACGTCGCCGCCAAGACCTGGAACACCCTCCCCGCCCACCTTCAACAGACCCAGGACCTCCTGACCTTCATAAAACGCCTCCAGACCTGGTTATTCAAGCAGTAGCAGCCCTTCCCCCACCCTCTCCTCCCTCAGCAGCTTGAGGCCCTACCGGGTGAGTAGTGCGCCTTACAAATGTTTGATTGATTGATTGATTGATTGATTGATTGATTGACTAATCCATAGCAGCAAAGGACAACCAAGAACTGCTTGAGGTTAATTTATAATTTTCAAAGTAAATTAGTTAGATTATTTGGATAATATACCCTTGTGCAATACTCAGAGATGGGAGACAGTGTGACCTCTGAGACACTCCTTTAGGTTATGCTTCTTTGCGTGCTACAATCGACCTCCTGCATCAATAGCTCCACATTTAATACGTTCACTGTCACCAATTCAAGATGGCTGAGAAGCCAGGAAAACGACTTGACCTCCCTTAGTGCGTCTAGTAAAATACAGTCTTCATGACGATTGATTCTGCACTCCAGGATGCTGTTCCTGGTCCATGCCACAGAGTAGTACATAACTCTTGCAGATAATACGCCTGCACATCATGTGATTTGGGGGAGCATTGAGCCTTCACTGTTAGTTACACGAGCATGACTAACCATCATACCTTGTAGTATGTTGAATTTCAAAACTGTTCTGTAGGCCTTATTGACGTTAACAAATGGGGTGCTGACACGGTTCGGCCGTCATCTGTAAGGCAGTGAGGGGAGATTTTCCATTGCTTTTTAAACACCCCAGTGACAGCGCCGATCTGAATCAGTAGCTGCTGCTACTACAAGCCCATGACATTCAGTTATAAACAGAATGCAACTACAGCACTGCAGAAAACGGCATCCATATAAGGTTTAAAAGTCAGGTATCATGTAACAAGACCTTCACTGCCCTTCTCTCTCTCTTGTCATCATAGTTATACCACCAGCTTCTTGTTACCACAGTTGAGGAAGCTTGCCCTTGCTGATGCCTGTGCTATTGATAATTGTGGTATGTATGCTCGCGCGTGGCTCTCATTAGTACAGCATGTACAGTGGCACAGTGGCCCAGGGGAGTGAAGGATCTACTGCCCCTAAGTACAACATACTTTTCAAATACAAACGGGCTTTGTAGGGCCCATTTCTCTCGCTTGGATTCGGGCCCATGGCATCCTTGCTACGCATCTGCGCGTGTCACAGAAGCCAGAGATTTAAACGAATATGAACGTTCAAAAACATCAGCTAGTAAGTTACAGAAAAGGAAGTAATGTTAAAGCCACTCAACATCTCAGAGGAAGTAAAAGTGTCCAAGAAGCTGTAACCGTGAATTGCAAAGCTCCTATCAGTTCCCTCCAGGGCCGACAAAAAACAGTATTTCACCACAAACAGGAGAGTCAGATTTCAGTACGTCAGTCTCACACAGAGTTCAGGCATGAAGGAGGAAGGGAATACAATGTTATTGTGTACTTTTTCCCACCCTCTCTAAGGACGCTTCAACGATCATAAGGAAAAGAAAGGTCCCTGGAGCCTGTGGAAAAGGTTGGTAGAGGGACAAGTATATTGGAACAAGAAACCGTAAGATTTGATATCTTAGGGGTGATTTATTTAATATTTAAAATCAGGTTTTCCTACTTGTCAAATGGGTGATTTCGACAGGTCTGTGCAGCGGCTTTGTAGCTGCTCCTGTCAGGCCATAAAGTGTAGTCCTGAAGCCATGTTTTCACTGCCACTGTAGAGGATGACAAAGCAGGTGCTGCAGTTTACAAGGTGCATACCTTTTCATGCCACAGGTGTATTAGTGCACTATATATTATGGCCATATAGGAAAGTTCAATGTGTTGATCCGGTCTAAAGCCAATTTAGACATGTTTTAGGGGTCAGAGCACATATACTGGACACTCTATAGCAATGCCCCAGTGTTAGAGTTCAAAATTACCAGTTGGTGAGTCCCAAAAGACATGAAAACACGTGGTGATCACTCAAACAGGGTTCACTTTGCAACAACTACCGTATTTTGAGTAATGTTACTAAGATTGATACAATTATAGAACACAATTTTACCCTATATTCACTAGGCATCTGTTAGTGAGAACCCACGATCACCTCCATGTAAAGTTCTCAAGCAGTCAGCTGAAGGATGACCAATGATGGTGGAAGAATCTCATCACAAATAAATATTACTAAAGGGTTTCATCAATGGTTAAAATGTTATTCTCCAACTCTGATTTTTGGCATTCTCTGGATCAAGATATACATTTTTACAACTATGTACAGTTTCTATGGCTTGACAAAATTACAGTTTGCAAATATTTTTAAAGAATTTCTGGAAGTGCCCACATCCAGTGTATCTCGGCGTTTAAATTAGATCACATTTTGGTCATGACATGGGCTTATATTGGGCTCTAAAATGCATAATTTGGCATTACTCTAAATAACTTGCAAACTACTGTTAATTACTTCTAATTTGTATGCATTAATTTAGAATTTTACATTTATTAGAGGACTGGCTCATGTGTTAAATCATATTAAAATATCTATGCTCTTATTTACTCGTAGGAGTTACTCATGATTCTGGTTGATACACAGACACATATTACACATTGCTTTTTAAATGTTGGGGACTCCTACTCTATGGGCTCGGATTTCGAAGGGCGGTGACCTTTGGGGGTGGGCATTTCATCTGAAAGTGTCTGAAATAACAGCCCAGACCTTCTTTCACCAACCTCAAATACCATCTAGTAATGAATGACAGTGGTTGCGTATAGTACTTGCCCAAATTTCAAGGAGTGAAATAAGTGACCATAGCTATTTCTAAGAAGACTCAAGATCTACTCCAGCCAAGTAAAGTTTGAAAAAAATGGGTCATATAGTTCATTTTAAAGCACAGTTTTCACATACATTTGCTAAAAACAAATTGGTCCTGACAAGCAGCTCATTAAATAATCAGGCATGTTCACAGTGCGCCAAGCCAAGGAAACCTCACACTCCTCAGGAGTTGACCCCATTTTCCTTAAAATGTACGATGATTCACTCACATTGATCACTAATTACCTCCTTTGTTCTAGGGCTAGCATTTTGTCATGGATGCCCCCCCCCCCTCCCACTTGCCATGAGTACCCCTCATGTCTAGAATTACACAACATTTACCTGTGGCAAAAATGTGGCCCTGATGCTGTCCATGTACCATTAGTGACCCATATGTAAAAGGAAGTTACCTCAAGCATTTTATCATGGCTACATGCCTCCCCGATATGCCACTGTTGTCCTACCTTAAATCCCCCATTAAACCAGCACTAGTAGTTTTGTCACAGGTGTTCTCTATGCTTAGAATTACCTGTAGTGTGCCAGCAACAGTACTTTGCCAAGAGTGCACCCCATGCCAGAATTTATCTCCAGTATTCGAGTAGCAGCATTTTTGCCACAGGAGTGCTATATGCCATGAATTAACTCCAGCGTCCCTGTGCCGATGTTTTTATGGGTTCTCGTTATTCCAAGAATTACCTCCAATATGGCAGCACCTGTATTTTTCCGTGGGTGCCTTTTCTACCAAGAATTACCTCCAGGATTCCAGTGATAAAATTTTGCCCTGGGTTCCTCAATAAGCACAGAATTACCTCCAGTATACCCAGTTTAGCAGTACAATAGCAAAAATAGGAGAGCCACACACATAAACGTACTGATGCACTCTTCTATTTAGTCACACACTCATTCTTGGTCATGCACACACCCCGTCACAACCTCTAACAAATGAATTTGCATTCACTGTCTTGCTCAGTTACACTCACTCTTACTCTCTCAACCTTACTCAGTGTCATTCGTTCTCAATCATTTCTCACTCACAGTTACATTCACTGTCAGGGTGTCATTCTTATCCTACCTTCACTCAGTTTCACTCACCGCTACAACCCAACATACATGTGCACACATCGAAACCCTCCCTCACACACACACACATCTGAGATTTTTGTTGTTGTTGCCCACCTTCAGCTGCCCGCACCAGTCCACTTCAGCTCTTCATCTGCCAGTAGTGCATGGACCCCCAGAGCAGGTACGAGGATCCATCCCACCTCAGGCACTGAAGGAGGAAGCTGAAAGCTGGGTCACCATCCTGATGCACTGCATAGGCTCCAGCTTTCAGCTATCTGCCAAAGCCTCTTGTTTTTCACCTCACACTCTCCCTCTCCCAACTTATTACCCGACGGGGATAGTATAGATGGGCTGACCAAAACACATTCTGTGATGAGTTGGGAGAGGGTGACGCAACAGACTGATTGACATGTGGTCCCTGGGCGAGTAGAACGGAAGATTGAGATGCCCATGGCTACAGGTATGAATTACAATGCATCAAGGCCTAAATGTGGAGGCAATGAAGTGTGCCAAACCGCTGATGCCAGGGTAGTGCCTGTGCCAGCCTTGGAAAACCTGTCTGATGGCTAACCCCTGTGCCAGTCATCAACAGGGGTGTTGCCTCACACTGCTGCTGACCCTCGCTCGCAGTGAGGGTCAGTATTTATGTTATCATACTCACAGTGAATAATAGCAAAGGGGCACAACACAAGGATAAAGTGGACCCACGGGCGTTAGGGGCAAGCAGCCACTGACCAGGCAAAGAGAAGCCTTCAGTCTCACTTTTCCTGTACTAGAAGGTGTGCCCAATTACACCCGGTCTTGTTCGGGAGCAACATACCAATCTCAAGGTCCCAGAACCTTAAGGACTCCGTTAAAGATCATTTGTCTGTATAGTGGAACACCAGACCCTTCCTCACTCTTGTTTCCTCAATCCTTGCCATTTCTTCCCCCCTTCTCCCTATATACCCTGAAAAGTCCCCTTATGACACCAAAACGGGATCGAGACAAGGACGTGGGGGCAATTTCAGATGAGTGGGCAGTTGATTCCAGATGATTACTACATAGCAGGAAAAGACGTGATGCTTTATTTTTGTCTTTTAAAATGAGGCTCTCTATTTTTATAAGGGTTTGCTGCAGGGTTTGGGCAGCTTGAAAGATGTATCTCGGTGGTCTTGCTGTGTGTCATGTGCAGCCAAAATGTTTGACACGCCCTACATGTCTGAAATTGAGAAATTCATCCTCAAGCAGTTAAAGAAAACCTCCACGAATGATTATACACTGCTTTCAGAGAAAACACATGAGCTGGAGAAGGTGGCGTTTAAGAAATATTAGGACCAGAATGAATACTATTCTCTGATTTCCTTTACTGTGAATACAGCATCTTTAGTTCTGAAGTCTTCTAAATAAATGAATATCAAACTAATCACCGTCTGTTCGTTTTCAACCTGTCTAGTGCTTTGAAAAATGAGCCACTGACCACCCATTGACCGTAAATCCACCCGTAGCTAAATTCCACCTTCCTATGAAGGTAGCCTCTTTTTAGATCAGGAATTAGCCCATGACCGACAATAGGGCATTTAGGGTGGTGCGACTGCTGCAGCCACAGCTGTTTCTGAGCTCTTTGGGGGGGGGGGGGGGGGGGGGCAGGTTCTGTGATTTGAAATAATTTATGGATTTAAAAGCACCTGCTGTAGAGTTCCTTGTGCATCAAGCAGTTTCAAGGATGCAATCAAAATGGCAAGATAACTTTGGTGATTAATATTCCTGCTGGAGATAGATCAGAGTTTTGTCTAGTGGCAGTTTTGTATTAAGTAAATAGTATGTTCCCCTTAAGCACTATCATTCTAATTTTGGGGGTGGGACCAACTGATCTTATTCTGTAGCTGTAGAACACCAGAGCTCAGGGACACCACCACAGGAAGATAAAATGAATATGAAGGGCAAGTCATAAGAAGTCACCTACAAAAGAGTCTCATTGTGGTATTTTTCAGCCATTTCCATGCAACGAAGTTAACTGCGCACAAGGGCCCATATTTATACTTTTTTAGCGCCGCATTTGCGCCGCTTTTTGACGCAAAAACGGCGCAAACTTACAAAATACAATTGTATTTTGCAAGTTTGCGCCGCTTTTCCGTCAAGAAATGACACAAATGCGGCGCTAAAAAAAGTATAAATATGGGCCAAGGTGCCTTACAAACTTTACAATCACGTTTCTGAGTCGGGCCATTTAGATAAGTAATCCTTAGTCATGTCAAATATGATATGCCATCTACAATGCAAACAAAAGGAGCACTCATGATGAAACCTTAAGAAAAGAAGTCAGTACAAGCCACATCCATTAGGATTATGAAAGTGCACCAAAAGCTGGAATATGAAGAAGGCAAGAAAAGAACGTCCCTGTATTTTATGGATTGCAAACTCACATTTGGAGAGCGCAACAACTAGTTTATGCACACAAAAAAATTAGTTTCATAATCTAGCATTTTTTAAAAACTATAAAAATATGAGTGAGGTCATAAGCAGTACATGGCAGGGGTGAAAGTTATAGTTAGTGCTGCTGACTATAACTGGTGAGTTTCTGTGTTTTTTTTTGGTTCCAAATATTAATGTTGTTATTGACACATTCACCTAACCATGACGTTCCTTTCACCTTTAGTTTTTTTCAGTGATTTTCTTAGCTTTTTTAAAACTAAACAGATCGTTTTATCACACCTAACTATATTACTTTAAACTTTGTTTTTTTCAGTGACTATATAGATATATGAAACTTTATTCTGTCGATTAGCATTGCCCAGGCTGTCCGTTCTGTTAATGGAGCAGGTTCACTGCAAATTCTTCTCCGATACTTAACAACAGGAATATCTAAAAATACACTGCTCCTGTCCTTAAAACTATCCACACACCTTGCAAGCACCTCTTTAAACAGGGACACGTGATTAATCATTTTAAAAACCTCAATGGCTCTCACGGAATCAGACAAACACCCTGTCTCTTTCATCATGACCTTGTTGTTCTTAAGGCGTACAAAATCCCCAGGCACCCATTACTAAAAACTCCTCTTCCCACATTCATAATGTTTCATTCTACACTTATAATCCTCGAACTTTTTTCATTATACTCCGAAAATCAATTTCAAAGTCAATTCCCTTCCTATGCTTCAACCACCATGGCACAGGATTAGTACTCGTATTCCGTCCCATCATAGCTCAAAATGACTCACCAAGCTCACTGAATTGGGGTTAGTCCTATATGCCGGCACCATTTTCTGGAATGCTTTCCTCCAGTCTAACCCACCCTTGACAACCAGCTGAATTGCATCCTTCACCACTCTCTTAAATCTCTAAACATGTTAATTAAATTCAGGATGGAAAACCAAGATCCTTTTTTGATTAATAACACATTTAGCCAAATACTCTTGAGTGTATGTGCTAACAAACAGGGGGCAATTGTCTGAAACAATCTCCTCCTGAATTTCCTCTTTGGATATATAGTTCATCCAAAAACTCTACAAACATTTCTGAAGTGACTTCTTTACCCATTTTAATTTCAGACCATTTTGAAATTCACTCCACAACAACACCATATACTTCTTGTCTAGACAAAACTACAAATAGTCCAGTAATATCCACTAAAAATTTCCTCCAGGGTCCGTCTGGAAATTCAAAAGGAAATGCATCACTGAATAAACACTTAACAACAGGAATATCTAAAAATACACCGCTCCTGTTCTTAAAACTATCCACACACCTTGCAATCACCTCTTTAAACACTGACACATGATTAAGATTCTACAGCATTATACCAGCCACATGAACATCATTTTAAAAACCTTAACGGCTCTCACGGAATCAGACAAACACCCTGCCTCTTTCACCATGACCTTGTTGTTCTTGAGGCGTACAAAATCACCAGGCACCCATCACTAAAAACTCATCTTCTCACATTCATAATGTTTCATTCTATACTTATAATCCTCTAACTTTTTTTATTATACTCCGAAAATCAATTTCAAAGTCACTCCCCTTCCTATGCTTCAACCACCATGGCACAGGATTAGTACTCGTCTTCCGTCCCCATCACAGCTCAAAATGACTCACCAAGCTCACTGAATTGGGGTTAGTCCTATATGCCGGCACCATTTTCTGGAATGCTTTCCTCAAGTCTAACCCACCCTTGACAACCAGCTGAATCGCATCCTTTGCCACTCTCTTAAATCTCTAAACATGTTCATTAAATTCAGGATGGAAAACCAAGATCCTTTTTTGATTAATAACACAATTTGCCAAATACTCTTGAGTGTACGTGCTAACAAACACGGAGCAGTTGTCTGAAACAATCTCCTCCAGAATTTCCTCTTTGGATATATAGTTCATCCAAAAACTCTACAAACATTTCTGAAGTGACTTCTTTACCCATTTTAATTTCAGACCATTTTGAAATTTACTCCACAACAACACCACATACTTCTTGTCTAGACAAAACTACAAATAGACCAGTAATATCCACCCAAAATTTCCTCCAGGGTCCGTCTGGAAATTCAAAAGGAAATGCATCAGTAAATAAACACTTAAATTACTTCTCACAAGTAGCAAAACTACGGAAAGGCTTCACATGGTGATCCACCATAACATCCATACCAGGCCACCAGAAAGTATCTCTAACACGTTTTCTAGTACCTGAAATTCCCAAATAACCCTCGTGACCAAGGTCAATTATCTGTCCCCTCAAACCAAAAGGAAGCACAAATTTGTTTCCTTCATTCCTACTCCATTCGCAACTGCAAGTTTTTCACTTACTTTGAAAAAAACTCATCAATTCCCTCGAAACTTCCTTTCCTAAGGCCAACTATCCTTAATGAATTTCAACCACACTCAAAGAGGAATCTAATTTCAACTATTTACACTATGTAGTCTCTTCAACCACAATATTGTCAACATTAATTACACTGATATCATTTCATGTGAACACTACCTCAAATTCATCCGATTCTTCCTTAGTGAAACTTCCCTTTGACAAAGGGAGCCTTGACATACAATCTGCTTGGACACTAGGACAAATTCAATGTTATAGTGGAACACCTCCAATCTAGAAACCAATCTATCCAACCTGGTTGTCATCTTGCGGCTCCATCCGGTGATTGCATATGTACTAACGGTTTGTGGTCTGTTTTTTATCACAAATTTGGATCCCCACAAAAACATCCCAAAATATTCAGTACCCCAAACACACGCTATAGGTTCCCTTTTTATAACCAGATCATTTATTTTAGCCCCAGAGAGTGTTCGGAATGAATTCAAAACAATCAATTCCTTTCAATTTTCTCTTTACTGCATCTAAGTCATAATTGCTCAAATCCACTACAACAATGCATTCTTTATCCACTAAAAAAAGTTTAAGACAACGTGCATTCATTATAAGTTTTTTAATCTCATTGAATGCTAGAGTCATAAAATAATTCCACATAATTTAAGCATTCGTCTTTAGCAGACATCTGAATGGTTCAACCTTGGAAGCTTAATTCTGAATTAACTTTAAATACAATTCGGTTAAGCCAAGAAATGTGCTTAAAAACTACAAATTGGAGCCTTCAGAATGGCTTCCACATGACTGTGCTGCTGTCTAATACCATGACCAAGATATTCCATTTCATGAATTCGAAACTCAAATTTTGTTTACTCCAATGTGAAGCCCCTCTCCGATAATGCTTATAAAACACAATCAAGATTCTTGTTGTGCTTGTCCTCATCACACCCAAAAACCAAGATATCATCCTGGAAGTCAATTGCACCACTTAAGTCTTCAAGGGTCTCCTTCATTAGTCTTTGGAACTCTGAAGCAGGGTTGGCAAAACAAAAAGGCATCCTACAAAGCAAAACAACCCTTCTGGTGTGACAAAAGACATCAGCATTTTGGACTCATCATCTATCTAAACATAATGATAAGTGCTAGCAAGATCTAAGGTAGAAAAAACGTGGGCACCAGTTAACAATTAAACCATGCAAATTCAGAAGAGGGTCAGAGTCAATCCAAATTGCATTGTTCAGGCTGCACAAATCAATGCAAAATCTGAACTTCCCAGATAACTTCACTGAAATAAGCACAGTAAACACACATGGAGAAGATTCCATTGTTTTAATAGTACCATCTTTGCATATGCCATTTAACATCACATTATGTTTCTTTCAATAACAAAGCGGATCATTTCTGACTTTATGTCAAACTGGTATAGCATATACCTTGAGAATTATACAATACGTAAGACCAAAGAACTCTAATAGTGTACAAAACACAATAATCAACCTGAAAGAATATTCGTTTTACATCTATTGTAATTTTACCTGAGGGAACTCCCTTCATATCTTTACCACACACACTTAAAATGGTATTGCAAACCTATTTAATATCTCCATAATTAACCAATTATTCATCACCTATTAAGTTTACCCGTCTATGTTTGGAGCTATATGCTCTTTTATAATGTCCTTTCTTATTGCATTTTGAGTAGTCTTTATCAATAGCAGGACACTTTTTAAAATGATTAAGATAGGAGAGACTCCCACATATTTAGCGTGAGAGAGACTTTTTTTTGGTTTCCTCTTTCCCAGATGAGTTTTTTTTTATTTATCTGAAGAGCCTTTAATCAAAACATTAATTTCACCTCCATAACCTCCTCTTATTTTTTTGTGCATTTTTTCTGAATGTTCAATTGGTTTGGCTAGTTCAGTATCTGTGTTTGTCCAAAGTCTTTCTTGGGCCTATTAGTTTCCATTTAAATCTGATTGTGTAACACCTCTTCGTAATATATGTTGTCACAATCACAAGTAGATGCTAATGATCTTAATGTTGATACATAATCCTCAATGGATTCTTCCATATCCTGTTTCCTGGAATTACATTTACATCTCTCCAAAACCACATTAGGTTTCCTACCATATCATATGTTCATTTGTTTGAATGCAAATTGGTTATCATTCAGAGTACCGGGATTAATCAAAATAGATACATTTTTATACTCTTTAAACCCAAATCCGCCTAAACAATGTTTCAATAAGGATAATTTTCTCTCTCTGGTCCACAGTCATCTCCCTCTAAAACCTATACATAAGCTAGGAATACAGCTTCCCGTTTTTCGCAATTGCTGGGAGGTTTACCCTGCATTGGTTGAAATGCAGATGGTGGCACAATACTTGAGATTATGATGAAAAGTTGGAAAATGAGTAAAAAGAAGAAATAAAAATAGAGAAAGTAGTCAGCATGGTCTTACGATGTTAGAAACATCAGTGGTGTGGGCATCACTGTAAATGAGATTGAAGACAATCCTTACAACAGGTACTTATTTCAAGTGTGCGCAGAAATCACCATAGATGCGCTAGAAAAAAATCCTCACACCAGGTATTTATTTTTGTTGTGCACATTACCGTAAATGCAGCAGAAACAATCTTCGCTTAGAGGCAATTATGTTCCCTGTGCACATCACTGCAAATGTGTCGACTATTTTTTAAATAACTGGCGCCGATGATTTACTTAAGGAAGACTTACTAATTAAGTATGGCCTCCTGCCATCGCACATCAAGACAACGGGCCTGATTACCACCTTTGAAGATGGGATACTCCATCACAAACGTGACGGTTATTCCATCCGCCGTATTACAAATTTCTTCATATCCTATGGAACTTGAAAAACAGCGGGTGGAATATCTGCCACGTTTGTGACAGAGTATCCCATTCGCCAAGGTCGTAATCATGCCCGTAATCATGTATGTCATGAGATAAGCTGTGATGACGTGTGACCCCAATCAGAAAGAAAGCGCAATAGACTGCTGAGGATAAGAGTCGTTGGTCCACTCCTAATTGTCCCCAGTGTAGCCAAAGAAGAACCTCCAGCAATCAAAATCACTGAGATGCAGTTAATTCCTTTAATGTGCAGCAAGGTAGAAGGGCACCGCAACTTACATTGCTCCTGACAACTAAATCCTGAGTCTTTTATCCCCCATCCACACTGCAGCACGCTCTTACCCTGAATTCAGTTCCACTGCTCTCAGTGCCACTGCACTCCATGCCTTTCAACAACTCTACTCTTTGCCACTGCCCTCTGCATCACGCAACTCTAAGCCACTCTACTCCACTCCACTGCACTCTACACCACTGAACCAGACTGTGGAATTTAATAAAATATCTACAAGTCCATGTGACAAGTTGCTTCATAAATCTACTTGTCCTGTAAAGAAATCTATTTGTCCCTTTGGTGCCATGCAGTGCGACGACAGATTATGGCAGCAGTCTCATTATATAGGAACTCTGATAATATAGCCTCTGTGAGTATGCCAGGGGTAGGGCTTGAATATTAGCAATTTCCTTATTCTGTCTCCTTTCCACAAATCTACATTCTGGGGCTGTAGGCTGCAGTAAACAATCGTTACAGGGTTGGAATGCCCTATTGAGTCTGGGCAAACGTACTAAGTTGTATGTTTTAAGATTTTCAGCTCTTCTTTAATCGTTTCCCATACTGAGAAAGTTTGGAAATTTACCCCTGACAAGAGCGGAAGTGAAACTTCTGCCAGGGTTGGGTAAAATGTGGCTGGAGGGAAAGTGAACTTGTAAACGCTCAACAGTTTTTCGCATGAGCATATCTACACATCCCTATATCCTTGCACTAAAACACAGCTCACAAATATTTTCGAGGAGAACAATTTCCTGGTTTACTTGTGTATATTCTTCAGAATTCATGAAATACGTAAATCTGTACCAATGCCTTTCTTTAAGAATTGGGCCCCTAATTAAGTCTGACTTTATCCAAGACCTTTTGTTTTTATTAAAATTCTAAAATTCTCTCTCGCAATAACCATGTGTCGGCTGGCTTCACTGTGAGTGATAGCAATCTGCTCTTTCACAAACAGCACATCAGCACACAAAATAGTTTTGTTCTGTGTCAGCTACAACAATGGCAAAGTGTGCTTTTTGAGACCAAAATAATATTTTTGCTTTTTGCTAGTGTTTTTGAAAATGGAGAGGGCCCTGCAGCTCCTACAACAATAAAGGTTTATAAAAGCCATGTCAAAACAAGGCACGCATTGACAAAACCAAAAGACTGACCACCAATACTGGACCTATTGGCTTTGCAAACACTTGTTTATTTTCCTGTTTACCATAATCTTGTTGAAACTGGTTACGTTGATTTTCATTTAGGAATAATTTTTGGAAATACTAGCATGCATAAACACATTTTAGTAAATAATGCTTCAAAGAAATAGTAACTAAAATGTAATGGTAATTTAGAAAAACATTGTATTCCTGGTTGCATTTACTTTGTGAACATTTTATTTTGAAAGCAAATATCACAAATAATGCTTTCAAGCATCTGCAGATATTTGCATCTAATCTGAGAGTATTCCAAGAACATTATACAAAGCCTTGTATTGTTAAACTTTGCAAACATGTATACACACTTCTTTTTACTGCAACTACTGTCAGTAGTGCAGTCCGAGCTTAGAACACTTATTTATTCACCCTAATAATAAAGGCTTTGTGTTACTGAACCATACATTCAAATTCAAACAGCATCAACATATGGACACAAATATTATCTCAACTGAAGACAAATTCCTTCCATGCTCCATAACCTGGTTCTGTAAACTGACAGCCAAAGGGTTTGTGCTGCAGGGGGTTTGTGCCTATTTGTCACAAGGACACAATAAACATGAACACTTGTCCTTGACCCCAAACCATATGTCCTGGGTGTCGGGCTATAGGAATTCCACACTCTACGCCACTCTACTCTGCGCCAATCTACTCTGATCCTTTCACTCTCATCTATGCCACTAACTTTTAACGGGGCTAAACAGCAGTTACACTGGTGAACAACGTGGCTAAACCACACTGGCAAAGCCAGTATCTCTTGCCTAGAGGAGACCTATTGGCCTTGCCATTGCTTATTCTGTTGGACACTACAGCTTTTCAGCTGTGACCAGAGAGTGGCATGCAGAGTGAGGGTTTGCACTCTAGGTGGACTTTTGGCACTGGGAAGAATTTCCTTGCTAATTTCAACTTTGCCTATGTTGGCATAGCTTATTATAGTAAGCAACTGTCAAGCACACAAAGGAACAGGCAGACAAGCAGCCCAGTAATTGATATTGCACCACATTATGATTGTGAGAGCAATATTGGCCACCTCGCCAACACACAGTAGGCCACAAGAAGCCCACTAACAGGGCAATGGTGAAAGTGCCAACTCCACTGGCTAGTGTGTCCTTGGTTCTGTGGCCATCTAGGTCAGAATTTTCCATATCCTTGTATAAAGTAGATATGTTGTTCTGGGAAAGCAAAGTTAACCTTTTGCCAGCTGTCAGTTATATCAGAACAGGGAATATGAGTGGGGGTCTTGGGAGTGTAGGTCTCATGTGGCAGGAATAGTATGTCACAGATGCACTGTAGAGATAGCAGTGCTTCGGATTTGAGGCTTCTTTGATGCTTAGCTCATTACTAGTCCTGTGCCAATCAGGCTAGTGCTGCATCTTGGCCTAGTGTCTCCTCAAATCACCCACCCTACTGATCATCAAAGTACAGGCAATGAGGCATAGTTAAATTGTGGAGGATGGTGCACAGGCTCTGAAACAGGCTGGAATAAAGCCACATAAACCCTATTACCTATTATCAAAAGGGCTATAAAGTGACCACCAGAAAAATGCTTTGAAACTTCAGATTTTTATTGAATCGTTTGAGAAAAATCAAGGAGGGACGGGAACTAAATAGGGAGAAGCTAAGGCAAAGCCATGCTCAGACCATTTCTAAGAATGTTGTGAAAACCGCCAAGATCCTCAAACATCAATTGCCTCTGTCCCAAGGATCCCTTAGGTTGGACAGTATTTCCCTCTATGCCTCAAGGTCCTCTTTTTCCACTTTACCATAGCTCCAATGCACCAATTAACTTCCTTCTTGGTTTCTGCATTGCATGGTGAGTTCTGAGGGTTACATTTAACCTACCTGCTACTGATCTTTGCTCCTACCCTAAAATAAATTGAGTAATTAGTTGTGTATCACCTGTAAAAGTAATAGGTTCCCTTTCTGGGAACCATGCACCCTATTGTAGCACTTGACTCTCTCAGGGTAGTGAAGCAGAGCAGGCCAAGGTTCTACTCAGGGCATGTGATGTTGACTAGTAATTGGCATTCACTGAAAGGCAATAATAGCATTCAATAAATGATTGTCCAGTCAGTGTTTTTTCTTCGAGAAAAAGAAAAGTACATTTATCACACACACACCTAAATATTATGCAATTAATTTACAAATACATACATCAGGCAGATGGAATTATCTTTGTTGACTGAAGTCGGGCGACTACCACACCCAGGAAGTCCAAGATGGTTGTCACCATTGTTTTGGGGGAAAAAGCCTGCAGCACATTAGTTGCTCTGGAACATGTCATGTGAGGAAAAGGAAGTAACGCTGTGGAACAGAGAAGGACCTGTGGCAATGTTGTGCCTCGGCGAGTGCGGAAGGGGAGAGAAGACGCTAGATAAATGCTATCCCAACGTGGATGAGGGAGAAGCCGGAAAGCAGAGAAGAAAGACGGGAAGGCAGCGTGAAGCACGGAGAACCCAAGGAGCAGGACAATCGTTTAAAAACAACTGCCCCCAAGACCAGCGGTTCCAGAGAGCAGGAGGATGCTGAGGCTCCTGACACCACGACCCTGGAGGGCGGTGGCCTCAGGCAAGTCCTGGGTTCTTATTTCTTTTCACTTTGGAGGTGGTGGGCTGATGTGCGATCACTGCATTGGGGCCACGTGGGGGTGGGGAAGCATGCTTGAGTCAGTGAGCACCATCTGTATCACGAGCATTGTGACAGGCACGATAACCTGAAGGAAGCCTGGAAAAACACTTTTATATTATTTACCTCTTATTATATGATTTACTTCAAGGGCCACAATAATCCTGATTCCTGTGATATCCGAGGGAAAGAAGACCCAGTGAGGATGTGGAGAAAGCAGATAGGAACCAAATGAAGATCCAGAAAGACGACTGAAGGCACAGCAAAGAACTTGGGGCCAGATGTATGAAGCATTTTTCAAGTCGCAAATGGGCCAATTCGCAGAATCGGTCCGTTTGCGACTGGAAAAATGCTTTTTGGGATGTACAAAACCCAGACTGCAAGTTACTGAATCGCAAACTGCGATTCAGTATTAGGAAGGGCCAGGTCAAGGGCGTCCCTTCCTAATATCGAATCCAAATGGTATGTATGAATGTTTTGTGACCGCGAATGTGGTCGCAAAACAATCGCAGTTAGCACCAGTTTCAAGTTGGTGCTAACCCATTCGCAAACGGGAAGGGGTCCCCATGTGAATGGCAGCGAAAATATTTTTTCAGAGCAGGCAGTGCATTTTTTATCTTGAAATGCATCTTGTTTTCCTTTAAGAAAAACGGTCTGCATTTAAAAAAAAATGCTTTATTTAAAAGCAGTCACAGACATGGTGGTCTGCTGTCCCCAGAAGGCCACCATCCCTGTTAGGGCGGGCATTCTCAATGAGGTCGCAAATTACGACCCACCTCATGAATATTCATGTAGTAGGTCATTTGCGACCCCATTGGGAATTGCAAACAGTGTAAAGTAGACTGTTGTACATCCAGTTTGGTGACTCACAAATTGCGAGTCACTAAGACTCACAGTTTGCGAGTCGCAAAACCGGATCTTTGTATATGTGGCCTTTGGAACCTTGTGGGTTAAAAGGAAAAATCTAAAAATCCTTATAACCATTTCAATAAAAAGTCAAACATATTTGCTGCTAAGTGTATCTTTCAGGGAGTAGGGGGGCGGGAACCACAGTGACATTCTGAAATCACGGTTGACCCCCTACTGCACGAGATAGAACATAACAATATAAGGGGCATAGTTTTAGGTAAAGCAGGCTTATTGGCGTTGTCAAGGAGTTACCACATCAATATATAGGGTGAGCCAATTGACTTTGTCAGGGGTTCAACGTGTCAATACATAAGTCAAGCCTATTGGCTTTGGCAATGGGTAATGACAATTTGATAAATAGCAAGGCTATTGGGTTTGTCAAGGAGAACACCACATTAAAATGGAAATAACCACATCATCCAAATCACCGTCATAACACTAGAATCAATAATCATTCTTAAATGCAATCATTGTTGTCAATCAATAAAGCATTGCAATGTTTATCCAAAAATCACTGACAGCAATACATTTAAACATTTAAAATCAACGTGAAATGTGACTAAGTCATTTAGATATCACTTTAAGTGACGTAAAATGCTGCCACAGAACCAACTACTAGAGGTCTCTCCATTCCCAAGCTGTAAAGCTAAGGCTCCAGCTTGGGAATACAGGGACCCAAGGGGAAAAAAAAAAAGTCTCCCCTGGTCCTGCATTCTAGGACCTGGGAGACGTAGAGTTGATGACTTAATTCTGTCTTGGGGGGAGCGGGGGCTGCTGCCTTCCTTGAAACCCCCACAGCATATTGTGTGGATGTGGTGTTCCACCTGTCCAGATTGAGACACCACCAGAACCAGAAACATGCGCAAATAAGCCCCTCAATGCATTATGGGGCACTCCTTCCCTAGAGCAGTGAATTTTAATGAATGGGTTTGTTCACTTTAATTTTTTTCTGCAATCCTTTTTTTTTTCTTTTCAGGTGCTGGGTCTCACCCAGAACACGTGAGGCACTTTTCTTTTGTGGGGGGGCAGCATGGGAAGCCCACTTCTGAGCTTTCCACGCTCACTTCCTGCCCAGTACTGCTCTTTGCCAGCACGGGAACCGTCTTCTGCATTCTCTTGGTCTGCTCCATGCGGGCCAAGTTGGGGATTTTTGTAGTGTGCGCCCACTCCGCCTAGACACAGGCGCAGGGAGTAACTTGGCAGTGGGGAAAGGGGGCCTGCTGGCTCCCCTCTCTTTTCAGGGCCCAGGGATAGGGACCAGGAATTCGACATCCTTCTGCACTGTGTGCCAGAGCGATGGGGGCTCTGAGGGGGAATCCAAACATTGGGTGGGTGGCCCTACACATGCCCTCTCCCCCAAAGACCATTGTAGAAGTTTTTTATGATGTCAAATTTTAGGTGACACATTATTTGTGCAAATTTTGATTATGCATAGAGTCAAAACCGATGAACTAACGATGTTGCACTTGAAATTACTTGATTATTTTGTTTAGAAGTTTGATTAATGATGTAGTACAACAATGCCACATGTTCATGCAAGACACCATTTATTTAAAATGTATGCAGTTTCTGGTGATCAGCTCATCTTGCACCTGTCATTTTCCCTCTCCCAGTCAGTGACCCACTGAGTCGTCTGACCTACCAGTTTCCGCCGAGCACAGAGTGCTATGAAGCAATGGGCGATTGTATTCAAAAGCGTGTATTGTGAAGAAAACATTCCATCATGTACCTGATGCATCATTTTGAAGGATTTCTGCTGGAAGTTCCAATGCAGGTGTGCAGAAGAACATGATTTTATGAGCATTTGTTTGAGAGATGATCCATATTATGTTGTACATGTCCGGAGTTCAGTTGCTGAGGCAGCAGGCAGAATATTGGTCTTAACTGAAAAAATGGGTTAGTGTTTAGAAGTATTTAATAATTATAAGGCTGTTTTTCATATGCCAGTGTCACTTAACCATAATCATACCATGCAGAGTCTACAGTTTTATTAATTGACTGCATAAATTATGTATAAAGCCCCTGGTTTTGTAGGTTTGGGGCGACATTTCATTTTCCTCTCAAGACAGACCGATTATTTTGAGACTTTCTTTTCCTTCCCTAGGACACTGTCAATACTCTTTATGAGTTTGACACTTATAATCTATAGAGATTAGTTGTCTAAATAGGGATTTTTTTATGATTCTGTGTCCTGCATCTGAGCCTTCTTGGCAAATTCTGCATTCTTCTATATTGTTTTTATTATCAATTCTGTGAAAAATCATTTAAACTCTATTTTGATCTAGGACACACTAATTAAATAGTCCTAGTTTCTATTCTAACTTTTTCTCTGCTATATTATTGTTTGATTGATGGGGAGGGTAGTCTTTTGCCCCCATATCAATGAGAGATCATGGAGCTGAACTGCCTAAGATAAAAATTTCAGTGCATATGATATTGGAGTTAGGAAAATTATTGGGGTCAGCTCCCACACTGTCATAGCGATTTTTGCTCCAAAACCCAAGCACTGGCTCAGAGTATTTGAAGGACTATTGGTGAAGCCTCACAGTCTCCATTTTCCCAGCAAATGTCAAAGGGCAAAGATCCATAAAGCTGCATAACTCAGGCACCATTGTGCTGATCTGGTCGATCATTGGCTCATTTTGCTCCTGGTGGCAGTGTACTCTGTGGGGAGCTGTTTTACTGGCCCCCTGCACTAGATCTCCTTTGCCTGACTGCTGGTGCTCATCTCTTCATACTGGGGCATAGAAGTCCAGGTCTTTCCCCAACTAGTCCTCAGGTGCGTTAAGGGGGCCAGCATCACTGGCCCTGAAGAGACCCACTAGTCCTGGATTCAGCTTCAGACAGGGTCCTTATTTCATCTAAGCACCAGGGGGTGTCATTCCAGCGGTTCAATGTGCCAGTCTCTGGCCAAAAGAAGCATTATGCTGATAACAGGGCTTTGTTTCAAGCTGAAAAAAAAGAGCATCAGTGAACCGCTCAGTAATGGGCCATCACTAACATGTTTTGTCATTTATAGCCAAGCTGGGAGTGTATGTCAAAAGGGAAGGGACTCCAAATACTCTTCAAACCCCTCACCCCACCCCCCAATAATCACACTTTGGACACTTTTACACATTAGTAAGGCCTACCTGACCAGAATAATATGTTTGATTGCATATTTAAAGCAGTAACAGAACTTAATTGTAAAGTTTAAATAAGTTTAGACATATTTAAACACGGCCAATGTAATAGAATAATTGTGATAAATTCGGAGGGGGGGGCAATTATCATTTCTTTTCACTGGGGGCACTGTATTAAAAGGTTTGAAGACCACTGCTGTAAGGACATGTTCAACATTAAATTCCTACTTTTAAATGTGTGCACTGTGCCTTTATGTGCAATGCGGCCAACATATGGCTAACTTATTAATATTTAAAAAGAAGGTTTAAGGCTGTCAAGAGGGGTATTTTGTCAGGCTGCATTTACAGTTTAAAACTGCCACAGGCAAGTTACCTGTATGCAGTTACCAGGCTGCACACAACTGTATTCTCTTATCTGCAGCCTGCACATGTGCATACATGTGTGTGCACACAAGTTCACATGTAACCAGTCCAGTGCTCCTTACCTGGCAGCATCGCAGCAGCAATATCTTAAAAGGCAGACGCAGGAGGTAAACATGTGCAGCCCGATTACAGAGCAATTATCATGAGTCTTAACCACAATAAAGGTCCAAAAACCAGGTGATCAAAAAGCAAAACAAATCCTGGCTTGCTAAGTGGGCAGAACCCATTTACAACATGCCTCATCTGAATAAATGTATAAGGCATTGACCAATTAACTCCATGATTTCCATAGGGTTTTAGAAATAAGGCCCATATACTCCTTTGGGCCCACTATTCACATTCAGGCAAGAAGTGTGTCACATAACCTGTGGTAAAAGTGCCTAAATGGAAAATAGCGATAGCGCCCTAAGCGCTGGGTATACTGGTAGTTGTCATCAAGCTAGGGCATGTTGAGATTGCATTCTCTACCTTTTACCATTTCCCTTCCTTTCTGCTGACTCGTCTTTTCCTCAGCGATTTCTCTGATACGACGCCCATGCCCAATATTTTTTGTCAGGCCTAATGTTGCAACTCTTCTGTTGCTTTTTTATTGTCATATATTTAACATTTTGCTAGGAGTTTTTAATTTGAGAGGATATGATTCTCAAACCTCAAATCAATATTATAATTTTAAAAGTTTCTATCCGGGTGTGTAGGCTCCAATAGTTCCACTTCGAAGGAATCCAATATAAGGTGTTTGTTTCTTAGGCTCTTCACTATCCAACCAAAATGTGCAGAGTTCCTCAGTCCTGTAACTATTCATATGTACAACATCAGTACATGGTGGTCTGTACATGGGCAAACGTTTTGTGCATTGCAGAAGTTGTAAAATACTGTAATAAGCAGAATTCCTCTGCATTCAGCATAACTACTTCACAAAGCTTCTAAGGTTTGAGAACTTACTTTTAATCCATCAGTGTTTAATTTAAGCTGGTGGTTTTCGATGCTCGGCACCCACACTTAATCATCTACACCTGCAGTAATGACGTCCGCCACATGGTGACATTGTCTGTCTAATTTTGAAATGAGCACACAAACAGTTGTTCTATAATTCAATATATAATTATAATAATAATAAATGCCTAATAATACCTGACACCCAGGCCTTTATTAAAACTTTGAGTGGTCTGTAATAGTCCGAATTGTCACAGTTGGAGGAGTGCGATGGATATTATTTGTGCTGGTCCTTCATTGGAAGTGCTTGCAGGGGCAGTGGGTGGTGCAAGCTGCGGTGCCAACCTGCGAAGTGCCCTGGCACTTAATTCTTTTTACAAATTAAGCACTAAATCCCATCAAATGTTTTGAGAAATTCCATCTAGCAAACAGAACTTCTACTTCTCACCCCCAAAAAACATGTATGAGGTTAGGAGTACCAAACACTGTGCAAACCCCAATTTGAATGGAAACAAGAGCTTGTGCTGAACTAGAATTATCCTTAGCGTACTATTCACACACCCAATGGTTAAAAATGAAACATTTCTATTTAGCTACCTTGGAAAGGAGGAAAACAGGTGTAATTAGGGCATTATTCCTCATTCGGAGAAGATTTGTGCAGTAATTGGGAGCCTGCCAGGTACGGCACGTTGCGGGAAAGCACATTGTGGATGTTCTGTTACCACAAACACACACCACTTAAATTGATAAAGTCATGAAGTACCTTGAACGTGGTCACTTCTCAAACACTGAACTCTTGAGTCATCCTCCATATCATAAAGATGGACATCATTGAACACGAAAGCCCTCCTTAACTTACAAACTTATTAAAACACTATAAGCTGCTTTATTACCAGGGGATTAACTGGCAGTCTGCTGCTAATGTTGAAAGTGCATGTTTCAGTCCGCATGTCAGAATGTTTTCATGAAATAGAAGAGAAAGATATTTGAGAATTCACTTTAAAAATGTCCTAATTTTTCTTTCTACAGCACTAACTATAATTTTTATGACAGAATAAAACCCCTCATTTTGTTCCTTTCTAACCCTTTCACTACCAGGCCGTTT